>NC_056603.1:31794665-32154667 GCF_018340385.1 Cyprinus carpio | reverse complement strand
AGAGGAGCAGCAATCCAAGCAGACAGGTGAATTTGAAGATCATTTTCAGCAGGTGAAAGTGACGGACAGCCGCCTGTGTCGCGAGTTGAAACCTCAGTGAGCGGAATGAAAGTAGCGAATCCAGCTGGCGCTCTCCCTCTCTTTCCTCCTGTGTGTGTGTTGCTGGGATCTCTGGATCTCACTGAGATCTCTCTGTAGCTCTCGTTTATTAGTTACTTAATTTAATTAATTGACAACATGACACAAAGGCAGTAGCCCTATTACAAATTATACATTGATAGAGTTTCTACAGTGAATATATATATATATATATATATATATATATATATATATATATATATATATGTGTGTGTGTGTGGTGTGTGTGTTTTGTTTTTTATTACATGGTGGGGACCTCAACATGTAAGCACACTCAACATAGTGGGACCAAAAACATAGTGGGGGACCGAAATCCCCGGTCCCCACAATGTTTTGATTGTAATAGGCTCAGGGGGCGTTGCTGATAGGCCTAGTGCAGGTTTTTTTCTGAATCCCCTCCATGCACATAAACCGGATTTCTGTGTGTGAGTGTGTGTGGCAGCGCTGCTCTACAGCGCCCCTGTAGTCTGGCCGCGGAAACTGCGCCTCTACACACACTGACGCGATACACACACACTTTACCTGCTGCTCATGCGCGAATCACCGGACCACACCACCGTTAATTACCGTTAATCAATCTTCATCGACGAATTCATCAATCAGTACAGGTAATTAGACAGTTTCTCTCACATTATTTCGATAATTCAATAATCAAAAGAAGACATCGTAGTTTAATCCTTCGTGAAAAATCTGAAATTTAGTTACCGAATGTTTTAAGGATATGTTTGTGTTTAATTGATGTCTTTTACCAAAAAATATGGCGAAAACACTAATAAACTTAAACTGTCGGCACATACTTTCACGCTTACATGAGGGAAAAGATTATACTAACGTGATAATTTTCCGGCACCGCGTCGCGCGCGATTAAGAGAACGGAGTGAGGTTTGTGATTCCCGGGGAGACGCTGAATCGAGCGCCGGTGATGAGAGCCTGCTCTCGGGGAAGACACGGAGGATCACGGTGTCAACGCCGCCGACGAGACGAAACCAAAACCGAATATAGAGGTAGGTTACCGTGGATTTACTATGCTACTTTAGGACATTCACAGTTACTACAGATGTACCATTGTTTTACATTCATTTAACTATTTTTAAAAACATATTTTCAAATGATAATCAATTTGACGTGTTTTATAGTTATATTATAATAATACCATGGTTGTTTTTCATAAGTGTGCAATCCAAGGTCATATAAATCTTAAATGAATAAATAAATAAATTATCAGGGATAAATAAAATATTAAAATACTGATTCTTAAAATAGTTTGAGTTAAGATTAATAAGATTAAATAAACTGTAACTAAATGTAAATTAAACCTAACACATACCTCAAAAGTAATCATACCTATTCTTTTGTAGTTATCCTAAGCTCTTAAACGTTTTAGCAGTTACACATTTTTATTTGTGAAAGCAGTATTTATAAATGACTATTATATTATATTTTATATTATATTTAGGTTTATAAGACTATGTTTTTGACTTTACCTGACAAAACAAGAAGTGCTGGGAGGTTTTTAACATTTACATGTAGACATTTTAAATCATTGTCTTTGTATTCATGTCATAGTTTATACCTTTTGGCTTAATTGTAAGGCAAAACATTATTTAAATGTAATATGTTATTATTATTATTATATAAGCATTGATGTAGTTGCTTCACTCTTGGCCTGCTGGTGAATGATGATCTTTTTCACCAGAAGCTGCATCATGAAGAAGACTGTGGTGTCTTGGGGCAGCGAGGGACATTATTCCTGAAGAAGAAATGACACACGACTGCGGAGCAAGTGACTGGCTTCAGAGAAAGGTTTCACTGCTTTTATCATGTTTACAAATGTGAGATGCAGATTCTTTAACACTTGGACTATTTTCTGAAGGGACCTAAAGATCCTGTACTTGTACATATAGTGTTGTCACGCTCGTGGACCTTTCCTGATCCTCCTGCTTCCTCTTTCACACTTCACTTCCTGTAAGATACAGTAGAAAGGCCAATTTATACTTCTGCGTCGGGTGCGTGTAGTAGGTACGGCGTAGCATACGCATTGACGTGTACCATATACGTCGTACCCTTCGCCGTATCCTGACGCGCACCTCCTCAAAAATGTAACTACGCGCCGCGACGACGCGGACTGCAAGATCTGTGATTGGTCGGCTTGGTAGTATCACGTTTCCTCCTACGCATTTCCGGAATGATCTTCTGCACTCTGGACCGCCCGACATTTTTAAATTCCGAAATTCAGTGAAGAGCCAACATGGAAATGGACCAAGGGACCGAGCGATTAATTGAAGAAGTGAGGAAATACAGCCATCTGTATGACTCCTCTTCGGGAGATTACAAAGACTGCCAGATGGCAGCGGAATTCGAAGCCATTGTTCGTAGAAGCCCGCGAGGATCGAGGAATGTAAACACAGTGGAACCCGCTCGCATCAACTAGCGTTCCGGCGGTGTAACTGCAGAGCAAAACAGACATACGCAGAAGTATAAATGCTCACGACGGCGTCGCCTACGACGTACACTCGACGCAGAAGTATAAATTTGGCCTGAAGAGTGCAGTTTCTGATGCAGACACACTGTACAGTTCTATAAGCACTGGTTTTATAACTAATATTTCCTTCATCTTTATCATAGCCTTCAGTTATTTCAGTCTTAAAGTAAAAAAAGGGGGTTTTATTATTTTATTTTATTTTCAGATTATTATAATTTATTATTATAATTATCATCATATTATTAATAATATTATTTTTCATCACTGCTATTATTATTATTATCATCATCATTGTATTTGTTTTTATTGTTATTATTATTAATGTTATTTTAAGTCTTGAGGTCAAGCAGGGTTTTTTATTTTATTTTCAGTCTTACAGTCAAACAGGGTTTTATGTTTAATATTATTATTATTATTATTATTAATGTTATTTTAAGTCAATGTCAAACAGGGTTTATTATTATTATTATTATTATTATTATTATTATAATTATTATTATTAATGTTATTTTAAGTCTTGAGGTCAAGCAGGGTTTGTTTAGATAAAAACTCTAAAAGGGATTCAAGTATTACTAATAAAAATATTATTATTATCACCAAAAAAGTAAAAGTCTTGAGGTCAAGCAGCACACACACACTGTTTCTGGTGTGACGTTGTGGGGTCTGTAGAGTGTTAATGAAACTCTTGTACTGTTTACACACACACTGTACGGTTTAGCCTTGTGGGGACCCGCTCTATAAGCACTGGTTTATAATGAACATTTGTATTATTTTTATTATACCAGTTAGTTAGTTTCACTTTTAAAGTCCAACAGCCTTTTTTTTTATTATTATTATTATTATTATTATTATTATTTTTTTTTTTTATTTTTTTTTTTTCAGCCTTAGTCAAGCGGGTTTTGTTGTTGTTATTATTATACAATAATAAACCCTTGTTTGACCTCAAGACTTAAAATAACATTAATAATAATAATAATAAACCCTGTTTGACATTGACTTAAAATAACATTAATAATAATAATAATAACCATTAATAATAAACCTGTTGTTTGACCCCAAGACTTAAAATAAACATTAATAATAAATAATAACAATAATAAACCCTTGTTTGAACACAAGACTTAAAATAACATTAATAATAATAACAATAATAACAACAACAACAACAATAAAACCCTGTTTGACTGTAAGGCTGAAAATAATAATAATAATAATAATAATAATAATAAAAAGGCTGTTGGACTTTAAAAGTGAAACTAACTAACTGCTATAATAAAAATAATACAAATGTTCATTTTAAACCAGTGCTTATAGAGCGGGTCCCCACAAGGCTAAACCGTACAGTGTGTGTGTATTCAGTACAAAGAGTTTCATTAACACTCTACAGGACCCCACAACGTCACACCAGAAACAGTGTGTGTGTGTGCTGCCTGACCTCAAGACTTAATATTACATTAATAAATAATAATAATATAATATAATAATAACAACAACAACAAACCCTGCTTGACCTCAAGACTTTAAAATAACATTAATAATAATAATAATAATAAACCCTAATTTGAACCCATAATACTTAAAATGATAACATTAATAATAATAATAATAATAATAACAACAACAATAATAAAACCCTGTTTGACTGTAAGGACTGAAAAAAACTAAAAAAAATAAAAATATAATACAAATGTTCATAATAAACCATTGCTTTGTGAGCGGTCCCCAAAAGGCTAAAAAGGTCTGTGTGTGTATTCAGTACAAAGAGTTTCAAACTACTCTACAGGACCCCATAACGTAAACCATAAACAAATGTGTGCTGCTTAAACCAGTTAATAATAATAAATAATAATATAATAGAGCGGGTCCCCAACAACAACAACACCGTACAGTGTGTGTTTTGACCTCAAGACTAAAGACATTAATAATATAATAATAATACATAACCCCATAATAATAATAATAATAATAACAGTGTTGTGTGTGCTGCCTTGACCTCAAGACCTTAAAAATAACATTATATAATAATAATAATATAATAATAATAATATAATAATAATAATAAACCCTTGTTTGACCTCAAGACTTAAATAACATTAATAATAATAATAATAATAAATAATTGACTAATAATAACAATAATAATAATAAGAAAATAATAAACCCTGTTTGACTGTAAGACTGAAAAAAAAATAATAAAAAATAAAGCTAATAATAAAATAACATTAATAATAATAACAATAAAAATAAATAAAACCCTGTGATGACTGTAAGGCTGAATGATAAAAATAAAATAATAATAATAATAACAATAATAAATAAATAATAACCTCAAGACTTAAAATAAAAATTATCCCTAATTAATAATTTAAGAATAACAAAACTAACCCTTGTTTGACCCCAAGATGACTTAAAATAACATAAACCATATTATAACAACAACAACAGTGTTTGTCTGCATCAAAAAACCGTTCAGGACAAATTTATACTTCTGGTCGAGAATAATAATAGGCGACGCCTCGGTGAATTTATACTTATGCGTTAATGTCTGTTTGCTCGGCAATTACACCGCCGGAACGCTAGTTGATGCGGAGCGGGACTTACTGTGAAAATACACTTCCTCTATCCTAAAAATTCTACGAACAAATGCTTTTAAAACGCTGCGTCTGTGCAGCTTTGTCCCCACTCAGCTAAACCGTTTATTGTGTATGTGTATTAAGTATTTTGAAGTCTTGAGGTAAAACAGTGTTTTTTTATTATTTTTACGTTCACAACTTAGAAACAAACAGTGTGTGTGCTGCCTAATATCATTACTAATAATTATTATTAATAATAATGGTATAATAAGTAATGTCAAACATAATAATAATAATAATAACATAATTACCCTGCTTGACCTCAAGACTTATAAATACATTAATAATAATCTTAATAATAAAGCAGGGTTTTGATATTATTATTATTATTATATTAATAATATTATAATAATGTTAATGTTAAAACCTTGCTTGACAGCACCAACACTTAAAACACATTAATAATCACTGTAATAATGATAATAATAACAACAACAACAACAACACCCTGTTTGACTGTAAGGCTGAAAAAAAAAAAAAATAATAATAATAATAATAATAATAATAAAAAAAAAGCTGTTGGACTTTAAAAGTGAAACTAACTAACTGGTATAATAAAAATAATACAAATAACATTATAAACCAGTGCTTATAGAGCGGGTCCCCACAAGGCTAAAAACCGTACAGTGTGTGTGTATTCAAGTACAAAGAGTTTCATTAACACTCTACAGGACCCCACAACGTCACACCACCAAAACAGTGTGTGTGTGCTGCCTGACCTCAAGACTTAACATTAATATATAATAATAATAATAATAATAATAACCCAAAAAATACTAAAAATAACAATAATAATAATAATAATAGCAACAAAAAAAAAAAAAAAAAAAAAAAAAAAAAAAAAAAAATAATAATAATAATAATAACAACAACAACAACAACAACAACAAAACCCTGTTTGACTGTAAGGCTGAAAAAAATAAAATAATAATAATAATAATAATAATAATAATAATAATAATAAAAAGGCTGTTGGACTTTAAAAGTGAAACTAACTAACTGCTATAATAAAAATAATACAAAAGTTCATTATAAACCAGTGCTTATAGAGCGGGTCCCCACAAGGCTAAACCGTACAGTGTGTGTGTATTCAGTACAAAGAGTTTCATTAACACTCTACAGGACCCCACAACGTCACACCAGAAACAGTGTGTGTGTGCTGCCTGACCTCAAGACTTAACATTATTATTAATAATAATAATAATAAAACAAATATTATTATAATAATAGCAACAATAAAAAAATGACCTCAAGACTTAAAAGAACATTAATAATAATAATAAACCCTGTTTGACCTTGACTTAAAATAACATTAATAATAATAATAATAATAACAATAATAAACCCTTGTTTGACCCCAAGACTTAAAATAACATTAATAATAATAATAACAATAATAAACCCTTGTTTGACCCCAAGACTTAAAATAACATTAATAATAATAATAATAATAATAATAATAACAACAACAACAACAACAACAACAATAAAACCCTGTTTGAACAAAAGTCCAAAAAAAAATAATAATAATAATAATAATAATAAAAAAGGCTGTTGGACTTTAAAAGTGAAACTAACTAACTGGTATAATAAAAATAATACAAATGTTCATTATAAACCAGTGCTTATAGAGCAGGTCCCCACAAGGCTAAACCATACAGTGTGTGTGTATTCAGTACAAAGAGTTTCATTAACACTCTACAGGACCCCACAACGTCACACCAGAAACAGTGTGTGTGTGCTGCCTGACCTCAAGACTTAACATTAACATTAATAATATAATAATAATAATAATAATAATAATAATAATAATAACAAAACCCTGCTTGACCTCAAGACTTAAAATAACATTAATAATAATAATAATAATAATAATAATAATATTAACAATAAAACCCTGTTTGACTGTAAGACTGAAAATAAAATAAAAAAACACTGCTTGACCTCAAGACTTAAAATAACATTAATAATAATAACAATAAAAACAAATACAATGATGATAATAATAATAATAATAGCAATGATGAAAAATAAATAAATAAATAAATAATAATAATAATAATAATAAATTATAATAATCTGAAAATAAAATAAAATAATAAAACCCCTTTTTTACTTTAAGACTGAAACTAACTGAAGGCTATGATAAAGATGAAGGAAATATTAGTTATAAACCAGTGCTTATAGAACTGTACAGTGTGTCTGCATCAGAAACTGCACTCTTCAGGCCAATTTATACTTCTGCGTCGAGTGTACGCCGTAGGCGACGCCGTCATGAGCATTTATACTTCTGCGTATGTCTGTTTTGCTCTGCAGTTACACCGCCGAAACGCTAGTTGATGCGAGCGGGTTCCACTGTGTTTACATTCCTCGATCCTCGCGGGCATCTACGAACAATGGCTTCGAATTCGCTGCCATCTGGCAGTCTTTGTAATCTCCCGAAGAGGAGTCATACAGATGGCTGTATTTCCTCACTTCTTCAATTATTCGCTCGGTCGTTTGGTCCATTTCCATGTTGGCTCTTCACTGAATTTCGGAATTTAAAAATGGCGGGCGGTCCAGAGTGCAGAAGATCATTCCGGAAATGCATAGGAGGAAACGTGATACTACCAAGCCGACCAATCACAGATCTTGCAGTCCGCGTCGTCGCAACGCGTAGTTACATTTTTGAGGAGGTGCGCGTCAGGGTACGGCGAAGGGTACGACGTATGGTACACGTCAATGCGTATGCTACGCCGTACCTACTACGCGCACCCAACGCAGAAGTATAAATTGGCCTTTCTACTGTATCTTACAGGAAGTGAAGTGGGAAAGAGGAAGCAGGAGGATCAGGAAAGGTCCACGAGCGTGACAACACTATATGTACAAGTACAGGATCTTTAGGTCCCTTCAGAAAATAGTCCAAGTGTTAAAGAATCTGCATCTCACATCTGTAAACATGACAAAAGCAGTCAAACCTTTCTCTGAAGCCAGTCACTTGCTCCGCAGTCGTGTGTTATTTCTTCTTCAGGAATAATGTCCCTCGCTGCCAAAGACCACAGTCTTCTTCATGATGCAGCTTCTGCTGAAAGAGATCATCATTCACCAGCAGGCCAAGAGTGAAGCAACTACATCAATGCTTAAATAATAATAATAATAATAACATATTACATTTAAATAATGTTTTGCCTTACAATTAAGCCAAAAGATATAAACTATGACATGAATACAAAGACAATGATTAAAATGTCTACATGTAAATGTTAAAAACCTCCCAGCACTTCTTGTTTTGTCAGGTAAAGTCAAAAACATAGTCTTATAAACCTAAATATAATATAAAATATAATATAATAGTCATTTATAAATACTGCTTTCACAAATAAAAATGTGTAACTGCTAAAACGTTTAAGAGCTTAGGATAACTACAAAAGAATAGGTATGATTACTTTTGAGGTATGTGTTAGGTTTAATTTACATTTAGTTACAGTTTATTTAATCTTATTAATCTTAACTCAAACTATTTTAAGAATCAGTATTTTAATATTTTAATTATCCCTGATAATTTATTTATTTATTCATTTAAGATTTATATGACCTTGGATCGCACTCTTGTGAAAAACAACCATGGTATTATTATAATATAACTATAAAACACGTCAAATTGATTATCATTTGAAAATATGTTTTTTAAAAATAGTTAAATGAATGTAAAACAATGGTACATCTGTAGTAACTGTGAATGTCCTAAAGTAGCATAGTAAATCCACGGTAACCTACCTCTATATTCGGTTTTGTTTCGTCTCGTCGGCGGCGTTGACACCGTGATCCTCCGTGTCTTCCCCGAGAGCAGGCCTCATCACCGGCGCTCGATTCAGCGTCTCCCCGGGAATCACAAACCTCACTCCGTTCTCTTAATCGCGCGCGACGCGGTGCCGGAAAATGATCACGTTAGTATAATCTTTTCCCTCATGTAAACGTTAAATTATGTGCCGACAGTTTAAGTTTATTAGTGTTTTCGCCATATTTTTTGGTAAAAGACATCAATTAAACACACAAACATATCCTTAAAACATTCAGTAACTAAATTTCAGATTTTTCACGAAGGATTAAACTACGATGTCTTCTTTTGATTATTGAATTATCGAAATAATGTGAGAGAAACTGTCTAATTACCTGTACTGATTGATGAATCCGTCGATGAAGATTGATTAACCGTAATTAACGGTGGTGTGGTCCGGTGATTCGCGCATGAGCAGCAGGTAAAGTGTGTGTATCGCGTCAGTGTGTGTAGAGGCGCAGTTCCGCGGCCAGACTACAGGGGCGCTGTAGAGCAGCGCTGCCACACACACTCACACACATAAATCCGGTATATTATAAAAAAAAACACACACAAAAAAAAAATGATTTGGTCCCCACTATGTTATAAAAACAAACACACACACAAAAAAATTGTGGGGACCGGGGATTCGGTCCCCACTATGTTTTTGGTCCCCACTATGTGAGTGTGCTTACATGTTGAGGTCCCCACCATGTAATAAAAACAAACACACACACACACACACACACACTCTCTCACACTCTCAAACCCCCTCACACAAAACACACGGTGCACACACACACACACACACTCTCACACTCTCAAACACACACACACACACACACACAACACACACACACACACACACACACACACACACACACACACACACACACACACACACACACTCTCACACACACACACACACACACACACACACACACACACACACACACACACACTAGGGTGACCAGATTTCTCATAGTTCAATATGAGAACTATGTTCTATGGGGCACTATATATACATACATACACACAAACACACACATACATGCTTACATAGTTATATTGTTATATAAAAATAGAGAAGCAAATTACAAACCATAAGACAAATATGATAGATACAAATTAAATATTAAATAAACATTTTTTTCTAATGCAGTAGGTTTATTTAACATGTATACATTTATTTAACATCTTGCTGTTTGGTTAACATTACTGAGACAGACAGGTATTTAATTAGGCTGCTGTCCCTTTAAGACCGAATGAATGTAATATACTTACACATGTCCGGTTTTCAGCCACCTGTTTACGTTTACTTAAGCCATAACCGACTGTATTTACGTGAGATACTTCACACAATGGACATTTTGACAGCTGTGTGTATTTGACAATTACGTTTCTGTTGTGTGTCATTCTGCGTGATTCCGCCTGTCTTTCCCGCCTTCACTTACTGCAAGTTAATCGATAACGAATTGTGATTGGATGGTAATTTTGTTCTAAGACAAGCTTAGTTACCTTTGATCAGGCTGTTCTCGCTTGACAGAACACTTCTATTACTCAATCTGATCACCCAGTCGTAAAGAAATTTTTAAATATGAGACAAAACATGATTTTTTCAAAATGAGTCGGGACACTAAAAATAGAGGTGAAATACCGGACTGTCCCGGGAAAAACGGGACATCTGGTCACCCTAACACACGCTTTCATGTTTCACAGGGACATACCTTAGGTGTAATGATTTTTATACTGTACAAACTGTAGTTTCTATCCCCTTATCTGTGTCAGCGTGGGTTTATGCCAGGTGCTCCTGTTTCCTCCCACAGCCCAAAGACATGCAGGCTAGGTGAAGTGAACATTCTAAATTGTCCCCCGACTTGTGTGTATATAACAGAATTGTTTATGGATTGACTGGTTCTCGCCATGAATATAGACATAGATGCTGGAATGGCATTAAGAAGAAAATAAACAAACAAACTATTCCCTTACCCTAAGCCTACCCCTCACACAAAACTACCAACATTTCTAAACCCTCACAAATAATAATTTTATATTATACATAAAAATTTGTAGCACAGTGGCCCTTCAGAACTAATGTTTCTCACACAATCTCATGAAATTACTATCTTTGGCAGGACATTTGTTCCACATAATGTAGATAATACCAGTTACACACACATACACTCACGTTTACCTTGCAGTCAGAATAGGGATATATGTCTGCATAGATGTCTTTTGTTTCACATAAAGCTTTATATTATTACTACTTCTGAATCCCTAACCTTAATAGAAAACAGGACTCGTCAATTAATTTCAAGACAGGTTTTTTTTTTTTTTACTTTATATTTTGGTTTTCCTTTGATCTTTGTAATTCAAGATCAAGGTTTGTTTATATAGCACCTTAAAAGTAACACGAGTTCTAACCAAAGTGCTGCACAACTGACATAAAATAAACCTCATCCTGCAATAAAACAACAACAGATAAAAAATAATAAAGTAAAATGATGGTATTAACTGAATTATGGATAAACAGTGAATAATATAAATAAACATAAAACAGTGAATAAACATATAACAATTAAAAATAATTTAAAGGTGCTGTATGTAAGTTTTTGACTCTACTAAAGCATAAAAACAACATAATATGTTTGCAGATATTTAAGAAATATGCTAAATTAACATACTTGTTTATCTGAAATACAATGCTACAGTCAGTAATTCTCCTTTGAAAATGTGCGTTCCAGGCTGGAATGTCGGTCTCTGTTTTGGTTTGTGAAACCCGCCCACTGCCAGTTTACCCAAATTGACGTGACGTGACGTGACGTGACATTCAGCCAAGTATGGTGACCCATACTCAGAATTTGTGCTCTGCATTTAACCCATCCGAAGTGCACACACACAGAGCAGTGAACACACACACACACTGTGAACACACACCCGGAGCAGTGGGCAGCCATTTTATGCTGCGGCGCCCGGGGAGCAGTTGGGGGTTCAGTGCCTTGCTCAAGGGCACCTAAGTCATGGTATTGAGGGTGGAGAGAGCGCTGTACATTCACTCCCCCCCACCCACAATTCCTGCCGGCCCGAGACTCGAACTCACAACCCTTCGATTGGGAGTCCGACTCTCTAACCATTAGGCCACGACTTCCCTTAATTTCGGCACTCCGAGTTGCCAGTTGGCAGAAAACACAACGTATTTCATTTCATTCATCGTCAAGTGCGCTCGTTCTTGTTGGTGTCATCAATCTGGCATCCTGTGCATCAAGTCTGAGGAGGAGGGGCTGGGTGAAAAAAACCCTCTCCAATGTTTTGAATTTGGACTGCAATACCTAGTTGAACCACTCGGTGTCAATCCTACATACAGCACCCCTTTAAATACAGTGCTGTACAGTATTATAGTGTATGATGTTAATATAGCAGAGGTAAGATGAAATTCTAACAGCTTGTAATGTAAATCAGTTAGCTTTGTATAACCATACAACAGACTACTTACATAAAATACAGTTGGCACATAAATAGCAATAGTCACTCTATATCTCCCAATAATATGTCTTAATAAAATTACATTCATATGCTTAGTTTTACAATCAAAGCTCTTATTGGGGGCGGGGGGGGGTCAAAACATATAATGCAATGCAATGTAATGATTAGATGTAGAAAAACGCTTGTCTAAAGCCTGATGTGTCTTATTTGGTGCATTTTAATGTGATTATTCTATGTATATATAATCAAGTAAATCTTTAGTTCAGTTATTCTTACATTTATTTTATAAAGTAAAGATTTTACAGCAAAAATAGAAGTGTACAGCGGCCTGAAGGGGGACATGTTTGGAATCAACAATAAAAGGCCTTTAACTTGCTTAAAAAGTATAAACAAGTATATACTATACTTGTATACTGTTTTATACAAAAGACTTTTAGCAAAGTTTTGATCATGTTAATAATATAGAGGTGTATCAAATATAATACAGTAGGCCTTATTGGGTTAACACTGTGTCAGATCTGTTTCAAAGTCTGGCATTTGGGTCTTTTCACTGTCTGACTTGTGGGGAGATTTTAGGCATAATTGTTCACTAGTAATTTCTAGGTTAGAAACACAAAAATACTCACAAGATCCATAAACACACAATCTTGTTCTTTATCAATCAGAGTGGTGGAATGATGAAGTGAGGATGAAGAAATGTAAGAGAAGGAGTCTTCTGATTCGCCCAGACAGGAAGAAGAAGGCAGCTCTTGTGTCAGGTAATAAAGTATTCTCTTTGGACTGAGATCCATTTCTTCCCCTCTCATTTAGTCACCACGTCTGTCACCACTTGCCTTCTGGATTAAATCTTGTCCCAGCACCAACTTTATTGAAAAGGTCTTTAGACCTAAATAGATTTAAAAAGTTCACCAGAGGCCACCAATTAACAGATTGATTATACAGGAATCACACATGGCTCATTTCATTAAATAATGTAACTGTCTTAACATTCATTGTATTGCCATAGAATATACTGTCTCCTGAAATTGTATGATTTTTTTATTGTTTGAACCTTTTATGGGCAATACATTTTTAGGCCAACCAACAGCCTACTTTAACCAACATGCTATACCTCTTATCCTCACTCGGTCTGAAGAAGTTGTGTTCCTCAACATGTCTTGCTCAACATGGCTGTCTGTTTTTTAGGGCCATACATAGTGTATATGCTAAGAGACACTGACATACTAGAGGACTGGACGACTATCAAGAAGGTATTCATGATGAGTGATCAGCTCTTCGTGCACGGTGAATGTGTGTGATGGATTGTGACTTTTATCTCTCTGTCTTCCAGGCAAAAGCGGCACTGATGCCTATGAAGAAGAAAGCAGACAGTAAGTCAGTTATTAAATGGCACTGTGTTCATTTAAGTACTTTATTGAAGCTTTCCAGTTTTCCTTTCCTCGGGAAGCTACACTTGGAGGTCAATGACCTCATGGTAGTCAGGTGAACCTCATTAAACTTTGACTAAACTGACTGAATTAACTCATTGCAAATTTATTGAAGGCAATCATGTGCACTGACCATCAGAGACCTTGCCTTGGGCTAAATATATTTAACCAATGATTTCTTTCTCATGACAAGATTGCCATAGATTTCATTGAGCAATATAGGATTCTCTCTATCTTTAACAATGTAACTACATAATGCTGTATAATCATTTTTAATTCGAGATTCAAGTTTGTTTTTGAGTATCTTGTATGTGTTGATGCATGCTTTTAAATAATGGGGTCTATATTTATGAAAAGACTTCAGGGATACTCACACACTCATAGACAAACACACAACATGTATAGAGTTACTGTCTGTCTCTAGCTAAAATGGATGCAAAGGCTTAAGCATGTTCTCCATTGGCATCCCAGTTGCTTCCATTAGCCCTGACCCTCACTTACTGTCTGTCTGGCCTCTGATTAAGTTAGATACAGAGGTTTGATTTATAGAGCCATTTCCCTCTTTCTGTCACTCCAGACTGATTGACTGAAACTACTTTGGCTTTAATGTCACATTTAGAGTCTTGTTCTGTCTCTAAGAAAAATGGTTTGACGTGTAACATTTGATTCTGCTCTGTCTCTCATTTGTCTTTTTACTTCTCCCAGATCTCACTCTTTCTCTCACTCTCATCCCTCCATTTCTTTATTGTCTTCCTTTGCATCATAGGAATCAATTACAACCAAATACTGTACACCACTGTTATAATACTGCACTGTGAAAAAGTCTGCTTAGTTGTTTTGAATGTGCACTTATAGTGAACTTCAAGAATTAAAAGTATATTTAAAAAAACTGTATTTGTTTAGAATATATTAATAACATTTTAATTACATTAAAGTATATTTTAGTTTATCATAAATGCTTGTCAGTACATTCAGCAGTATGCTAAATACTTCTTTTCCCAAGGGTGTACAGATCTAATGATGCAGTTTGCATTTGCTAAACAATTATCAATCAACTGGACAAACTCTTAATACCTAACTCTTGTAATACGCGGTAAGCTTTTAGAAACAAATCCACACTGAACATGAAACAATGAGAATAAACGAACAGAGGATATTTGATGTATACTGTCCTCTTATGTGGAGCAGGATTTTGGACCGTTCAGATTTCAAAGTAAGGCAGGGCTAGTTAATGCAGCCACAGAAATGGAAACTGATCAACAAAATCTGTCACTTGTCTCGTCGCAGTCACAGCTAGTTTAACAGATTTACTTGGAAGAGATATGGTTTATCGCTTGATGAATGCTTTCACTGAGAAAAAAGGTACAAAAGTTGCCACTTGCAAAAGGTACCGTTTACATTTTAATATGTACACTTTACGTACTAATACATATCTTTAACCCCTTAGCATTCCTGGAAAATTTAAGCACAAACTTTACCATGGGTGGTACGTTGGAACGTAACAGGCTAAGGTACTAATTTGCATCCTTCAGAGCTAAATAAGGCACAGAGGTGTACCTTTTGAAAACGTATTGTCCCAGTAACAGCTTTTGTATATGTACTTTTTTTGGAGTGTTATCTTGTTGCACCTGTGAACCATTTAATGACAGCAGTTTCACTTTAGCTAGACAGCCCTATACAGTGACATAAAATGTCTTGAAAACAGAGAGTTGACGCATTATGAGCTATTAAAGCGCAACATGTTGAAGATGGTGTGCGTGTCTGTTTGTCTCTCAGACAGGCAGGTGCCCGTGCGATGTGAAGGTGGGGCTCTCTTCTATGATGGAGAAAGATTCTCCAAAGGCAGCAGTGTCGTTCTAGAAGTCAATGACGACAGCCCGGCACAGTCAGTAGAGCTTAAGACATAAGACAGCATCTGTCTTCGCTTTGGCTTTGTTTGCAAAAACATTTCCATTGAAATGGTCTCCCTGTTTTCTTGTGTGTTTCTCTCAGGGCCGTGCTAACAGGGATCAGCACAGGAGAGGTCTGGTTCAAGCGCACAGATGGCACCAAAACCAAAATCTACGTCTCCCAACTTCAGAAAGGCAAATACACCATACGAAAAGCTTAGAGAAGATAATCGTTACACTTGGAGAGTGTGTGAACCTACCCTTTAATAATTAACAAATAACACACACATTTACCAACACCTTTAGAACAGCTTATAACAATCCAATTTAATGCTATGCACTAGTATTGATCAGACCAGAGACTTTATGTATAGTGACTTATGATCTCAGATAAATTTTGCTTTTTTATATGCATATTTTATTTTGACTATAATAATAAGAGGGATCTGGTTCCAGAACAACACTGTTGGCATCAAGTAGGCAATTTCTGGTGCAGCTAAAGTTCATTCATTAATTCAAACACAACATGGACTTACAAAGCCTGTTGACCAAATGCTAAAAGACCATATGAAGTCTTTCTGTATCATAATGCTTATCACACTGTATACATTCATAATACTTCATACTGACCTTATATGAAGTCTGATACACACTCAGATCATTGTGCATTTGTTTGTTTGTCATTGTCATTTAAAATGATTATAAAAGTCCATTTCATGTACACTAAAGACACCACAGGGGCAAAAAGGACTGCACTCACACATTGGCTCTTTTCTATGTTGTGCTGCAACTGCTTCTTTAAACTGATCTTGGGTCTGTTTTTAATAGCCAAGGTTTGTATATTAAAAGGAAAAGCACTGTCTCTACCCAGAACACAAGAGAACACAATCAAACACCTTGAATTGTGATTGCACTCAGAATAACAAGAGATGTAACTTTTTTCTTCAGTACATTTTGAAAGACTGTTATTGTAATACATAGTATTTATAGACATCTGTAAAGTGATCTGAAACAGAGGGTGCTTTTTAAAACTTATTTATGAAGTGTTCGAGATGATCATGTATTTATAACAAGAAGCATTATTAAAATCTAAACTTTTATTACATTTGCTGTTTAATGGCTCATTCATTAAAACCTTGCAGGACTGTCAAAGGCTGAAGGGCACCGCTTGTGCCCTCCAGGGGGCGCTGTAGTGTAACCAAGCGCTTTATGAGCTATATAGTTTGCTATGAGCCACTAGATGGGACTAACACCTAACGAAACAATGAATGGAAAACAACCATTTTCTCTCTCTGCCAAACGGGGAATTAGAAAACTCTAGAAGTTCTAATTTTACTTTATACATTTGGAAATTAAAAACAACAGCCCTAGCGTACATCCAAGTACAGACTCTTCTGCTTTCAATTATTGGGTCCTTGAGATTTAATGAATCTAACGATTCAAGAGTCTCTAAGTGATTCGTGATGAATATAGAGTTTGAAGAAAGGAGATGTGCAGACAGATGAAGAAGAGGTAAAATCTTGTCTTGAGGATTTAAGGTGGACAGACCATAAAAAGAGTTACGTGAAAATGGCTGTTATGTACGGTGCCCGGGAGGTGACATGGTCGGTTCACTTAGTTTTGTCGTGGCCATGACATAGTAACTTGTGGGAACATTATAATATGTCATGGCCACGAGATATTAACTCATGGGAACGATATATTTTGTTGTGCCCACAAGATCATTTTGTCGAAATAACGACATCCAAGGGAATGACATCCATTTCTCATGGCCACGACTTCTTATGTTGAGGGAACGATATATCTTTCTCGTAGCCATGAGTTTAATGCGTAAACAAACCTGCATGACCATAGCAACCCGGGATTATCAGAGATGGATTAATTAATATTTGATTTTGAATTAAGAAATGATTATATTATTTATTTTAGAAATTATTACATTATTAAATTGTTATGTTAACCACAGGCCTTGGCTACCGGACTGTATTATGTGCGATAGTCAGCTTTCAATTGAAGTTTATCATGAATAAATGTTACATAATATAAAATAGGCCTACAAGAAAACACTTTTATCCATCCTACATTGTAAATGCATTAACTGATCGTCTTTTTCCTGTAATATTTGTATATTATTATTAGTATTATTAGCCTATTATTGGTGGTTATATTTTTATATTAATTTATATTAATTATTCCCCTTCATTTCAATCTCTTAACGTTCTGAATACTTTTGTAAATAATAGCTTATTGTAAATGCTCGACATCTCAATAAACTGGACTGACTGGAATTTTTGCTGGAATTCATACATATATTTAATTTTATTTCGGCTAATTAATAGCTCTCGATGGCGCCGCAGACGGCTGCTTCAGTGCTTGGCTCTCCAGTGTTTGTACTGTTTTTGTTCGTTTTTCCTGTTTTTTTGTTTAACAAACACGATCAGTTTCACCAGGGAAGAACTGCTGAACATTCGGCAGAACACACCACAAGATCTTTTACCGGATTTCAATTATTCAGACGTTTTACTGAACGTTGTTGTCGGCGGAGCAGCGGCGCTGATCAAACGCTTCAGGACGCGCAAAACGGGGGAAGCGAGCTGGTGCGCTCGTTAGACTCAGGAAGCGCGGATTTCGAACGCCGATGCCTAGCATCCATCTGGCAAATCTCCGCTCTCTACCCAACAAAACGGACGAAATCCTTCTGCTCTCTCGGACAAATAAGGATTTCTCACACTCTGCTGCTCTGTGTTTCACGGAAACCTGGCTCAATGACGCCATACCGGACAGTGCGCTCCATCTGCCGGGCTTTCAGCTGTTCAGAGCGGACCACGACGCAGAATCAACGGGGAAATCGCGCGGCGGCGGGACATGCTTTTACATCAATGAACGGTGGTGTGCAGATGTAACTTTGTTAAAAGAAGATGTGCTGCTCAGATCTCGAAATACTCTTCATTAACTGCAAGCCGTTCTATTCGCCGCGGGAGTTTCACTCGTTCATTCTGGTGAGTGTTTATATCCCTCCGCAAGCGCACGTAAGTCTGGCTTTACAGAAACTCGCTGACCAGATTACAGAGACAGAACAACAACACCCGGACTCTGTTTTAATCATTCTTGGGGACTTTAATAAAGCCAATCTCTCCCGTGAACTGCCAAAATACAGACAGCATGTTACATGTCCCACCAGAGACAGTAATATATTGGATCACTGTTACACCACAATAAAGGATGCATATCACTCTGTTCCACGAGCAGCTTTGGGACTGTCTGATCACTGTCTGGTTCATCTTATACCAACCTACAGGCAGAAACTTAAATCTGCTAAACCTGTAGTAAAGACTGTAAAGAGATGGACCAACGAAACAGAGCAGGATTTACAAGCCTGTTTTGACCTCACTGATTGGAGTGTTTTTGAAGCTGCTACCACCAATCTGGACGAACTCACAGAGACCGTAACATCATATATTAGTTTTTTGTGAGGATATATGCATTCCTACCAGGACTTATTTAACATTCAACAATGATAAGCCATGGTTTACAGCAAAACTCAGACATCTTCGTCAGGCCAAAGAGGATGCCTACAGAAATGGGGACAGAGTCTTGTACAATCAGGCCAGGAACACACTGAACAAAGAGATTAGAGCGGCTAAAAACGACCTACGCTAAAAAGTTGGAAGACCAGTTTACTTCCAACGACTCAACTTCAGTGTGGAGTGGACTGAGAGCCATCACTAATTACAAGACACCATCCTCCTGCACTGAGGCTAATCAACGACTTGTTAACGACCTGAACGAGTTTTATTGTAGATTTGAAACCCCCAACACCCATTCTGACCATCTCTCTACACAACCGTTAACACACTCCTGCAATCCCCCTCTCTCCACACCTCCTGCTCTTCAAATCTGTGAAGATGATGTGCGCCAGGTCTTCAGGAAGAACAAAAGAAGAAAAGCACCAGGCCCAGATGGCGTTACACCAGCCTGGTTTGAAAACCTGTGCTGACCAGCTGGCCCCCATCTTTTCACAGATCTTCAACAGATCTCTGGAGTTGTGTGAAGTGCCTTCCTGCTTCAAACGCTCCACCATCATCCCCATTCCAAAGAAACCCAAGATTACAGGACTTAACGACTACAGACCTGTGGCTCTAACATCTGTCGTCATGAAGTCGTTTGAAAAACTGGTTCTGGCTTATCTGAAGGACACCACTGGGACCCTAACTGGACCCCCTGCAGTTTGCTTACCGAGCAAACAGGTCTGTGGATGATGCAATCAACATGGGATTGCACTTCATCCTGCAACATCTGGACAAAACAGGGACTTATGTGAGGATCCTGTTTGTGGACTTCAGTTCGGCTTTCAACACCATCATCCCAACAGTCCTCCAGACCAAACTGACCCAGCTCTCTGTTCCTAGTTCTATCTGTCAGTGGATCACCAGCTTTCTGACAGATAGGCAACAGCTAGTGAGACTGGGGAAATTCATGTCCAACAGCTGCTCCACCAACACTGGTGCCCCTCAGGGATGTGTTCTCTCCCCCCCTGCTCTTCTCGCTGTACACCAACGACTGCACCTCAAAAGACCCCTTTGTCAAGCTCCTGAAGTTTGCAGACGACACCACACTCATCGGTCTCATCCAGGACGGTGACGAGTCTGCTTACAGACAAGAGGTTGAGCAGCTGGCTGTCTGGTGCAGTCTTAACAACCTGGAGCTGAACACGCTCAAAACAGTGGAGATGATAGTGGACTTCAGAAGAAACCCCCCTGCACTCCCCCCACTCACCATCATGAACAGCACTGTGGCTGCAGTGGAGTCATTCAGATTCCTGGGAACCACCATCTTTCAGGACCTGAAGTGGGACAATCACAATGACTCCATTGTTAAAAAGGCCCAACAAAAGGTTGTACTTCCTTCGCCAGCTGAGGAAGTTTAACCTGCCACAGGAGCTGCTGAAACAGTTCTACTCAGCCGTCATTGAGTCTGTCCTGTGCACTTCAATAACTGTGTGGTTTGGTTCAGCTACAAAATCAGACATCAGAAGACTACAGAGAACGGTTCGGACTGCTGAAAGGATTATTGGTACTCCCCTGCCCACCCTTCAAGAACTGTATACATCCAGAGTGAGGAAACAGGTCTCAGAAAATCACTCTGGATCCCTCACACCCAAGTTACCCCCATCTTTTTGAACTCTTGCCATCTGGCCGGCGGCGCTTCAGAGCCGCAAATACCAGGACAGTCAGGCACAAGAACAGTTTCTTCCCCCAGGCAATCTACCTCATGAACAGTTAAATGTTCCCCACTTATACAATAAAAATGTGCAATATCCTTATATTTATTTGTTACCCCTTCATCCTAGTACATCCCTGCATCTTACTCAATCCAATTCCATTATCATTTATAGCACAATTGTTTATACACTTATTTATCTGCAAAGGGTTTTTTTTTTTTTATTTTTTTGACTGTGTGTTGTTGTCTTTTGTGTACTGGAAGCTTATGTCACTAAAACAAATTCCTTGTATGCGCAAGCATACTTGGCAATAAAGCTCTTTCTGATTCTGATTCTAATAGACTGTAATTATTAATACTATAGTGTTTAGTTGAGGAATTAATCATTCACGTAGTTTAATTTGTAAATGAAAACACAACACGCTCATTTATCATCACACATGGGCATAAATACAATCATAAAGTCAAAACTTTATTGGCATAATTGTCATGGTAGGCTAGCAAATACTACAAAACATACAAAACATTAACTAGGTAAAGCGATACACAAATTGAAAGGGGAAATAAGCATATATAACAATAAATATAAAAATATAGCTCTAAGAAGTTAATTTAATAATAATAATACACAAATATTAAATGAATTATTTAATATTAATAAAAATGTTTTATCCATCTCTGATAATCCCGGGTTGCTATGGTCATGCAGGTTTGTTTACTCATTAAACTCGTGGCCATGAGAAATGGATGTCGTTCCCTCAATATAGCATCTCAAGGCCACGACAAGGGTGTCGTTACCCCGACAAAATGATCTCTTGGCCACGACATAATATCACATTTCCACAAGTTAATATGACGTTCCCACAAGTTATGTCTTGGCCACGACAAAACTAAGTGAACCGACCATGTCACCTCCCGGGCACCATAGATATGGACCATAAATAGGAGCGCTATAAGGGATACAGCAGTGTGTCCTGCATTTTATTTAGGTAATAAGTGACAATAGGCTGTGATCATATCGCAAGATCAATTTTAGGATGGTTTTTGCATAACATTTTATAAATGAGGACCCTGGAATTGATTCTAAGTTTGCCATTGCATTTGGAAGCTGTTGCTGTGAATCCACATCATGCGGTCAAAGGATCTCTCCATACAAGTGAAACAGACAATTGTTACTCTTCATAAACAAAACAAATCCATCAGAGAGATAGCAGGAACATTACGAGTGGCCAAATTAACAGTTTGGTACATTCTGAGAAAAAAATGAATGCTCAGCAACATAAAAAGGCATGAACGGTCACGGAGGACAACAGTGGTGGATGATTGGAGAATCCTTTCTATGGTAAAGAAAAACCCTTTCACAACATCCAGCCAAGAGAAGAACACTCTCCAGGAGGTAGGTGTGTCACTGTCAAAGTCTACAATCAAGAGAAGACTTCATGAGAGCAAATACAGAGGGTTTACCACAAGGTGCAAACAAGGCCTGATTAGACTTTGCCAAAAAACATCTTTAAAAAAAAACAGACCACCTTTGGTAAAGGATTCTTTGGACGGCTTAAATTAAGATCAACCTGTACCAGAATGATGGGAAGAAAAAAGTATGGAGAAGGCTTAGAACAGCTCATGATCTAAAGCATACAACATCATCATGGTGGAGCAGTGTGATGGCATGAGCATGCATGGCTTCCAATGGGTTACTGGTGCTTCGTGATGATGTGACAGAGGACAGAAGCAGCCGAATTAATTCTGAAGTGTATAGGAATATACTGTCTGCCCAGATCCAGCCAAATGAAGCAAAGTTCATTGGGCGGCACTTCATAGTACAAATGGACGATGACCCAAAACATACAGCAAAAGCAACCCAGGAGTTAAAAAAGTGGAATATTCTGCAATGGCCAAATCAATCTCCTGATTTCAACCCGATTGAGGATGCATTCCACTTAAAGACAAAACTAAAGGCAGAAAGACCCACAAATAAACAGCAACTGATGTCAGCTGCAGTAAAGGCCTGGCAAAGCATCACAAAGGAGGAAACCCAATCTCTGGTGATGTCCATGAGATCCAGGCTTAAAGTAGTAATTAGCTGCAAAGGATTCTCAACAAATTATTAAAAATAAACATTTTATTTATGATTAAATTTATTTGTCCAATTACATTTGAGCCCCTTAAAATTGGGGGACTGAATATAAAAATGGCTGTAATTCCTAAACATTTCATGTTTTTATGTTATAATTTTGTTCAATCCCTTGAACTGAAGCTTAACGTCTGCACTTCAATTTCATCTTAATTATTTCATTTTAATTCTATTCAGGTGGCATACAGAGCCAAAATTATGAAAATTGTGTCAGTGTCCAAATATATATGAACCTAACTTTATGTGTGTTGATCAATGTTTTTAGATGAATAAAAGCCTTCATTAAATCTGTTCATCATATAAATGGGTTGCATCTGTACATAAGACTTGGATTAACCAATCTGATTCGTACAGATTATTTTTACGATGTATTTGTGGACATTTTCTTGTGTTCTTTGGTCATATGAGTTTAACATGAAGGTGGGTGGGATAAATGATGACTGCATTCTGTACATCAAACTATTCACAAGATTTTTTATTTTTGCAGACATTTAAATTCTGTGTCTTTCTATAAATTCATCCAGTTGACATCCTATTAATTGCTCTGTCTCCTTTCGTACAAACACATAAAGTATACACACCTGCTCTCATGCACATGACCCCTTGCAAATGAGTCAAGTAAAAACAGGAAATAAGGTCTCACATATACTTTGTTTTATATATATATATATATATATATATATATATATATATATATATATATAATATATATATAGATATATATATATATATGTATATATATATATATATGTATATATATATATATATTATACTTTTTTTTGGCCTAGTTACATGTTCTGAGCTCCCCATCATTCATATGTGCAGTGGTATGGAGAGGCAGAGCAGAACGTACAGAGACACTCCAGCGAGCGGAGCGGAGAAGAGAGGAGAGCAGGCTTGATGGAGTGAAAACAAAGCCTGGGTGAAGGTACCAGACATGGGCAGCATCCCGTTGAAAACACAAAGTCAATCAGAGTCTGTGTTTATTAGGACTCCTTTCTCTCTCACTCTCTCCTGTTTGTTCTCTGTCCTCCACAGTTTTCATTGCACTCCTTCACTCTTTTTTGAGCATTTTATGTTCATCCATTCTGCTCCTGCCATGTGTTTTTCTTCCCGGTTTCTTTGGCTGCACTAAATATCCTGCTGTAAAGACCAGCTTAGATCAGCATGAATGGTTTATACTGGATTGGTGAAACTATCATTCAATATATAGAAAGTATAGGCTAGTTGTCTGCTGCTGTAAGTGTTCTGTTTTTTTTCCTCTTGTGTCTCTTGACAGATCAGTAGTGCCCTGGGAAATCACAACTGTCACAGTTATAGTTCAACCAAAAATGAAAACTCTGTCATCATTTACTCACCCTCGTGTCATTCAAAACAAATGACTTTCTTCTTTCAGTGAAACACAAAATATATTTTTTTGGGAAAAAAGCATCTTACGCATACAACGAAAGTCAAATGTGCATGGTGTGTTCTATGTGTCCTACTGTACGTATATAACATCAATTACTTGCTTTCGTCAATCAACAATCAAACAATAAATAATATTAAAAAAATATAATACACCATTTTGTAAAAGAAGTGTGTATGTAAGCTAGCCATAACTAGATTGAGTTAGCATTAGAGGATAGATTGAGTTGTGAGTTAACCTTATTATGTTTACCTTATCATTTTTGATATGCTAATTTCCAAGACCTCTAAAGTATCAAAATGATAAAAACTTTGCTGAAAAAATGGTTGTATGAAATCTAATACATGGCTTCTGTCATTTGTAATTTTTATTTATTTTTTTTATTATTATTTTTTTTTTTAGCAAGTAAAAGGCATTTTAAATGTAAAAATGTCCCTCTTTAGGTTGTGGTACTTAAATTGTAAATTTAAGAATAACTTTTACATTGTAATATTCCAAAGCATGTATTGGACTGAAGCAAGTTCAGTAAGCTGGTTTATGTGATTATCCATAAATAATATTTTTATACATTGTATTATAAGTTTTGCCCACACAAAAGAAGAGCTTTGATCATAAAATTAAGATTTTGATTGATTTACATTACAAGCTGTCAGAATTTCATCTTTTTGGAAATAGAACTATCAGCTGCAGTACTAGTTCTTAGATTTTTTTTTTAAGTAATAAACTTTGTTTTAATCAGCATTTTTTAACACTTTTTATTTGCAAATTTTTCACATATGCTTTAAATAGACATCATCATCAACGTCAACTACCATTTCTGTACTCAATCCTGGTGTGATTCTTCTTGTGAACTATAATCTCTATTACAGTGTTTTTCTGGGTTCTCCATATATAAATAACTCATTTTATTTATTTATTTTTTAAGTGAACTAACTCTCTTAATTTGAGTTTTTTAGGAGGCCTGGTGAGGACACCCTCACACACACACAATACAACACGTAGGCCTACTGGTGACCAGATATGCTGATGTTTTAAAAAGCTCCAGGCTTCCTCTTCTCATTAACATATCAAGTTTTGTGACCTCCTCTTCTCTCTGATATCTTTGGCTGTGCTAAATATCATGTCACTGGAGATGCTCTCGCTTTCTCGCCCTCCCCCTCTTTCAATCTCTTAGCACTTCCTCTTTCCCTCTGCACACTCCATCTTGCCAAGCTGCAGACGCAGCGCTATTATCCCAGCTCGTGGGTGTGAAGAGTAGGAGACAGACAAAGAGAGAGAGAGAGAGAGAGGGAGAGAGAGGGAGAGCTGTATTTGAGAAAGACGGAAGGAGAAATAGTTTCGAAACCTAGTGAACTCTATGCAAGAAACTACTGATCAGCCTACATATTAATTTAAGAGAATGAGTTCGGCTGGCTGGCTCAATATCAACATTACTATAAATTTGCCTGGTCGCTTGAGGTGTAACATAGGGCTTACATAATAAAATGTTGGTAATACGTATATAACTGTCCGTGAATTATTTATTTGCCAAACGGTAATTTTCTGCAAATCTGTGCCAATTACGGAGGGATTCAGGTAAGCGGATCCACAACAGCTTTGGCCCCTATGCTCTATAGCTGTGAATCATCATTATTGTTCTGCATTCTCATTGTTTTGTTGGCATGTGGCTTATTCCGTGTGCAAGAAAACCTGTCCGCAAATAGTTGTTATGTGTAACAAACTCCTGTATTCTGTAAAACAGGTTGTGACACTTCAGGTTCAGGTATTTTGTATGTGCTTTGTTAAAGGTTAAAGGTAGAGCTGTCTAACTTAAGATTTTTGCATACCTGGTTAAACAAGTCACCACTTGCCACTATAGTAGGCAAAAATGATCCCAATTCACAGTATTTATAAAACAGCAAGCAAAAAGTACCCAGATTACCTAATACTTCTGATGAGATTCTGAAATGCACATTTATCCCATGAGGTCCTGGGAGAGGTTGAGAAAGGCAGTGAAGCTACTGACACTGTAGATTACATGTCAATGACAAAATCACAAATCTAGTAGATCTGGATTTCATTCATACTATATACTGTAGGACATACTTTTTTAGCGGTCACAAAGTGATTACTAATTGACAAAAGTACCTTTTCTAAAAAAAAACTGTTTTTGGATGCGGCCAACTGATTTGAAAAGCATGACACGTAGATATGTCTCACATTATAATTAGCACAGAAATTTAACACACAAGAACACTGGACAAAATTTATATTTATTTGAATGCAGCATATTTGTTATTTCTCCCACATAAGTTTCCATCCAGGCTTTGCACTGTTTTTTTTTTTTTTAATAGACAAAGAGAATATGCGAAAAAAAAGGTCATAAGGTCATGGGAAGTTTTTATTCTTGGGGGATGGTTTGAAGGCTCTTTGTGGTGTGTGTGTGTGTGTGTACCTGGTATCCCTTATGTTAGGACCAGATGTCCCCACATGTATAGTAATACCAGTATATTTTGACCTTGTGGGGACAATTTTTGCTTATAAAATTTATATTTTATTATGTAGTCTTTACGGATGACATAATGAAAGAGGTTTTTTTAATATTTTTATTTGAATTATTTCGTTTTAAAATAGTAATTTAAAGCATTCTATAGATATTTTTATCATGTCAGTGAAGCGTTCCTGCTCAAGACTAAGATGAAAGAAAGTACATCCTGTTTGTTTTCCTTATTTTACAAAAGCACAAGCTTTTGTTGATATTTTGATTGAGTGCACACAAATACGAGTAAACCCTTTGCAGTTCCAAATGATGTATACTCTTACCTTTATGAGCAAAAATGACTGCATTTTTTTTAAAATTTCCACTGTTATATATAAAAAAAAAAAAAAAAAATTGCAAGTGGTCGCGCTGGCGCCTCCATGTCCTGCAAAGCGTGCTTTAGCTTCCACTCTCCACGCAAACGATTCTGATCTAATTTAAAAGCTGTGTAATGGGGGAGGGAGAGAGAGAGAGAGAGACACGTTATCCAGTCAGACTCGGGCCGAGAATTCTCATAAGCTGTTGGACAAGGGCTGGGCCCATGCAGGGCTCTATTCATTCCCTCGGTTCAATTAAAAGTTTCCCCCAGCTCGGCAGGCCCTCAGAATGCCCGGGCCCATACGCAGCTGCATACCCTGCATACTCAGACGCTACGCCACTGTCACAAAGGTCAATGCGTTTTCCTCTGTTTCTTTTCATTCCAACTCACTTTCATAAACCTCCCCATGTGTAAAGTGCTGTGCCTGGCATTAAAGAAACTCAAGCATTTTATCCGAGCAGGTTTTCTCACAGTCTGTATATAGTCTATGCAATATATGTGGCTGTTTTAATAAAGAAGGTCCCAAGATTTCTCAGGTGGGTAAATTTACCTGTTTAATTTGAATATTTTGTAAAGTTCTGCTTCCCAACAAGACCGCTTAACCATATCAAGACAGTGCCATTTGTTCCTGAAATTTTCTGAAAAATGTATTTATTATTTCATTTAAAAAGGTTACTGCTGACCTTTCAAAAATCGCATTTTATATAGTGTGATTGAATGAATGGATCAGTGCAAAAAAAAAAAATATATATGTAATAATAATAATTCTTATATCAGTTAGCTAGTAAATATCATGGTATAACCCAACATTATTTACAAGAAATATCCTTGTGCTTTCTGCAAAAATAAAAATAAAAATAAAGAAATAACTAAATAATAATTCTATACCAGGATTGAACTATTGACATCACTGAAGCCAGCATGATGAAATCTGCAGCTTGAACCATGCCAGTAACTGTATGATGATACTCACTGCAGGGTTTCAAACTATGAGGTTAATTTAGTGCCATCTTAACATATTTAAAATAGTATGTGAGGTGCTATCATTCAGTTCTGTGTTATATTATATTTGGTACTGTAGCATGTGTATATTTATTTGTGTGTTTATGTGTGCACTGGAAGCATTAGTATGCAGTGTTAAGTGTGGGTGTGCTTGCGTGTGAAATGTGTTTGTGTGTAGTTCAAAACCCTTAACAAAGCAGAGGTGACAGTAATTAACTAAATGAGATGAAACTTTACCTGAGGGTAGTGAAAGAGAGAGGTTATTTGACCCCAAGGAATATGCTGAAGTGAGTGATATACATACATAGAGTAGGATTCTTAACTCGGGCGCACATGCATTTCCCCACACACATGCACATCTGTTCATATTATCCTCCATTGATTGCCCTTGAGTAAGAGCAGAGGTTTGTCTTCAATGACAGCTGGGGAGATCTCTTTTCTCCACCAGTCTCTCTATTTTACGCTATCTACCTTCGTATTGTCTTGATTGTCTTTTTTTTATCTAACCTTTAACATGTTATGTGACTCATTCATGATTTATGTAAATCATTAAGCACTATGTTCATATTTAATCTAGAAGTACACTCTTAAAAATAAAGGCTCTTAAAAGGTTCTTCACAGCGATGCTATAGAAGAACCATTTTTGGTTCCACAACCCAGACAGCAACATAGTGTTGGCCCAGATCAGGCCCACATCTGCCCCACGTGAAATCCATGCGGGCCAGATGTGGGCTGGATCTGGGCTGAAACTACTTGCTGTCTGGGAAAGAACCAGGTTCTTTTAAGCAACACTATGTAACTTTTTCTGTGTTCAAAATTTGCAAAATGTATATAATGAGCGAGTACATCATAAATTAATCTACCAAACCATCTTTTTGTCTTATCCCAAATCACTACAGTACATTTATAATAAGTGATTTGACATGGTTTTTGTACTATTGTAGCCTGTTGGGGTCGTCACCGCTGCGGAGTAACACATACCTGCTTGAATCGCCATTGACATAAACTTGGAGAAGTAGCTCCGGTTAGAATGTTCTTCCGCGGGATGCGTGCAGTTCTGTTTATTAACCGCTAGAGCGCCACAATTTACATAGTGTTACTATGTAACTTACCTTCTATGGCATCGTGATGCACCTTTATTTTTAAGAGTGTATATTGCTGTATCACACCAGCAAACGGCCCTGAGTTAATTTCACACACACGCACACACACACTTGAGATTCTCAAACACACAAGCTCACCAGCTAATCCCCTGTAATAACACAAACTCACACACATCGCCTCACAGCAACACCTGAAATAAGAATCGGAGCCTCATTCTCTCATTGGCAATCCAAGCACCCATGTTTTGGAGTCTCTGGGGAGACACACTGCCAGAGAACCAGTGAGAGGAAGAATGGGCACGAGGGCTGTCAGGTTGTCCAACCTCGGATAGACAGACAAGATTGTCTCTTGGTATGACAAATCCCACCTCAGGTTTTAGACATGTTAATGGATATAAAACACATATCCCTTTGTTCAAGGAAAAACAGAAACAAACTCCAGGTGGTAAGACAGAATTACACAGACAAACAAATGGATGGATGGATAGACAGACAGATTCAGCAGTGGAAACGATTTCAGAAAATAACGGAGCTGTTACTGTAGGCTACCCACTGACCTATAGAGAACATTTAAATTGAATGTCACTGTCAGAACCTTAGGGGTAGTACACTCAAAGTGACACCTTTGTACCTTTTTTATCCCTAAAGCATGCACATTAGTAGGCCTACCTTAGAGTAGTAATATGTACCCTTAAAATAGTAATACTCTTATGTTACTATTATGAACCCTTTAGGGACAAAAACGAGGGTACTGTCCCAGTAGCAAGCTGCTGTATTACACAATCTGTTATCTCTCAGCAGGAATGATCCACAGTATAGCTTCTTAGAGCGCCTTAATGAGACTAAATACACGCTTAAAATTCAACTGATTTGAAATACAAATTCAGTTCACATTATTAGGTACTTGATCATGGTCAAATGTTGAGATGTGTAGTGTGTATAGTGCACCAGCTTGATTTTTATTTGTATTATAACTACCCATGCAAATGGATGTATCAATACATCAATATAATCAACAGCCTACATAAAAATGAGAAATATTTGGAAACATCAACTTAAACTGAATCAAAATGCTTGGGATGAATTGGAATGGTTTAGTGAGCACTTACCTCACTGGAGATAATTATGCTTCTCCTTTTTTGATGATTACTGTGGTGTTTACAAAGGGTTTGAATAATGAACAGGAAAAATGATTATTAATAATAATATTATAATTATGGTTAGTAGTAACAACACACAAAATATTTGTATGTTTTTGATATGACTTGATAGCTAGTGTTGTCTTAATATATGCTAAAACCATTCAAAATGTACGGTCGATTTTTAATGTTATTGAAAAAGTCTCTTATACTCACCAAGGCTGCATATTTGATAGCTGCATTTTGAATTACAATTAAAGCAGTACTTTTGTAAAATATTGTTACAATTTAAAATTATCTGTTTTTTATTGTATTGTATTATATTATTGATATTATTATCTGTGCTGCTTAATATTTTTGTGGAAACCATTAAATATGTTCTAAAATCTTTGATAAATCAAAGAATTCAGAGGTCAAAAGATCAGCATTTCTGACAACTATGTCAGTTTTAATCAGTTTAATGTGTCCTTGCTGAATAAAAGTATTAATTTCTTTCAAATTTTACTGAAACAACTTTTGAATGATAGTGTAAAAATAAAAGGTTTTGTAAATGTAGTTTTCTAGACGTGTTGAAAGTGTTCTATATGCCTTTAACTTGGACACTGCTTAAACATGGAAATGAAAATTAAACTTACATTGGGGGGGTTAGAATGTGTATCATAATTTCAACACACCACTAAGAGTCAAATTATTAAATGCATATATATGGCAGGAGTCACTTGTGTGGGCTCTAAACAAGGGCTCTAAGCTCTAAAAAAGTTCTAAACATTTGATTTAATATACAATTTCAGTCCATACTTTAAATGACATTTTCTTAAAAACGTGTAAGGTTGACATTTCAAATAATCTGAGAAAAAACTGCAGGGTGACTCTAATGTTAATCACACATAGACATTTTTAGACATCATATCATCATTTTAGACAAGCCAACGGCAAATACACCCCCACACACAGCACACACACACACACACACACACACACACACACACACACACACACACACACACACACACACACACACACACACACACACACACACACACACACACACACACACATTACCGCTGTAATATTAAAACGCTGGCGACCAGACAGGATGTAACCGAATCAGTGAATGTTCGTTTAACGGATGAATAAACCAGAGCCTGTGTGTCTGTGTATGAGTCAGAAAGCAGCTGCACACAGGTTGTGATGTTTAGGGAGAGAGAGTCCACGTGCTCTTTACAAGGGGGCCACAGTATTTATACACACCAGCATGGAGGCGGAGACAGTAAAATAAGCATATGACTCATAAAGGGCCTCCCTTCTCCATCTTTCTCCCTTTTTCAGTATTGTTATAAATAGATCTATATGTGTTTGACATCAGGGCCCCTCAAATGTTCAAACAGTTCACACAGAAGAAGCTTGCTTTACTGCTCAGTAAGGGGGCTTGAAATAGTAAAAAAAATAAAAAAAAGGGAAATGATTTCCTCATTCTCCTTCTCTCTCTCCTTCCCCTTCTCCTCCCCCCATCGTGACAGCATGAGGGGGGCCGCTGACACAAACACGGAATGACAGAACATTCCTGGAGATGAAAGGGCACCGTGAGAACCTCAGGACCCACCACTGAGATGGCATACACACTCACACGTGACTGTGTGCAGCGCATACACCCACAGACACACTTACCTGTCATCTGTGTAACACACAGCCAGGCCACCTGTCCTTGCGACTACACAGCCTCAGGGATGAATACACCGAGATAAAACAGAGAGAAAGATGGAAAAAGACAAACGAGAAGGGCAATCTGACACAAGAGCAGCAGTGTGGATGACACGGATTCTGGAGACCAGCAAGAGAAAGAGAATGATGCAATACAACAAAGTGAGAGCAGATGGGTGTGAAGAAGAATTGAAAAGATTTAAAGGAGGAGTTTGCCCAAAACTCATCATTTACTCACCCTCATGTCGTCTTCTAAAACCTATACGAGTTTCTTTCTGTGGAACACAAAAGGAGGATTTTGAAAAATTGTACTTGTCACCCCCCCCCCCCCCCCATGCAATTTCAGTGAAAGGGGACTGAGGTTTCAAAAAGCTTCAGAAATAATGCGAAAGCATGGAGAATGTCATGAAATAGTCACTCAAAGTTGTAGAATGGCTTCAGAAGACTTTGAAACAACTAAAATGATTCCAATTAATCGAATGAAATTATACATTTTGTAAACGTATCAAACAGTCATTGTGTTAAACATACTTATTTCTTAATGTTTTTTTTCAACCCTTTCTTGACACCAGGGAACCAGTGAGGCTTGTTGCCTTGCGTCAAGCATGTATGGTTGAGTTTAATTATTTGCTGTCTTCTTAAAGAGATCTTCATTTGTGTTTAGAAGATGAATGAGTCACTTTCCTGTAGCTCCTGTAGCCTGTAGAAAGCAAGAGACTGATGAAATGTAAATGTGAATGCAATATAAGTCAATGTACATTGCAAAGTTTGGATAAAAGGATCTACCAGATGCATTAATTTAAACGAAAGAAAGTATTGTTGGTTTGTCAATTTAATTTTCTTTGAAATTTTGTATGGACCTCTGGCACCCTTTTGCACCAGTTTGAAAATCCATTTATGTAGACAACTTCTATAAAACCTAAAAATGCTCATTTTCTTTTGGCCTTTAGGACTACAAACTGAATACCTCTTTATTGTCAAGTCAAATTATTTTTGTATAACGATTTTCACAATACACATTTGAAAGTCATACTGTTATACTGTGTAATAACATTAATCTCAACATCCCATCCATCCATTCATGCATCTAACCATCATTATATTGGTATTTAATTCTTTATAGTGAAATCATTAATAATACTGCATTAATCATTAACACTACTGCTGTTTTAATGGATTCAAGTATACACTTTTCCTCTTTCCTTTGGTTGTTCCTTTTATCTGCTGCTATGACCTGCTTTTTTCAAGGATATTTTATTTTCTCACTCCACATTAAAAGAGTTTTTCTTTCTTTTTTTCACCAAATGTTATCTGCTGTTTCTAAGGTTTATTCATCAGTGTTTTCTCCACTCTCATGCATCAAGGTCCCCCCACCCACCCCCCCTTTTTATGTGCACTTTTCTTTTTTTTTTTTTTTTTTTTTAGCATTGTCTTTGATCAAACATGTGTTTGGATAGCAGGTTTATTTTCTTCAGTGCTGTTTTCTCATTCCCCCCCCCCACCCCAGCCATGTTGTGTTATGTATGTCAGTATGACTGAGCGCAGCTTTGTTTTTCGAGGATCACTCACTGCTGAGGAACAAAACATTGTGTGCTTCTCTGAATGCAAGTGTGTTTATATGTGTGCAGATGGAAGAGAGACTGCAATATGTTAGTTTCTTGCAGATGATACATACAAATCAAAAGGCAGGCTGACAGACGGTATGTATACGTAAACCACTGGAAAGGGAAAGAGAAGAATAATGAGAAAGAGAGTCTGGAAGAAGATAGACTGTCTTAGACAATGAGGAATGGTAAAGGGAACTTAAACTTTTAAGGGAAGGGAAAGAAAAACTGTCCATCTCTTCTTTCTGGATAGATGAAGGAAAGTTGCAGAGCGAGAGAGAGCAGGACCTGCGGGCGAAATCTGTTTCTAATCCAGCCCTCCTCTCACCTCTACTCTGTTCTCTCTTTGGCTTTGTACAGCCCGCGGCTCTCCATCACTTTCCCGCTCTGGATATTGTTGCCAAACAAGATGGAGGGGCTCAAGGAATGTGGAGAACGCAATAGACGTGGAGAAAAAAAAAATGCAGGATAGTTGATGAGGGAGAATGGCCCAGGAGGGTTTTACCCTTGGTTGACCTTAAGCAGTTCTTTATAACAACCAAAGAAAGCCATCTATGAGAATGATGTTTTTTTTTTTTTTTTTAAATACACAGCATATAATGACATGTAACACTTGTAATTTGTAATTTTAACAACAAACACCCTTGGTATATGCCATGAAAAAATATTAATAATAATAGATCTATTGCTCTTTTATTTATTTATTTTTTGTAATTTCACTGTAAAGTGCTGTTAAAAGTACAGGTTTTGGAAGTGAAAAAGAACTGTAATCTTTTAACTTTGTGTTTTTTTTTTTTTTAATAAAAAACAAACTGACTTTCCCACTATTCCCGGCATGACACTTTAGATTTGATGGTATCTTATAATAATAATAATAATTATTATTATTATTATTATTATAATAATTGTTATTATTAATATATACAGTTTATACAGTATTATTAATTATTATTTTAAATAATAGAGTGGTTTCTCCACTCTCATGCATCAAGGCCCCCCCCCTTTTTATGCACAATATTTTTTTTATTTTTTTATATTATTCTTATATATTTCATTATTATTTTTTAATTTTTTTGTGTCATGTGTTTTACCATCATGGTGTTTTGTATTTGTGTTTATGACACTGTTCAGCTTATATATTATTTGCCTCAGCTTATAGAAAGGCTGCTTATGATCGTGTACCTCATTTATCATCTACAGTATATAATGTATCATGGTGGTTCTAGTATATTATACACAAAATAGGTATTAGTATGGTTACTTTACTGATATTAGTATCAGTAGTATCAGCTGCCTTTTTTAAAACCAATTTAAGAGCAACAATTTAATTGAGGTTCAACAAATAAAAAACAGATGCAATACGGATAAACAAATGATAAAGCTTGGCTTATTGAATATCAGGTCCCTTTCTACGAAAGCACTTTTTTGTAAATAATATGATCACTGATCATAATCTAGATGCACTCTGTTTGACAGAAACCTGGCTAAAACCTGATGATTACATTATTTTAAATGAGTCTACACCCCAAGATTACTGTTATAAACATGAGCCACGTCCAAAAGGTAAAGGGGGAGGTGTTGCTTCAATTTATAACAATGTTTTCAGGATTTCTCAGAGGGCAGGCTTCAAGTATAACTCGTTTGAAGTATTGGTGCTTAATATAACATTATCCAGAGAAACAAATGTTAATGATAAATCCCCTGTGATGTTTGTACTGGCTACTGTATACAGGCCACCAGGGCACCATACAGACTTTATTAAAGAGTTTGCTGATTTTACATCCGAGTTAGTGCTGGCTGCAGATAAAGTTTTAATTGTTGGTGATTTTAATATCCATGTTGATAATGAAAAAGATGCATTTGGATCAGCATTTATAGACATTCTGAACTCTATTGGGGTTAGACAACACGTCTCAGGACCTACCCATTGTCGAAAACATACTCTAGATTTAATGCTGTCACATGGAATTGATGTTGATGGTGTTGAAATTATGCAGCCAAGCAATGATATCTCAGATCATTATTTAGTTTTGTGCAAACTTCATATAGCTAAAACTGTAAATTCCACTTCTTGTTACAAGTATGGTAGAACCATCACTTCTACCACAAAAAGACTGCTTTGTAAGTAATCTTCCTGATGTATCCCAATTCCTTAGCATATCCAAAACCTCAGAACAACTTGATGATGTAACAAAAACTATGGACTCTCTCTTTTCTAGCATTTTAAATACAGTTGCTCCCTTTACGCTTAAGGAAGGTTAAGGAAAACAGTCTGACACCGTGGTGTAATGAGCACACTCGCACCCCTAAAGAGAGCAGCCCGGAAAATGGAGCGCAGCTGGAGGAAAACAAAACTAGAAGTTATTTCGTATTGCTTGGAGGGAAAGTAACCTATCTTACAGAAAGCATTAAAAACTGCTAAATCGGATTACTTTTCGTCTCTTTTTAGAAGAAAACAAACATAACCCCAGGTATTTATTCAATACAGTGGCTAAATTAACGAAAAATAAAGCATCAACAAGTGTTGAAATTTCTCAACATCACAGCAGTCATGACTTTATGAACTACTTTGCTTCTAAAGTCGATACTATTAGAGATAAAATTGTAACCATGCAGCCATCAGCTACAGTATCACATCAGACAGTGCACTATAGATCCCCTGAGGAACAGTTCCACTCATTCTCTACTATAGGAGTGGAAGAATTGTATAAACTTCATCTAAACCAACAACATGTATGTTAGACCCTATTCCATCTAAGCTCCTAAAAGAGGTGCTTCCAGAAGTCATAGATCCTCTTCTGACTATTATTAATTCCTCATTGTTATTAGGGTATGTCCCAAAATCCTTCAAACTGGCTGTTATTAAGCCTCTCATCAAAAAACCACAACTTGACCCCAAAGAACTAGTTAATTATAGACCGATCTCGAATCTCCCTTTTCTTTCAAAGATACTAGAAAAGGTAGTATCCTCACAATTATATTCCTTCTTAGAGAAAAAATGGCATCTGTGAGGATTTCCAGTCAGGATTTAGACCGTATCATAGTACTGAGACTGCTCTCCTTAGAGTTACAAATGACCTGCTCTTATCATCTGATCGTGGTTGTATCTCTCTATTAGTGCTATTGGATCTTAGTGCTGCGTTCGACACTATTGACCACACTATTCTTTTGCATAGACTAGAACACTTTGTTGGCATTAATGGAAATGCATTAGCATGGTTTAAAAAATCGTACTTATATGACCGCCATCAATTTTTAGCAGTGAATGAAGAGGTATCATATCGTTCACAAGTGCAGTATGGAGTACCGCAAGGCTCAGTACTAGGGCCGTTACTCTTCACGCTTTACATGTTACCCTTGGGAGATATCATCAGGAAACACCGGTGTTAGCTTTCACTGTTATGCTGATGATACTCAGCTCTATAATTCATCGCGGCCTGGCGAAACATACCAATTTGAAAAACTAACGGAATGCATAGTCGATATAAAAAACTGGATGACGAGTAATTTCTTACTGCTAAATTCTGAAAAAACAGAGGTCTTAATTATAGGGCCTAAAAGCTCTGCATGTAATGACCTAGAACGCTGTCTAAACCTTGATGGCTGCTCTGTCAATTCTTTGTCATCAGTTAGGAACCTAGGTTTGCTATTTGATAGCAACCTTTCCTTAGAAAGCCACGTTTCTAGCATTTGTAAAACCTGCATTTTTCCATCTCAAAAATATATCTAAATTACGGCCGATGCTCTCAATGTCAAATGCAGAAATGTTAATCCATGCGTTTATGACCTCAAGGTTAGACTATTGTAATGCTCTATTGGGTGGTTGTTCTGCACGCTTAGTAAACAAACTCCAGTTAGTCCAAAATGCAGCAGCTAGAGTTCTTACTAGAACCAGGAAGTATGATCATATTAGCCCGGTCCTGTCAACACTGCACTGGCTCCCTATCAAACATCGTATAGATTTTAAAATCTTGCTTATTACTTATAAAGCCCTGAATGGTTTAGCACCTCAGTATTTGAACGAGCTCTTGTTACATTATAGTCCTCCACGTCCGCTCCGTTCTCAAAACTCTGGCAATTTGATAATACCTAGAATATCAAAGTCAACTGCGGGCGGCAGATCCTTCTCCTATTTAGCGCCCAAACTCTGGAATAACCTACCTAACATTGTTCGGGAGGCAGACACACTCTTGCAGTTTAAATCTAGATTAAAGACCCATCTCTTTAACCTGGCTTACACATAACATACTAATACACTTCTAATATCCAAATCCGTTAAAGGATTTTTAGGCTGCATTAATTAGGTAAACCGGAACCGGGAACACTTCCCATAACACCCGATGTACTTGCTACATCGTTAGAAGAATGGCATCTACGCTCATATTAGTCTGTTTCTCTCTTATTCCGAGGTCACCGTAGCCACCAGATCCAGTCTGTATCCAAGTCAGATGGTCACTGCAGTCGCCCGGATAAATCCAGTCTGTATCCAGCCCAGATGGTGGATTAGCACCTAGAAAGGACCTCTACAGCCCTGAAAGACAGCGGAGACCAGGACTAGAGCCCCAGAGACAGATCCCCTGTAAAGACCTTGTCTTAGACGACCACCTGGGCAAGACCACAGGAAACAGATGATTCTTCTGCACAACCTGACTTTGCTGCAGCCTGGAATTGAACTGCTGGTTTCGTCTGGTCAGAGGAGAACTGGCCCCCCAACTGAGCCTGGTTTCTCCCAAGGTTTTTTTTCTCCATTCTCTCACTGATGGAGTTTTGGTTCCTTGCCGCTGTCGCCTCTGGCTTGCTTAGTTTGGGGGCACTTCATTTACAGCGATATCGTTGACTTGATTGCAAATTATTGCACAGATACCATTTAAACTGAACTGAACTGCATGATGACATCACTGAATTCAATGATGAACTGCCTTTAACTGTCATTTTGTATTATTGACACACTGTTTTCCTAATTAATGTTGTTCAGTTGCTTTGACGCAATCTTTTTTCTTTAAAGCGCTATATAAATAAAGATGACTTGACTTGACTTTAAATGTAAAATTATCTTTTTTTTTCTTTTTTTTTACAGTGTAGCATACCAATTCAGGAGTATAAATCATGAAGTGTATGCACTGATGTAGTTATTTATGCAGTGAAAAACTACTGTAAATGTCTATTGCTGTTAAGGGCAGAACATACTAAGGGTACTACTGAGGCAAGCTTTTTGTTTAAACACTTTCACTAGATGGTATCATTATACTGTTAAAGCCCTTTCACATGACTCACATCAGGGCTTCAATGCAAGGCTTTGACCACCACATGAAAGTGTTGCAGATAGCATCATAGGAGGACTATTTTATAAGGTTGCCACATAGCAAGAGTGCAGGAAGTGCATTCAGTAAACTGTAATGTAGTGAAAGCCAATGAAAGAGTAAAAAAAGACCTTGCGATTGCTTTGATATAAGGCAGCAAGCACATTCCTTTTCTCTAAATGTCATGATATGCCCATGACCTTGTGTTTGTAAGACTTGGGGATCAGTCTCTCTTTCATCTTGTTTCCATGATCTAGCTGGCACCACCCACAACACGTGAACTGTCTGGTGAATTCTGTTTTCAACTTTGCTGAGAGTGACATTGTAGCATGTTGCATTGTGCCATAGAGTTTGATGTGTGTGTCTGTGTGTGTATGTGTGTACAATACGTATTGAACACGTTACCATGTTTCTTAGTAAATATATGTCTAAAGGTGCTGTTGACTTGAAATTCTCACCAGATGTTGGTAACAACCCAAGTAATCCACAAATACAAAGAAAACAAAACAAATAAGTTTAGAAATTAATTTATGTGTAATAAAATGAGATGATACAGGGAAAAAGTATTGAACACATGAAGAAAGGGAGGTGCAAAAAGGCACGGAAAGAAAGCCAAGACAATAGATGAAATCTATCAAAAGTTAGAAAGCAATCCTGCCCCAAGTCAGTGGAAATTAATATTAGCTGGTTCAGTCCCGACATCTACAGTACCAGGATGATGAAGATGAAGCAAGACAATGATCCCAAACACAGCCAAGGAAACTCTTAATTGGTTTCAGAGAAAGAAAATAAAGCTGGTAGAATGACCCAGCCAATAAATCTGAATTGAATCCAATAATAATAATAATAAAAAAAGAACTAAAGATCAGAATTCATAGAAGAGGCCCACAGAACCTTCAAGATTTGAAGACCGTGTGGAAGAATGGGCCTTAATCACACCCGAGCAATGCATGTGACAAGTTTCTCCGTACAGGAGGCGTCTTAAAGCTGTTATTACCAACAAAGGCTTTTGTACAAAGTATTAAATGAATTTCAATAATTGAATACTTTTTCCCTGTGTCATTCTATTTTATTACATAGAACTTAATTTCTGAACTTATTTGTTTTGTTTTATTTTTATGTACAGATTACTTGGGTTGTTACCAACATCCAATGAAAATTTCATGTCAACAGCACCTTATGAAATCCAATTTATATGCAAAATGCAATAGAAACCACAAACATTTATCTGGCAACACTTCAATTTGTGTAACCAATTCTTATTATTAACTAAAAATTAACTATAGTTTTTGCATCAAACTCCAAATTTGCTGCTTATTAATAGTTTGTATGGTAGTTGTTAAGTTTAGGTATGGAGTAGGGTTAAATGATCTAGAATATGGTCATGCAGAATAAGGCGGTAATATGTGCTTTATAATTACTAATAAACCGCCAAAAATATGAACGCTAATACACAAGTAGTTAATCGTGAGAATTGGTCCCTAAAGTGTTACCGTTTCTTTAAAATAGTAAATGTCTTAGCAGCAACAGATTTTAGAGGGCCCTCAAAAGCATGAAATTGACTTTTCCCCCCTTGTCTGCTGCATTTGACGAGTGATCAGTCACATGACAAATGTTCCAGAAACAAACATGGCAGCCTCCAAGCCATGTGCTTCCAAAACATCTGGCTTTGAGATGAACAGAAATGTAAACAGTAATAATTGTATAAAAGTGAGTTTAGGAGTGACATTTTTAGTGATGCATCATTGATCACACATTAAAGTCAAGAATTTATTTGACATTACTGTTAGTACATTGCCATATTTACTCAAAAATACGGTAAGTAAGGTTGTTGCAGATGTCTCATATGGAGTATATACCATCACCTTCATTTGTCCTTGCATTAACATCTGTTACATATTCAAAGCTGTACCTAAAAATACTGTATTGTGAAAAATTATAAAAGGCATAGTCTTTGTCTAATGGCCTACATGTGAGTACTGAGTACACTAGCTCATTAAATTCACTTACACTATCACAAATCGTTGTGCATCAAACCGTGTTTTTATGAATAAAGAGCTCACATGAGAGATTTTTGTTGTCGTAATTCTTTAATTTATTGTTTTATTTTTCTATCTTTATTAAACATCTCTCTAATATGATTACAACAAAGCAACGACCATCTGGACAAGTTTAAAATTGAGGATAAGCTGGAAACAAAATAAACATCCATAAAACCATGTAAATGGAATGCACAACTTAAACCCGAATGGCATCAAAATACATAGTTCAGACAAAACACTCATTTTCATAACAATTATAATGATTAAACTAAAGCATTTGGATTTTTACTTCTTCAGCTTCAATAGTGAAATCCTCAACTGAAAGACTCAAGGACTGAATCGCAAATGTTCTCAGTTCTCCACCCACACACAGAATTTAAGTTTACAATGAATTACAAATTTAACAGTAATTATCTCAAAAGGACACACACACACAAAAAACTTTGATAGGCAATATTTGTAATTATGAAGATAATTATGAAGTAACTGTAGTCTTGTTAGCGCAATAGAAATGATCCACATCAAACCCACAAGCTGTTGGTTCCAAAAAGAACCTTACAGTTTCTTATTGGTTGAGCTTTTCCCTTGTAAACTTCAGAAAATGGCAGAAACCATCCAACAGTGGCATTTAAAGAAAAAATATACAAACACAAACCAATTTTATGTTTACTTGAGCAGTTTCAATGAATGCTAGTTCATTTTGCATGTGTCTTTTGGTATCCCTGGTAACATGTGGGTGTCTGTATGCGTCTCTGGCTTTCATATGCATACACACAAATTCATACTGTTATACATGCATTCAGACGGTTTGCACAGGCTCCTTCTGAAAGCACACAATAATACAACATTAAGCTCAACATTTGTGAGAACCTTGTGCAAGTCATATGACATATCGAAAAGCCATTGTGAAATTGTATCACAATGGAAGACAGCTCTATCTCTGCACTAAGCCATTGATAAGCCAGCCAAAAGATTCAATCAGAAAAACTAAATGCATCCATGAGCTCAATATACAATCACCCTTGTCCTCTGATCTCAGCGGGCTGCATCATCTTTTTAATCAGTCTGACCATTTCTATTTTGGACCTTATATTGCTAAAATCTGGATTTTCGATCGCGAATCCCAATTTCAGCTCATATCCACCTTGAAATGTCAAAGTGAGGTTTCTATATGAAACTATAATCAAGGCATATTTCAAGGTCAAGTAGGAAATATCTTGTGCAGCATATCATTAATAACACAGACTGAAGACTCTTCCATTATTAATGGCACCAGTGATTACCCATAATTACAGTCTCTTTTGCATTAAAATGGTTTTAAAGCATTCTGCACATTGTTTGAGCCTTTAAGTGGGATTTATGTAAACATATTACACAATTACATTTGCATACAAAACATTCTGAAGCATTTGTAAGATGAAGCTTCTCTTCGCTGCCCCACAGACACGTTTTGCATTTGTTTACTTCATTATTGCTTGTGTAATGACTTGCAGTTCAGTTATAGTGGCAGCACAAACCTGAGTGCTCCTGTGGTGCAAAGGTGATATAGTGATTAAAAATAAAAGCAGGATGTGGGAGAGGAGGAGAGGAGAAAGAAATCATAAGGAATTTGTTGTGTGGAAACTTTCATAACGTTATTATACCCATTGCCACAGTGCATTAGCTACACTCACATTCCTTATAATGAACTAGTGCAGAGTAATGGCTAGTTTTGATTATTGTTGATTGCTTATATGCATCTGACTCTATATGAGTTCACGATTACTCAACTGTATTGCTTTGGAAAGATGTGCAGAATGGCGTTCTAATAAATGACGACACTCTGCTTAATGTGCATCTACTAGAATATCCGCTGGTATTAATATTTCAGACATATTAAAATTGATTTTACGCTCCACTAACATGATATTAATATGAAACTGCCGTTCCTCTTCAAACTTACAACTTGCAGTGTTTCTCACTCACACACACATACAGTACACACACGCATAAAAATTCTGTTGTCGTCTGGATTCATAATGAACCTTGTTAATTTTAATATATTATTAATTCAACTTAAAAAAAAAATGAAACTGGAATGATCAGTCTGTAATGTAGGTATCATTTGTCCTTCCTTCCTTGAGGCTGCAAGTAGATTCACTGGATTCACTGTCCTCAGTGTATTAACAGAATACCAAAGAGTGAATCACAAAGGCTTCTGGAGTTTCTGGTTACAAGCTATAAATGCATCTCCTATATGCTTCTATTTTGAATTAAATAACAGACCAAAAAAAAAAACCTAAAAAAAAAACCAAGTATAAATTATTCTTATTCTGAAATCTCTGAAGAGTTAGGAACATCATGTTTGAAATCTTAAAATCATCAGTAATTACAACACCATCAGTCCAATAAATTACAATGTCACATCTAAATTTATTAATTAATTAATTAATTTATTTTTTACAAAAGAAACTTTTAACCTCTATAACTTTTAAACTTTATTCGGTTATTTCCAGGATGAGGTCGTCTCCTTCCAGGCTGCTGTCAGCATTGACGTGCACCTTGGATATGATGCCTGAGATTGGCGAGTTGACAACTGTCTCCATCTTCATGGCGCTGAGGACGCAGAGAGGCTGACCTTTCTCCACCTTCTGACCTGGCTTCACCTTTACTTCCACCACTTTACCGGGCATGGGAGCTCCAACCTGTCCCCGCACGTCTTTCAAGGCTTTAGGGTGAAAGTGCATCTCCTGGTGGAGCAGAAAGCAGAATGAGATGATTACAGGGGAGACCAGAGGCAATGGAGACATTTTTCACATTTTCCCTCACAACTCTTTTCAAACTGACAGTCATCCTCTGCTGTTAGAAACATATATGAGTAAAAGGACCATTAAAATATTTACAAGGATAAAGATTTAATACAAAAACAAATAATAGTAACACTAATCCACTGTCTCTCAAAAAAGAAGAGAGAAGGGAACACCTCAAACAAACAATATTTGTGCTTTAATATATATATATATATATATATATTAAAGCACAAATATTGTTTGTTTGAGGTGTTCCTTTCTCTCTTCTTTCAAGGACAGACATGGCCATTGTAAGGCTTCCAGTGTCAATTACTCCTAGTTATTTTACCTGTACAAAGACAGTTATAATGTTATATTTCACTATAATATTTCACAATGTTATTGTTTGTACTGCAATTTTTATCAAATAAATGCAGTCTTGATAAGCATAACAGCATAATAACACATAATAATTTTAATTTTATTTATCACATGATCATTCAGAAATAATTCTAATATGCTGATTTGATGCTCAAGAAACATTTTATAATTATAATTATTATTATTATTTAAAACATTTAAGTACATTTTTAAGGATAATTTGATGAATAGAAAGATCCAAAGATCAGCATTTATAAGCTTTTGTAACATTATACACTATACAATTTAAACGTTTGGAGTCAGTTTAATTTTAGAAATTACAGAAATTAATACTTTTATTTAGGAAGGATGCATTAAATTGATCAAAAGTGATATATACAGTGTGATATATATATATATCACACTGTATATATATATATAGCCCCATAAATAGTGCAAATTTGCTAGATTCATTCATAAGTGATACAATATTTATTTCATAACTAGAGTTACATAACTACTGTTTCCCCAACCTCATAGCCATGATAAATAAGGCAGAAACCAGCGACAATGTCAGCACCTGTCATTCATGTTAACTTTTATCAAACAGTCTAGAGATAAATCAGTTTTAAGTTTCATTTCAACGGAACCAAAAGTTTTGACAGCAGAAGAAAAATGTTGGACCCACAAAAACAAACTTTATGTCATGTGGAGAAATGCTCTTGCTAGCTGTGTTCAGGCAGAAGGAGAGCTCTGCTGAGCATATGCTGAGTAAGTGTCATCACTCTGACTTATCTGACACTAAGTGTGTTTTGAATGTCATCAGTCTGCCATGCTAAGCCAAAGAAGACAATAATAAACAAAAAGAGCATCTACAAAGAGAGGAAACCATTTTCCAGGCTAGGACTATTTGAATGTTTGTTTACCAGAGAGAATATCTTATAATGAATGAATCATCTTTAAAATGATGTGTTTTGTGTGGGCAAAGAAAGTGAGATCTCTAGTTCTGTCAAATCATGCTGTAATCTGCCAAATTATATTTTTACAAGCAGTGTGATGCAGTTACAACTGGTGTCCGTGGCTGACATAAAGTTCCTACATAGCACTACTGACTTGTAATGAAAGCATACATAGTGCTTCCTGATAACTTAAAAGATGTTTTTTTAACACCGCCGCCTATTATGTGATAAACGCCCATGACAGCAAGAGCAAGATCATTTTTAGCTTATGACAGAAATTATTCACACCTCGAGAGAGAAAAGGGAACATTCGCAAAACATGTCTGAATGATTGAGTGTACTGTTTGCGTCAGTATAATTGCTTTTCAGTGATGAAACAAACCAAATCTATGGAGGAAAATAAACAGTGAACAGTTACCTTCATTGCTGCCGTATCCTTGACCAAGACTGAACGCAGCTGGCCGTTGAGTTCAAAAAACACCTCTCTCTGACCAGACTTGTTCAAGTCACCCAAGGCCAAGGCTTTGATGTGCAAAGTTTTCCCTCTCTCCAACTCCACCTGTGAGAGGAAAGAGCCAGAGTCACGTAAAAACACAGTAAAAAAAAAAAAAACTCACAGTAACTACTGCAGGTATGAAAAATGAAATGCAGTGTGATTGTGCTTAAAAAACAAACAAAACCAGACCGGAGCTGAGTGATTAGAACAGGTCTCTGGGAGGCTTTATGTCTGTATCATGTGCTGTTTGGCTGTGGAGGGAATGCTATTTTGGGGTGCGCCTGCGTTCGCCTCAGTGACAGCTTAATATAGCTCATGCTAATCTACGCTAATCAGCCACGACTAACATCTCATTTGGACAGCTCATCTGGGTGGAGAAACATAACGCCAAATAATTTCAGACCCAGAGAAATTTACGATTACGCATGTTAACCGAGGAAAATCTGCTTCAGTTTGAAAGGGTACAGAGAGACCTGGTTTGAAGAATCAAGAAATCCAAGCAAACTCGATCTAACAGATTTGATGCATTTTCAAAGTAAAATGACTTTGTAGGTGAGTTCACTTCATTTCCTGTCTGGCTCTCGCTCTGTCTCAGAGCGTGATCAGCTATGTGAGTCCTGCATCTGGTGCTCTCAGTTCTCGTGGTGCCTGCAGTAGGACTCCGAGACACATTCAAGCCTGCCAGGTAACACCCACTTCACTCATAACTGGGTATTAGGAGCCAAACACATGGCTAAGCTCCAATCAACACATTTAGAAACACCGTAGGGCATAGCTAGATAGAGATACAGCCACACCAGTTTGAGATTATTCAGAAACTTTTTTTTTTATTCCCCCCATTTCATTGTAAAGTGCTTTGGGTGTACAGCAATATACAATATTGCGCTATATAAATGCATTCATTCATTCAAACTAGCATAGAATAAGCTAAAAAACGTAGACTCCCTGAACATTACAATGTTAAACTCTGTTAAATTAGAGCTGTAAAACATCACTTATGCTTTATCTGACTTCACAACACCTTCAGAAAGAGAGCCTAGATGTTCAAAGTAATATATTTTGAACATAAAAGAGGCATGCTATTCAATCTTACTATGCTAATCAATTTTACAACCACGGTCACAATAAAGTGTGCTAATAAACTTTGTTAATGTGGAGGCTAGTTGAGGACACAGGAAATCTAATTTTGCAAATCTGGGGAGAAATAGCAGTCAGGCTCTTGGCTAAAGCTTAAAAGGTCAAATCTCATAGTGTTATAAATTTTACAGGGAGAAATATAGTTGAAATAACTTAGTACAAGAAATAAGGCACAGTGAAAATACATATTATGCTAATAAGTTTACATAACCCTTGCAGAATATGCAAAATGTTAACAATTTTAACAAAATAAGAAGGATCATAAAAATTGTCCTGAACAAGCTATTTCACATAACAGATGTATAAATATAGTCCACAACACAAAATAATAAATGAATGTATAAAAAAAGGATCCTGTTCAAAAGTTTACATACCTTTGAATCTTATTTCAGTGTGTTGTTACCTGTATGATCCACGACTGTTTTTGTGTTTTGTGATAGCTGTTCATGAGTGCCTGAGCAGTTCAACTACCTTCTGTTCTTCAGAAAAATCCTCTAGGTTCTGCACATTCTTTGGTTTTCCAGCATCTTCTGCATACTTTGCAACATGGCTATATGATTTTGATCCATCTTTTTACAATGAGGGCAACTGAGGGACTCATACACAGCTATTACAAAAGGTGAGGACATTTACTTATGCCCAAGAAAGCAACAAGATGCATTAAGACCTGGAGTGTCTTTTTGAATTGGATAATTGGGATAAATCATTTAAATACTTCTGGGAAATATTTAACTATTTTATGTTGCTTCTGAAGGACAGTACAAAATGAAAAAATAAGAAAAATGTACACATAATCCTGCTCAAAATGTACATGCCCTGGATGTATATGACACACAGTTTTAAGATTCAAGGGTATGCAAACTTTTGAACAGGGTAATTTTTATCAATTCAGTTATTATTTTGTCTCTTTAAATGCAAATGAGCTGCTGCTCTCTGCCCCCTTTTCCAGAACAGTGCTGTGCCTTCAAAGCTCCAGCGTCAGATACTCTGCTAAAAAACATCGGTTTGGTTTTGATTATCATGTCTATCGCAATAAAATAATGCATTTTAAACCATATTAGTTTAAATTTTCTGATATATGCTTTTCTGAGCGCACACATCTGAAGTACGCACACAGAAAGTGAATTTCACACGGTGTTCGAGTGCTAAACTAAGTTTTCTTTTGTGTCTTATTGCGCTTAAACTGTCAAATACACATAAGTTGTTTTTCAGATCAAGGGGTGGTAATATTATAATAAGATCTTATAATCTTAACTTATTATAAGATATAATAAGTTGTTATTTTTCACGTTTTCTGGGTTGCACTGGGGACCCAATTATAGCACTTAAACAGAAAAAGTAAGATTTTCATGATATGCCACCTTTTATCAGGACAGTACTAAATATTTTATCAGGACAGTACTAAATAAAAAAAAACATTTAACATTTTGCATATTCTGCAAGTGGTATGCAAACTTATGAGCAGATCTGTATAAATAATATAAAAGAGACACATCACTGTAGTCAGTTGATATAAGGCTTATTGTGACCCACCTGAAACTCATCTGCGATTTTGGGGCCATCCAGAAACAGGCGAGTGTTAAGGCAGTCCACTGGGCCAAACTTTGATGTGAACTCTTTAAACTCCTGGAAGACTTTAGGGTACATGGCTGCCGACATCACATCTTCAGGAGTTATTTCATCACCATGTGCCATCCGCAGATCAGACTCAAGAGCCTCGAAGTCCATTGGTGGAAGTGAAGCCCCTGGACGACCTTCGATTCGAGGCAATGACTTGAGAACCTTTGAGAAATATCAAACTTGTTACACTCTGAGAAAAATGTAAAAGCTGTAGCTTTAAGGGTACAGCAGCTTGTCACTGGGGCAGTGCCCTTACAGAAGCATCTTTGTATTCATCTAAAGCTCCCCCCAGCTCAAGAACAAGAGAGCTAAATACTAATGTGAGTCAGTCCTCAGGTTATGGGTCACATCTCTCTAGGATCACTCCTGCAACTTTGAGATTTCCAGCACACATTTTGAATGGATTCCATCACCAAAGAGCATAAATATTTATCAAATGAATAAACAATAGCACCATTCACTATCTTACACTGTTTTTGTCCTTTGGCTAGTGCCTGACTTTCCGAGCGCAAACATACTAAATACATCATTAGTGCTGTCAGAGTGGGCGTTAATGAACAAATGCAGAAACACTTTGACAAATAGGTCAATTGCAAAGGAGAAGCTACAGTACACCATCAATATGCCATTAAAATGACTCAACTCATTATGGACAAAAACTTGCTGATTTCTTGGTGTTGGCAAGGCAACAACAACCAAGTGACTCTATTTTCTCCTTTTTGTTTCGCAGCAGTGAGAACGAATTGAAAAACGGTCCTTGGACTTGCACTGAGAAACAGTCTGGTGGCTAACGGGAGCAAAGTGAATAGACTACACAAAAGGGCTGGTGCAGAAGAGAGGGAGAAAACAAAACAGATCAGCTCATAAAACGCTCAGCAGTTATTCAGATAAAATAGTTGAAAAGGCTGCCTGCAGTCCCAACCCACCTAACATTTGAATAAATTGCCACTTAATAGCAGTTGAGTCATAATTTCAGGCCATATGGGCTCCGTTTTGTTTGATGCGTCCTATAGGTTTATTTTAGCGGTCAGGTTTTAGAGTCAGTTACCCCATCTGAGCAATTGTATGCGAGCTTATTTGTCCAGGCTAGCTTTGGGGTAGAGAAGCTCACTCGTGTACTTCCTTACATCGCTCTATCACTTGAGATTCCACAGGGGCATTTATTTATTTTCCTACGTCAGTCCTGTGAAGCTTATGATTCATATATAACGATCTCAATACCTCAGAGCATATCTCAGAGTCCTCACTGGATGTGTCAGTGGCAGACATTGCAAATTCATAAAATTTTCCAAAGGCAAATGAGTAAAAGAGCATAATTAATATTACAAAGGTGATTTTATACGCTACAAATGGGATGGACAAACTTTGCATTACCCCAAGAAATATATAAGCTTTCTGTATCAAAATCTTGAAAATCAAAAAATGAAAATGCTGTGAGTTTCTTTCTTCTGCTGAACACAAAATAAGTTATTTTGAAGAATGTTTCAGTGAAACTCAGTATTGTTGTTGACCCCATTGACTTTCACTGAATAGACAAAATAAATACTGAGACATTTTTCAGAATATCTTCTTTGTGTCCAGCAAAAGAATCACACAGGTTTGGAGCTATATGAGGGTGAGTAAATGATAACAGAATTTAAATTTTCTAGTGGAATATCCTTTTAAAGATTGTAAAAGGTCTCTATCTCTTCCACATTTAATGTCTTCTTCCAGGGAAAGTACATATACAGTAGTCCTAATGTGGAAAAATTCACAAAACCTAAAAAAGAAAGTATTAAAGACAGTAAAGCTATGCAATAGGAGTGAGAAGACTTTAAAGCTAACTTTCCAAGCCTGAGGTAAGGTGAGGAGTTTAAGGAGAAGACTTGAACTGCATTTATTTCATAGTAAGTTAAAGCATAGCATTATGCATTCCTTATCTGCCCTGTCATTACCATAAACTACTGCAAGAGAAATTGTGCTTCTACACATACAGTGGAGAAAGACGCTTTCTAAGATTTCTGGCATGTGCACTCAGACTCTCTGCTATACAGTTTGAAAACAGTGCTACATGGATTGCCAGGTGATTTGCAGAGAAACTGCGGAAAAGTTTATGGACTCTTGTCAGAGGTTATGTAATTTCATAACTCAGAAAATAGCAGTTACTATATCAGACATCTGAGGCCAGAGAAGTTGCTAGGAGAGCTTCTGTTTCTCTCACATTGGTTTCTGGGCTGGGTGAAAGGGGATATTTGACATTGTTGACACAGATTGGAAGGAGATGAGATTTGCTCTTTTTTTCCCTGAATCATCTGTCCCCATCCAAGTGTGTGCATTTAGGCTGTTTGTCATTCTGTCCTGTCATTGCCTGGCTGGAAATATTGCTAGGGTGATGTCATGTGCTAAACAACCCTCCAGGAAAGATCAATAAGCCTGGATAAAAAAGATGCCACCAAAATATTACCAGTCTCTGTGACCATAAATCACCAGATATCTGTCTGTCAGTACAAAGAGAAGGAGTCGAGTGATGCTTAATTTAATTTTAAAATACATTAGGCGACTTATGAAGAGCTAAACTGATTAAGTTCTTTGTGGTGCTTCACTAAATACGTCAATTAATAAGAAATTTACATTTATGTGCCCCTCACACTTTGATTTCTACTTACAGGAATATTAGAATATCTAGGAATATTCTCACACAAAATCCAGCCAAATTTCCATTGAAATGGGTATAAAAGAGAAATCCACTAGGAGTTTTTCTGCTCTCCATCTGTCTGAGAGTGCTCTCATGCACTTTAGCTAACAAAGAGACTCATTTCACTGGCCCAAATCAAATTCGTCAGGCGTGATGGTCCATTGCTTTCCTTACAGAATCCACAGGGCAGAAGACTACAAAGCATTGGGCTGTAATGGGAACTCATGTAGCCATAAAACAGTGTGAAGCTTTTCGCTCTCTGACCTGAACGCATCTTCTTGTGGTCGAGGCTCAGAGGGAGCTGTGTAATTGTTCCAACTGAGAGTATGTTTACACACTAACTGCCAGATCATATATAGCAACATGAATGAAAATCATAACAGCTTTTTAGCTGAGACAGGTGTGTGCATGTGTGTTTGTGTAAGCATCAATAAGCACGCTTGCATGTGACTGCACTCCCCCTCTATATCATCTCTGGCCCAGAGTACATACGTTTTAATATCTCATAGAATTGTGATACTTTACTTGAGACCTTTAACTGAGACTGTTAAAGGTACGCATTTTAACAAATGAGTTTACACTAAATAACACTATAAGCAGCATCATTTTATTTAAATTTAACTGAGTCAACAAATGTAGAGCACCATTCAACTAATAATAAGTACATTTATATTCAAAAGTTTGGAGTCTGCAAGATTTTTCAAGGTTTTTTTTATTATTATTATGATTTTTTTTTTAAAGAAGTCTCTTGTCCTCAGTAATATGGTGAAATATTGATACTATTTTAAAAATCTGTTTTCTATTTTAATATATTTTTTAAACAAGCATGCAATGACAAAGCTGAATTTTCAGCAGCCATTATTAGTCTTCAGTGCTCACTCAGAAATCATTCTAATATGCTTTGTGGTGCTCGAGAAACATTTCTTATTATTATCACAGTTGATGACATTGATCGTGTATATTATTTTGTCGAATTATTTGATTAAATATTAAAATGCTACAAAAACGAAACACATAAAATGTCATTTGGGTGCTAAATTTAATTATATTTAATTTTTTCATGGTCATTTAATTGAAAGGAAGCATTTGAAAACAAACCATTCATTAAAATTAACTGGAATTCCCAATGATTCATAGAGAGAATGGAAATTTTAGGCAAGACATATTGATAAATAATTACTGATGGAGCTTTTTCACCCATTGGTATAAGAAGCTCATTACTGGAAAAATATTCTGTTTTGAAAACAGCTACTGTGACGCTAATGAAAGTTACTAGTGTTGCTACTTTTAGTTTGTTATTCCCCAACACTGCCGTAGAGGTGAAATCATGACAGGTACCTATAGGGGAAGTGTACATTCAAGGCATTAGGACTGTGCCGATGGGCTGTGACAGTAATGGTCTGGCAGTCTCAGAGTTGAAAGGGATGTGAAGAAGTGTGCTGTCATTCACACACATCCTCTGAAACCTGTCCCAGTCAGTCAGTCCATCAATCAGTCAATCATCTAACACAGTTAGCAGTGTGCAGATGAGTATAATCAGTCTAGACTGATAAAGAACCTGTGTGATGGTAGAGAGTCCTTATGGTTGTTTATCCCTAACAAAGTCCGACAGATATTTCATTTGTGACTCACCCATAAATCTTAATCTGAAGATGAGAAACAGGAAAGCTTTTGGACTGCATTTTTATCTTACAAGCTCTTTAAACTGTGATTTTATGACCTATTAAATTCTTGCAGCATCTCACTGATGCAGTCAGTCAGCATCTTGGGTGTAAAGAAGCAACTCGGGGTGTTTTTTGGCAAGCAAATTTATATGACACACACATAACTCATATCCAATTAGTGCAAAATCTCTCTGTTCTAGTATTGAGTATTTTAATTGTTAAAGTTGTTTTATTTCTAATCGTACTCTGATGTTAAATTAGTCAGAATGTCTCGTACATTTATTGCTTAATTTTAAAAAGCTTTTACAAAAAATATCTGAGCAAACATAATGTGAAAAAAACTCATCTGCACATCTGCACAGATCAACAATTCATAAATTGTGAGCAGGGTTTGAAATTGGTAAGCAACTAAGCAGCTAATTAATATTTATTAACCCATTTTTTATATTGTGACATCAGAACCTGCCCACTCAAAATCTCTTTCCTGCATCGCCATCTACATCATATGAAGTACAATCGTGTCTTGTGTGCAGTTTGCGTCATCAGTGTGTAGTGCCAAGGCTCTCCAGACCTTTCCACGCATCTTAAACACGATGTGACACACCCTCCCATGATCCCTCCCTGCTTCTTCGATTAAGTGCTGAAGTGCCTCTGCTCTAGATGAGCCAGTTATTAGCACATTCAGCCAAGCTAATGCATTTTAAATAATACATAAAACATGCTGATTAGTGTATGGAGGAGCTCCCTGAGGATTGCCGGGAAATGGTTTAGAGGCTTTCCCTTGGCGGAGGCATGAGACACAAAAGAGGGCTCACCAATTCTATTAGTCACAGTGGCTGCAGTTCAAAGATGCTCCACGCTTCATTCAGTCACTCTTCATTAATTTGACAGCTTTTGAGGCCATTTATAAGCCAGGAATATGTGTGTGTGTGGTAGGAAGTGTTTCTAAAGATAAGAGTGGTTAATTGCCCTTACGATTGAGACTGGAGCCATGTTTAATTGAAGTGTTTGCTAACGTCACTAAAATCGCATACGTAAAGTTGTGAAGAATTTTATCCCCTCAGGCGGTCTCTTGGTCACTATATAGACATAAATACAAACTTTGAATATTTAGGTGATGGATGTTTATATGGAAGCCTGTGGTCACAATTTTCCATCTCAAACCATTGCAGATTTACAGACATGATGGCGCATGACATGTTTTGATCATATCATTAAGTCTGTCGTTGTATTTCTTCCATCTCGACCTGTTTGTGCGTGTAAAAGTGTGTGTTCGCATGTACGCCTGTGGGAGAAGATTGCCCACTCTTATCAGTGTTTGTCCAGTGGTGTGTAACGCACCACGTCTGGTTATCTGAGTTTATATGGATGACCTGATTGGCAGAGATAGAGCCGTGGATGCATGACATGAGTGAGTCACCACAGGCCCTGCTGCATAAACTTTTTCAACCTATTATGATGAGTGTGTCTCAAATACACCCACAGACACATATGTTGACCATGCCTGGGGCTGTGGTGGTGTATGTATATCCAGGTCAGAGGACATAGCATCATTAGCCTTTTAAAAAGCTTTAATGCATTATGGGTAACGCCCCAAGTCAGTATTAGGGAGCTTATTTGTGCCAACTTCTATTTAGTCAGTAGAGGTGACAGAACAACAGTTGCACACTGAGTATTTTTTTCAGATTAATGTTTAGAGATGACGCATCAATGCAGCATATAACTACAATGCAGTTTAATGAAACACGAGTGTCCTAAACAGGTGCAACAGACCTTAGTCAGGCTGGACGTCATATTGAATTTAACCCACATTAAAATTAAGCTTTGAGGGATAAATTTAGAGTTTTTACATTGGCATGCACTGTATGGTTATAGATCATAATTTTCACAACTCAGAACTGCTTTGAAGTGTTTGTCTAATGAAAGTTGTTTTTGCGAAAGATGCTCTGTCAGCAGAACAGTCAGTACGTTGTTAAATAACAGTACAATCCACTATTACCCAATGATTCAATCCAGTGATCCAATGACATGTAATTTGTCTTTCCACACTGAAGGCAAAAAATGCGAGACACAAAAATATATCAGGTGTTTGAAATTCAACTATATTCAGCAAAGGAGATTTCAGTTTGGGCAGGTGTACCCAGCGTGACATCACAAAAATAAAAACCAACATATCCTGCCATGACTTAATATCCTGACAATTGCAGATTGTTGCTTTATCATATCATGCCTGGTTGGGACTATTTTCAGCCTCTGGTGATTTTGGAAAAAATTAAAAGTCTAAATCTCATTGGCTGATATCTACTGGATTTCCACGTACTCTGCAGAAATCTTTAACGGTCCACCAGGAACCAAAAAGATGTATTCACAAAGACTGTGACAATGAACGCTTCATATACGCTACATTTTAAAAAAAAATCTCGTTTGTAAAAGGCGAACTTCATGTTTTGAAGTTATGAAGCGAGTTAGAAGGGTTAGAAATATTATTCAATGAAATTTAAATATATTCTATAATATGTTTTTTACCCGGGTTCTGGGTAGTTTTGTTAGGTTTGTATAAATTTTATTTAGGCTCAGATTTTGGCGACACACCAGCACGAGAATTAGCACTATTTCGGTAAAAGCGATTACAGAGAAAGGTTGAATACACGTAATTAAAATGCTACTTTTAATGTCTAAAATGCTTGTTAAGAGAGTTTAAATGTATGTAATATTGTAAACTATGCTGTATCCACCCAAATAAATTCAGTTAGTCTTGTATTTTGTCCATTTGTTCTTGTTTAATAATGAATGCTCATCTTTTGATTATTGCTGTTGCCTCTAGTAATTCTGTGTATAATAGTTTATAAAAAATTGTTGACTTAAATAAAACAACCCAGCATGTTGGGTAAAAACATTTAACCCAATCAGCTGAGCCAAAATAACCCAGGATGTCTTCTGTACAAAAATAACCTAAAGTTGGGTTGTTTTTAGGCCAGCATTTTTTAGAGTGTACATTGAATGTAAAAGAGATTAATGTAAAAGAGGTGTTTTCACGTGTTTACCTATGAGATATGGAAAAGTATGATTTTTCTTGGCTGACCCTGGCCAGCATATGAATGGACTGCAGAGTGATCTCATTTTATTAGCTGTACGTCCTTTCGCATCTCACGTCATAATATAAGTTCTGGTGAATACCTCACTGAAAAAGCCATACCAATACATACAGGTGCTGAGTTGCTGACATCACAAACTGATTTAGTATTGCATTCTGATCATCTGCATTGATTGTGGGCACTCAAAAGTGTACTATGAGCTGAATGGCTGCTGATGAAGTGCAGTTGGAATAAATGGTGCTTATTTGTTTTAGATTAATTCAAATTCTTGAGAGGCATTAGCGTCATTTCCAATTTTTTTTTTTTATGTAGAATGTAGAGCCATTATTCCCTATGCTTTAACATGCATGCCAATCTTGAATGAATGGTGTATGGTTGTTTTTAAGTATGCCTGCTTTTGTCATATTACAGCTAAAAGGATAATACATATTACTGGAAAAAAAGAACTACAATGTATTTTTTGTAAGTTGTATATAATACAGATTATTAGAGTAGATTTTCAGTCTTTCTACTTCAAAATTTCACATTTAATTAAAATTTTAACTTATTATTACCATAATTAAACTAAAACCCAAACAAATCCACTTTTTGGACCTAAAAATATGCCTCCGGTCTGGATTTCTAAATCGCCCAAAATTTCCAGAATTCGTCTTTTGCTTTCTACAGTCACCATTCATTGTGAGTGCTTTTGTATTAAAGCCCTGCGTGCTGTTTTTAAAAATCCCACTCCCACTGAATTTCTGGCCTGCTCCCCCAAACATTCTAATATTTAATATAATTTTCACACATCAGGGAGCCGCTATCAATATGTGGAGTATTTGAATCACTTTGGATGTGTTGGATGCAGGGTTGCCAAATCAGCATTTTTTGCACGTAATTGGGCTGATTTTAAACTGTTGCAGCAGGTTGATTTTCTTCGCTGGGTTAAAGGTTTGAAACATTGTATAACTTACGTTTAAATGAAATGCATGTATTGAATCAATTTGCATTTGATAAAACTGTGGAAGATGTTAAGTTTTGTGAAGAACGGCCAATAGGAAGCCTTTTAGCTGTGTTTATGATCAATCTGCATAACGGTGACTGCAAAATATGTATTTTAGGTATGGAAATGAAATATTTTGAGTTTTGATATTTGGGATATGGTCATTGCGCTACTTTGAGGGGGGTTACTTTAACCCTCCAGGCTAAATATGGTCCCTGGTGTTACTTGCCATTACTTTGTTATTAGTTATTAAATTTACAAGCAAATCCTGAGTGAAAATTATTATAATTGTTTTTTTGTGTGTGTGTGTAGCTGGAAGAACTACTGTACAGTTACTTAGCAACTTGAACAAGGCAGGAAGTACATGTACAGGATTTGTTGTAATTACTGGAACATTTATATCAGTGATCACACATTTAGACGCCAATATCAGAAATATCCTTGTTGCCTAGTGGACAAGTCCATCATATTTTTGTCTCTACTCTAAGATAGCATGTGACCCCATGGTTCTGTTTGAGGAAAATTTAAAGCAGGCTGCAAATGTCAGTAACACTTGCAAAGTTTAGTAGAATTTATTCAGAGCCACAAAAAAATTCATAATATAGACTTTATTATATTTTTTTATGTCCTACTAAGACACAAAATTAAAGTAATTATATGAACTGTTCAAATCTCTTTCTCTGTCTTTTTCTGGTTGTCTCTTTCACTTTGTGTTAAACTGAGGCCACATGTTGAGCTCTCTTACATGGAAATGCTGCCAGTGCAGACAAACAGTGTTTGATCTTTCATTTTTGGACTTCAGAGTGCTTCAAAAGGGTTTGTCTGACTATCTATGTGTGTGTGTGTGGTAGAGAAATAGTAAATCAAAGTAAATTTGCCCTCAACTGCGCAAGCAGGATGTCTGTCCTCAGTAAATATGCTATTTAAAATTAAGCAAAAGACTCTCCTGTGACCTCATGACTACAGATGTGTGTGTGTGTGTGTGTGTGTGTGTCTGCATTATAGTGGATCAGTCTGACTCTGCATGGCTTCTTTTCTCAGCAAGACTTTCAGCACAAGAAGACGGAAATGCCACAGCCACTACTGAGAAAGCTTTACTCAGCCTTAAATCTTTTGTCTTTTATCCTGTCTTTCACACATATACACAAACTTTGTGATGGATGCACACAAAGCTATTCTCTAAATCTGTCTTTCTCTCACTTTATCGCATCCTTTTACCTTCTAATTTCATTCTTCTCTCTCACACTCTTCCTCTCTATGTGTGGCTAGAGATTATTCAAAAACAATGCCACTGTCAGTCTCAACAGCAACAACAAAACTGCTTGTGTTCTTCCTCATTTGTAGGTGTCTTGGATAATAGCCTCTGCAAAATGACTAAATGTAATAAAGAAAGCTCAATTCTCCAGGTAATATTTCTGTGAGAAATAAAGTGGCACTTTTTACATCAGTCTCAGTGGGTTTTTAAAAGCTCTTCTTGATCTAATGAATGCTATGGTTTTGTTTGCATGTCTGAAATGCTGGGAATCCCACTCATATATTCCTGACCCCCAAAATTGGAAGGGTAAATCCTGTTTACGCAGTAGATTTTTATGTCCCCAGTCTTATAACAATGAATGAAATATTAAAATTACAGTTTTTAAGTATAAAAATCTTATTTGTTTTTTTTCTTTCTTTTATTTAGTTTTAAATAACTGAATTACTTTGGTTTTTTTATTTTTTTAATCTAATTTCTCAAATATATATATATATTTTTTTCTTGGAAATATTCAGACAGTGACAGAAAACCATGAAACCATTAAGCAGTGTAATCTCACCTTTGACCTGAAAGGCTCAGGGAATCCTCCGTGTGGTATTCCAATGTGTCCCTGCAAGAACTCCACAACAGACAGAGGGAAAGAGAGCTCGTCTGCTCTCTCTTCCACCTCAGCCCGGGAGAGAGAGTTCTGCACCATAAACTGAGCCAGATCACCCACAATCTTAGAGGAGGGGGTCACCTGAAGAGACAAAAGTGATAGAGACCAAAATTATCTCCAGAAAAGAGTTCTTCAGTTCTGAAATCTTTTCACAGCACATTTTAATGCGAAGTACAGCAAACTGAAAATTTACCTCCTTAGTCAGCTAGAAATGTTCACCCTGTTCAAAATGCTTCAAAATGATTCTACTGACAAATTGAGCATAGCAATCAATTCACATTAAAATGCTACAAGCCCCAAGAAGAAAACATGAACTTTAAGAACATAAACTCAAAACAATTCAAGAAATCGAAAGAGGAATTTATTTGTGGAGAGGTCAGATTGAAACAAGGGATTACTTTCTTTTTAAAGGAATAGTTAACCTATTGATGTCATCACTTACTGTACTCACACTCATGTTGGTCCAAACCTGTATGACATTCATTCCTCCACAGAACATAAAAAAAATGAAGTTTTGGAAAGTATTTTGTTTAAAGGACTGAAAAGATGGAGAAGGATTCGTTTTCAAAGACTTGGAATATAGTGCACAATATGTATGTATCACTATGACAACTTGATTTAATTTTATAATACTGGCCATTCTTTAAGAACATTAAAAAAATTCCCTCTGTGTTCCACAGAAGAAAGTAATTCATATGATTATGAAGCAACATATGATTTTTATTTTTGTGTGAATTATTCCTTAAAATGTGAACAACACCAAATAATTGGAGAAAATACTTCAACATCTATTTTAGACATCCTCTAAAGGTCATGCAAATTCAGCCAATAAAGTAAATGTATGAAGAGTTGAGCAAAGAGACAGAAAATGACAAAATAAACCAAGAGAGCAAAATAAGAGAGTGAGAGAACTTTGAGAGCAGGAAAGACACACAAGGTGAAATAAGGGAAAAAGCAAGAGATTAAGGAGAGGAATAAAATGTTAAATGTCACGCCATTTTTCTTTCACATAAATAGTTCAGCACTCTTCAAAAAATACCTTATGTACAGCAAAACCGCTGTCAACTTTTCAACTGGCAGTGAAGGCTAGATACACTTTGAAAGTGTTATCTTAAAAAAGTACCATAGTACAGTATTGGCATATTTATTTGTACATATCTAATATTTTGATGCCAAAGTAATAATTGTAACATAGTGCTCCAAGGTATTTAAAAGGATATCTCCGTATTAACATGGTATTATTATGATGCCATGCCCAAAAACATGTTACATTTTTGTAAAAAAAAAAAAAAAAACAACCAAACAAACAAAAACTGTAATTACTTCATGACTGGATGGTTGAGAGTAGGTCAAAAAAGGAAAGGAGTAAAATTTTGGATTACGTTTTGTAATAGAGTCCTAGACAAAGGCTAAGCAAGGTTAATATCCTTGTTTAAATACAAAGCCACAGACATGACGTGTATGCAAAAACTTTTTGAGAGCAAAGGGTTTAGCCACAACCTCAAAGACCCTGAGTGACTCTGCCGGGACTGTAGAGGATAACACAGCGGAGACCTCCAAACTCTAATGTGACCAATTATAAAACTTCTTATTGATAGATATGTCAAAATTATGCACCTTTACATGAGTTACATATGTTCTTTGAACAATATTAAAATGCTGACACTCTTGCATAACTCTCTTCTGCTTCAGAAGTTCAGTCACTTTAGCCAGGGAATACTGCTCAGAAGATGAGCACTTAACTGTCTGGATAATCAAATGTGATTTCACTAAATTAAGCGTGAACGTTTCCTTCATCCTGCCACAGTCAATTGAAGTCAAGACACTGGAGCTCATGTTAAATCAAATCCTAAAGACTCATGGTGGCTGGGGTGCTCCTGCTTTGGTTGCGTTCGGGATAGCAGAGTACCATACTATTTTACAGTGGATTATTATGGGTGTTACTCACAACTGTAACCAGTGTTACATGTTCAAAATGTGTGTAAAAACACATTTTGAGACTGCAGTGATAATGCTCATAACAGGCCTTTTTTAAGTAGTATGCAAAAATATTACTACTTTTTTTTCTCTCAGTTGTTATGACTTTATTCTTGTTAAAGGCCTATTGTGAGATTATTCTCAAAACATAATACATAAAAACAGTTTATTCTATGTATTAATCACTCAGCAAAGGAAGTGTCATGTTTGGCTGGATGAAATGTAATTAAACCCTTAGCTTGAAATAGGTGTAATGACCTGCTTAGTTTATAAAACATACTGTATGATAATGTACACTACCGCTTAAAAGCTTGGGGTTGATAAGATTTTGAAATGTTTTTGAAAGTAGTGTTGCACACCAAGACTAATATTCTGAAATATGTTCACAATTTAAAATACCTGTTACTGGTACAATACTGCACATGATTTCATCACACCTTGCTGGGATACAAATAACTGAAAAAAGTTCTTAATATATTTTCAGAAATTACTTTTAGGCCCTGGTACAGAACATGATGACTGCACCAGAGCATTTGCCAAAAAACATGCAAATTACATTTTTTTCTTTTTAGTAAAGACTGGAAGTCACTACAAACTTAAACAACCAATGTAGCAAGTTCGTGTAACAAGACTGTGGCATATTACCATATGAATATGTCATATTACATATAGCATAATACTTTTTAAAACAGTAGACATTAAACAGTATATATATTCAGAATAGTGGCTCATCAATGATCAACTCTTAAAATATTCACATTTGGTCTTGAATATTTGGCTACACTGTTGGTCTGTAGCTCAACATGATTGACTGAATCCAAAAGAAAGCATGTTTCTGGTGAAAGATTCAAATTATGAGGATGCTGCCCTCAGTTACTGAGAAATCCTTCAATTTCTGCCTTGACTTGGAATAGGGAGAAAAATCAATGAGTTGTTAATTAAGTAGAGGATTTGTTAAGTACCCAGACACAATGCAAAACTCGGTCAGGCCAAGTCACTGTGATGGAGGCTGTCGGGGAAAAGTGTTATAAGATGAGACTGAGACGGGATTAAGAGGGGATCAAACACACACACTCACGCCCGGGCGCGCACACACACACACACACGCAGAGTAATCCTCATGCCCGTCAGTGTCTTCTCTTACTGCTTTTCTGATGTACTGTAATCCTTCTGTGTACATCTCAGTTGCTCTCTGCTTCTGTCTCTCAGTTTTTGCTTCCTCTCTCTCTCCACACACACACACACACCTCTCTCTCTCTCACACACACACACAAACACACACACACACACACACACACACACACACACACACACACACACACACACACACACACACACACACACACACACACACACACACACACACACACACAGACACCCAGGCCTAGAAGTGTTTACTCTCTCCTGTGTTATTGTGCAGGGTATCTCTGGCTAACTGACAGGGTACATCTGTTTGGCCATCGGCATGGACAGCGAGCGCTTTGAACTCAAGAGAACGGTTTGTGTGTGTCAGTACTTGCTGCTTCTTCAAAAGAAACAGAATTAGTGGAGTGTGTGTACGTGTGCGCCGGTGTGGGTCTCAGTAAACCGGATAGCAAGAAAGAGCGAGACATGAAGGTTGTTCAGAACCGAAAACTAGCATAACGCTTACTGTGCAAAATATACACTATGCTGCCAAATATTTCAATATTTTTAAATATAGATTTTTTAAATGTTTTTTGAGAGAAGTCTCTTGTGCTCACCAAGGCTGTATTTATTTGATTACAAATCTAATAAAAACAGTAAAAATGTGAAATATTAATATAATTTCAAATAACTGATTTCAGTTTTAATATTTTTAAATGTAATTTACTCCTGGGCTGGCAAAACCAGATATTCAGCAGCCATTACTCCTTTATTACTTTCTATATCAGTGTTACATGATCATTCAGAAATAATTTTACTATGCTGATTTGGAGCTCAAACAACATTTCTTATTATGATGAATGCTGAAAATAGTTGTGCTATTTAATTTTTTTTCTTCTTGGAATTCTAGCATTTATTTGAAACAAATCTTTTGTAATGTGAAAGTCTGTAATGTCACTTTCCCTTTAACTTGTGGCAAATTTTGCCCTACCATTTGGTGAAGGATATCACTCTTGGTTCATTCATCCTACCAAAAATGGTTTTAAACGGCACATTCTGGCAAATGTAGTAGGCCATCAAGGTATTCCGTGCATAAAGAAAATTCACATACTGTACAAAGTATAAATAATGCATAAGGCTACTACTTTCTTTCAAAAATAGAATGTGGGATGCTATTCTGAACATAACCTGGCAGAGAGAAAGCAAGATGGCAACAGCAAAAGGAATATAAATAGAGTATCGACACAAGATCCCAAAGTCCAGCCCATTTCCCCCCAACCCATGAACTAAATTGAAGAGAGATGGCGTGGGGGAAAAAAAGAGTGTGAATTGAATAACAATCACATGCAGATTGTAGGTAAACAGAAACTTCTTTTAGGAGAATCCCAATAATTGCACTGAGCGGAAGACTGAAGCAAGCGATGCCAGACACATTTCAGCTGATCGGTTAATTTGGCTTCAGAGTGCAGAGTGCAGCACAGCAGAAGCCAACACTGGCAGGTGACACTGACTGCTGCTATCAGATTGCGAGACTGATCTTTAGATAACCAGAACACTGTTCCTGTGACAGAAAGCAGCAGAACTTATGTTAGCCAAAAAGATGCTGGATGATCGCAGAACGTAAGCTCATCATGCTGAACGAGAAATGTACATCCAGAATCTGTACTTTGCCTTGTTTCTAAAATAACTTTGTAATATGTAATTATTTAAATTTGAACAGAGGAAAGAATGAAGTGTGCTTGTGATGAAATTATTTTGTTTCCATTTTGGGTACACTGCAGCAAATTTTTATGTTTTAAGCTAATTGCTAGGTTTGAATCAACAGGGACAAGAGCTTCGACTATATACTTGTGGAATATAAATGACAGCAAATCCAACAGAAAAGAAAGAAGCCACTTCATTCACTGGCCTTCAAGGACACTCTTCAGTATGTGGAACAGGGGAGGAGGAGAGAGAAAGAAAGAAAAAGAAAGAGTGGGTGACACATTTGGAATCAAAATGAGATTTTTGGAGGTCTTACTTTGATAAGGTCTCCCAGCAGCTTGTTGGCTTCGACGTAGGCTTTCTTCACCTCTTTGAACTTGTTACCTAGGCCCATGCTGTGGGCCTGGAAGTGTAGGTTGGTGTACTGGCCCCCTGGGATCTCATTTTCATAAACATCTGCATTACCAGACTTCATTGTGGCGGTGCAGTCGAAGGGAGCATACAGACCACGAGCAACTTCCCAGTACTCGCTGTAGTCAAAGACTCTGTCCAGAGAAACACCTGCACAACAGGAGAAGTGTGTTACAAATACAGCAACTTTACTCTAGGATAAGCAGCGATACAGCTTCATACAAACGTTTTTGTATTTTCAATTTTAACTACACTACCCATGATTCTGCAGAGAAATATTGACCAATCAGAAAACTGGTGAACAAAATGTGCCAATACTAAAAAAAAAAAAAAAAAAAAAAAAAACCTGGTTACTATGGTTAAACCATGTTAAACAAAGTAATCATGGTTTTACTACACTAACCATAGTTTAATAATGGTATTTGTGGTAAAAAAAAAAAAAAAAAAAAAAACTTTTTCTCTGATTTTCAAACATACATTTTCTACAAATCAAAGTGTGTAGTGTCATGCTTTCCCTCAAAACTGGTGTATTTGGGTCATGAAGAAAAAAATCTATATTTCATATTGGTTTATTTATTTATTTGATAAGCAGCCATATAATTAGCAGGAAAATGTACTGTACATGCAGCCAGACAGCTTGATCATTGCCCCTACGCAGAGCATGGATCTCTACTGACTGTAGATTATCTTTTTAGTAGTCTAAGTGTAGGCTGTTTATAAGCACCAAGCAATGTAACAATCAAAAATCATTCAAATGATGTTCAGGGCACAGTTTTGGCCATGAACATTATTTAAACATACTACTATTCCATATTCATAATATGAATTTAATATTCACACAGATTGTGACAAGAGATTGCCTTTTCAAATCTTTTAAACAAAATATAGTGACTGCTGAGAGTAAAAAAAAAACAAAACAAAAAAAAAATACTAGGAAATACATATTTATTTATATTAAAGATGGGAACGTTTGGGCTGAAAGTATTAATTTAGTGAAATTAATCACCCTGTTCTTTCATATGCATTTAAATGGTAGTGTTGGTAGCTCTTTCTTCCTCTTTTTGCTGGGGACATTTGAGTGATAGATACTGTTGTCCTAATCTGACACATCTCAAAACACACCATCAATCCATCAATAAAGGCCCTGCATAAAGTCAGGCATAATCAATATGGAATTAATTAAGCCTGATGCCACAAGAGTCATCTTTCCAGTATCCAGGCCAAACACACACACACACACACACACACACACACACACACACACACACACACACACACACACACACACACACACACACACACACACACACACACACACACACACTTTTTTTATTTTTAACACACTTGCATGTCATCAGTGAGTAGCTCCCTGCTTTAAAAATGCTCCTGCTGGGTTTGCGTCACTCCAGCAGATAATAGTAACCAGTCCATTAAGTGAAGTCAGTGTACACTGTGTGCTGTACTCAGTGTACTACAGTAGATAAATGTTCCTAAATGCCTCTAAAATGAATGTGTGCTTATGAATGTGTATTTGTAGTGTGTATATATGTGTGCTTGCATGAGCTATAAATGATGCTAAAATCTTCTGAATGGCAGATTATGTTTTGCTGCATACAGAGCTTTGGGCTGTCATAGAGACAAGTGTGATTTCTCAGGGCACCTATTTCAGTGATTTCTGTCAGGTAATAGGGATATTCAATGCATGATATTCTAAAAAATGCTTACAGCAGATTTAAGACAAGATGCTCAAACAAAGTATGCCATTCACTTGCATACTAATGTAGTTGCCTGGTCTTCCAGTGTGGCAAAGCCTGCTTATTCTAGTCTGTTTTGATGGTTTTAGAGTGGTTTTGGGTACTTGTAGCAAGGAGAGCAGTTGGCCGACCAGCTAATTTAACACCCACTTGGATCAAGCTGGCAGTATAGGAGATAAAGCTTAAAATAATGTCATATTGTAAAACAAAGTTGCATTGTGAGATGAAAAATCACGCTGTAAGATATAAAGTCACACTGTGAGATACCAAATCACACTGAGACAGAGTCATTATTGGGAGATATAAAGTTGCAATAATAAAAGTCGCAATTATGAGGTACAAATTTGTATGCAAAGTCAGAAACATGCTTCTGCAAGGGAGTCCAGCTAAGTAGCTAAGATCAGCAAACACTGGTTTGAGATGTTTTTTCCAGCAGGGTAAACACACATCAGCACAATTATATGACATAATTCTATACTTTGTGTGCTCTGTTTTCTGAACTAAACTAAACTAAGCTAAGTGTTGCATTTTGTGTTGAGCTCTGAGGTCAGAACAGTTTGTTCATATTATGTTGGTATTTACTAACATCAATAAAGAATCGCACAACACTGCAAAGAATGTGTATGTGTATGTGTGTGTGTATGTGTGTGTGTGTTTGTGTGTGTGTGTGTGTGAGAGAGAGAGAGAGTGAAGACACAGCAGAGATCTTTTTTAAAAGTGAACATAACGGGCTTGCAGGGGGATAAAAGGTTTGATTGTGAAAGCAAGTCCAAACTTTCCACTGAGAATTGAGAGATGTAGAGAAAAATGACAGATGGAGAATGGAAGAGAAGTGTTAGTGTAAGCAGTGAGCTTGAAGACTGCATGGAAATACATGGAAATGGAAATGAACTTACAGATACAGTATAGAAGGACAAAAACAAAACAAACATATAGGGACAGATGAGTGTTGGCGAAAGAGAATGGCCAAAAACTGGAAATAAAGGAAAAGATTAGAATAGGTGAAAAAAAAGCCTGAAGGGAGAACAATGGAGGGAAAGAATACTTGAGAGACAAAGTGTGCTAGAAAGGAAAAGAGAACAGAGAAGTAAGAAGAAACTCAAATCAATAGCAGGGCAGCTAGATGGGTAATGCAGAAATAAAAATAAAAATAAATAAAATAAAATAAATAAAAACTAAACTTACTAACTAACAACAAATCAACAAAAGACATGTGTAAGACATGTTTGACAAGTGTGGGGTACAACAAATGTGTGTCTAGTATTAATAACAAACTGTTCTAATGACTGATGCAAAAAGTGAGCTAAAGCTTTACCTGTGCTAGCTTGCTACACTGGCAACTAAATTAACCAGCGAAACACACTAGAGGGAAAACCAATGACAGTAAGAGAGAGTGATGAGAGGGAATGAGGGATCTTCAATAAACTAGAGGTCTTCCGTGACCAATTACCTCAAAAGATGTGCTCATGAATAAAAAACTGTGTACTTAAACGCACATGCTTAGGTTGCAGAAAAGCACAAAATATATATGGCATGTGTATATCTACAGCTATACTCTCAATTCTCACACGGTTTTTTTTTTTTTTTAACATTTTTCTTTTTTCATTTTTGGATTGGTTGTATATATAGGGTACTAATGTAGTTAGCTGTTTGAAAGATAAACCTTCAAAAATAAATAAATAAATAAAAATAAATAACTTTAAATTTATCTGTCATTATGGGTTTATACATTCAGTTGAATGTTTGGGCCTACTGCATTGTCTCTGGCATTGTTTTTTTTTTAAATATAAAACATAATATATAACAAAAATAATTTTACTATATTAATTTAAATGAATGACATATGTTCCAATTGACACAACCAACTTCTATGCACTATCATGCATTTACGGACTCTAGCATTCACATGCGTATGAATGGAATTCAATGGAATGAAAAGTGAACTGTGCTCGCACCTTAACTGGAGTAACCATGGTATTTTTTATTTTTTATTTTTTTATAAGTGACATCCATCTATGTCAGAGAGTGGAATTGTATTTTCATTCAGCCCATCAGTGCTGTTTTATGCACCACTCAGAACAGACAAATTGCATATGAAAACTGGAACTAACTTTTATGCCAAATATTTGTGTTGGTGTGAACAGACCTTCAAGGTTTGGGCCCTTTAGCTCTAAGATTTAAAGATTTAAAATAAAAATTCATGCTAATACGCAGTGTTAGGAAGGTTACTTTGGAAATATAATAGGTTACAGATTACAAGTTACCCTACAGTATTTAAAATGTAATAAATAATTTCAATTACTTTTTTAATGTAACTGATAACATTTGATAATACACATATTCTCATTAGAAATTTCTACATTTTTTCTAAACTTTTTTAAACTGGTAATCATTTTGAAACATTTAAAGCAGGCAGGGTTAACCTTACAGTAGTACTTAACACTAATTACTGTCAGACTTTCAAAACCCTTCATTACTTGAATTAGGATTATAATAATTTAATTTCAAAGCACAGCCACCACAAAATCAGATTTTTGCACCATTTTTTACTTTGAGATTCTTTCTGAGGTTAAATACAGATTTGAAATAATAAGATTTAGTTTAATAGCTATGATACTGTTTTTGAAATCAAATCTTTGCCCAATTATGATAGGAAACACTGGCTTCTAACAATGCATTGTTTACACTGGTGTCTGATATTTTAAAGCAGTCAATGCAACTTAGGAAAAATAAATCAACCAAATCTGTATATGTGTGAAAGTATTCAGATGTAACCCCCTTTGCAATTGTTAACATTTTCAGAAGTAACTTCTATGTTATTTTACAAATCGAGTAGATTTCAGGCTCCCACTGACCTTAATCTCAAATTCATGGACCTACTGCCACTTGTGGCTGTTGGGCAATTTAAATATCTTGGTCTCTGGCTAGATTCTAATCTTTCATTCAATACCCATATACACTCAATTACAACTAAAATTACTTATCGTTTAAAAATACTTTATCAATCAATTAGTTGCTTTAATTTTTTTGTTCGCACAAAAATTATCTCTCAATTATTACTTCCAGTTCTTGATTATAGATATGATATTATTTACCAAAATACCACAGCTACCAATCTTCAACCCCTTAATGTTGTATATAACAGTCTGTGCAGGTTTATTCTTCATTGTCCCTTTAGAACTCACAACTGCCTTATGTATTACCAACTATCCTGGCTTACTCCATCCTCCAGACGTCATTTTCATTTGTTATTGTTTATTTTCAAATGCATTCACTTCAGTTATCCTGATTACTTGAAACAATATTTAATCCCATTCAGCTCCTCATATAGTTTATGCCATGCAGATCAAATATTTTTTGCTGTCCCTAGAATTAATAAAGAAATTGGCAAATATTCATTTAAATATAAAGCACCCTTTGATTGGAATGTACATCACTCTTGTACATCATCTACAGAATATTTGTATTTGTTTTTGATTTCCGTTTACATATGTTTGTATATTCTATTTCAGTGGAATGTCATTGTTACATTGTTGAATAATTATTGTAACATTAATGATGTGAAAGATGCTTACTGTTGTGGGGTTAGACAGCCCTCTGAGAGTTCTGTGTGTGTGTATGGTTGAATGACTGTGTTGTCTTGTTTTTGTACTGATTGTATTGTATTGATGTATTTACTGCACTGCTGTATCTGTCACTTGTAAATATATTAATATTGAGGACCCCCTTGTAAACGAGATGATTCATCTCAAGGAGCTTATCCTCTTAATAAATTTGAAATATTTGAAATATATAACAGTTACATTTATTTTGTAATTAAATGACCTAATTCTGTTATATGTAACTAGTTACCCTCCAAAACTGCTAATAAGCAACTAATTAATAGTGGGATTAGGTCCCTAAACTAAAATGTTACCACTATCCCATTAACTTACAATGTAAGATGTACCCCAGCCATATCTAATGCTTTTCTTATTCAAGTCTATAAGCAACCACCTCAACAACCCCAGCTACTGCATAGCGATGCTCCTGGCAAGCACCCAGAACACCCTAGCAACCGCATAGCAACGTTCTGGCAACCACCCAGAACTTGCATTGTAATGGCAATGTTTGTATGATTTTTTTTTTCTTTTTTTCATGGGGTATCTCAGTGTTTAAAGAGAGACATTGACAGATTATTGTGTATGGTGTGGCTACATGAGAGATTGTTCAAGAACATAAGATTATACTCTGGAGAATTTGAAACTGAAGTGCAGCGGCCATTATCTAACCACCCTGCCTCAGTGGAACCATATTTGGGGGACAGAAGAGTGGGAGAGAGGGAGGGAAAGATTGGGAAGAGGAGCTATGATTTAACTTTGATGGTAATGAAGTGGAGGAAGGGGAAATAAATGTGTTAGTTAAAAAGAAAATGGGGGAGTGGAATGGGAAGATTCTCTATCTCTCTTTTCTTCTCCGTCATTAGTCTTTGTCCAAGGTGTGTCAACACATTCCCCTGTTTACTGCTGTAGGCCTTTTGTTTAATATGTCTCTCAGAATACTGCAATTATCACACTCACACAGTACACGGACAGTACAGCACACATGCACACAACTGTATAAAAGTACAAATGTATTGATATATGACGACAACCCCTATTGGGTCCCTTGATTAATGAGCTTAGTGACTTGACTAATTAGAGATCATTAATCAATTGAGCCTGCCTGCAACTTAGGCAACATTAAACTGATCATGGGCAGATTGTTGAATTAAACTGCACATGTACTGACCTAGGCCAGAAACACACTTTATGTAAACATGAAAGTGTGGACTAAAAGTCACATGTTGTTCAAGAACACAGCATATCTGAATGATTTCTGAAGGATCATGTGACACTGAAGATTAGAACAACCCTTAATAAAATGAACTATGGTTTTACTATAGTAAAAAAGTGTAAAAAATCATTTGTGGTTATCACAGTTCAACTATACTAACCATTGTTGTTTGGTAAACCATAGTTAATTTCCTTAAGGGAATAACTGCTAAAAATGCAGCTGTCACGATAACAGTAAATTATATTTTAAAATACGTTTAAAATATTAAACAGTTTTTTCTTGATTGCAATAATTACACAATGTTACTGTTTTGACTGTATTTTCTTTCACAACACTCAAAAATCTCGCTGACCCCAAACTTTTGAAAGGTATTGTATATAAATATTTTTTCTTATATTTTTAAGTTATATTTTTGGGCAATTACTTTATTTGACAAAAGTAGAGACAGGTGATAGGAGAGGAGAAACTAGAACAGGAACGAAAAAGTACTCGAGTCAAACTTGGGTCCCCTGATGCGCTGATATGTCAAGAGCTCTGTCCTCTAGCCTATGACTCTGACTCTTTTTTTTAAGCTGAACTGCTATTATATATGCAGTGGATAAAGATTTCAGAGTGCATGTCTACATAGTCCAAGAACTTAACAATAGCACAGATGGAATAAATGTTTAAAGATCAATCGTAAATCATAACACATATGTTATATACAGTACAATAACTCAAGCCACTTTAAGTGACTTTCAATGCTTTACATAGCTATCGCTATTTGGGGAAATTTCTTAGTTTGCAAAAATCCAATCTTTTTAACAGGAATCCATGCGATTGGGAGTTTAGCTTTAGGGAAAAAAGTTCCTTCACAAATTTTGCTTGTGTTCAAGTTGGAACAGAAAGGTGCCATGTTGAAAGTGGCTTCTGTGAGAACAGTGCTTCATGCATCATTACACTATTGAAAATAGTCATCTTTTTTTTTTGCCCGTGAAGCATTTATCAAAATTTCTCTTCAAAATCTCAAACATTTTTGACCATACGTTTCTTGTCCACTCACCAGTATCAAGTTTGGTTCCTTTGGTACAGGCTACGATGGCACCCATGCTTGGTTGAGAGGTCATGCCTGCCATGGAGTCCACTGCTACATCCACTATATCCGCACCTGCGTGTGCACAGGCTAACATTGCCGCGACTCCCGCACCTGCAGTATCGTGAGTGTGAACATGGATAGGGACATCAGGGAAACGGTCACGCAGTGCTCCAATCAGTAAACGGCTGGCTTCGGGCTTCAGCAGGCCAGCCATGTCCTAGGAAGAAAAAAGAGCAGAGCTGCTTTTAACCACTCAAGTGCACCCCACAGAAAAGAAAATCACATTATGACGATCAATGTCATTACAGCATCTCAACAAAGAAAAAGAGAGAAGAAACAGAAATAACAGAGCGAGAATGAGTATTACTGTCAATGTCTTCAGTCATTACACCCTTGAGTAACTGCCAAAGACAGCTGAAAATATCATGCGGTTATATTAGCAAATCCTTCACCTTTGCCTCTGTGAATGTGGAACATATGATTGTCAGGCCAATTCTGTGTGTGTGCTTTTTCCTTGTACATGTGATCTACCTTAATAGCCAGTATGTGTGTTCCAGCCTTAACTAGCTCATTTGCCAGCTTCAGATAATACTCCAGTGAGTATTTCTGTCTCATGGGGTCAGACACGTCTCCTGTGTAAGAAATAGCCGCCTCTACCACACCTCCAGCCGTCCCTGCTGCTTCCATCCCCAAAAGCATGTTGGGAATATAATTCAAGGAGTCAAAAACACGGAAGATATCCATTCCGTTCTCTTTGGCTACTTCGCAGAATCTGGAGAAAGTGGAGATAAATGGAAATAAGGTTGTCAGCTCTGCACTACAGCCAACTCCTTCAAAACTGACATTTATGGGTTATAAGAGTAAAGAGAGACATTTGTGTGAATGCACATTCAAGTCAAGCCATTGACATCAGACATTTCAGTGGTTGCCAGAATATTATGTACTTTCCAACAGTTATCATCAGAAGTTGCTTTTATTATGGAATGTGGAAATTCTAAGAAACCCACTGCTATGACAAAGTGTGGTCACTAAGATGTGCTGAGAGGTCTTTAGAATGTTGATCTGCAGCTGATAATGAGTTCTGTGAGAATTTTACTGTGGTGCTGTGTAGTTGTTAGGGGTATGATACATCTATGTCCAGTATAATGCATATATACATGTTATTCCACACTATATTCACACAGTTTTTTTCCAACAAATGAATATGAGCAATAGTAAGGACGATAAGTAGTAAAAACTTGGGAGATTAAAGGTGCATTTGTTACATTTGTGAGCAAACTTTTCCTATTATGAACTTATAAGACAATCCAAAATACCATGTTTACAGTACATGACAGTAATTATTAGCTTAACATTTGAACTAATATTAAAAAAAGAATGTGAAGAGCTCTACAACTGTGTTTACCACTGCTACGGTATCAGCTCTAAGTCTCTACTGCTCAATACATGCACTACCTTCTTTTGTGTGTGTATGTGTGTGTTTATTTAGTGCCTACAAATGTAATCACCTAAATTGTGTGGACAAGCCAACAGCACCCACAAGGAAAACAGCTTAATAAACATACTAAACGACATCTTAAACATTTAAATATGCAGAAAGGTTTCTGCGAGGGTAGGATTAGGAGTAGAGGATAGAAAATAACATTAGCCAATGGAAATGTGTGTGTGATCTCACTTGAAAACTGCATTATCAGGGTAGTTTGTGTATCCCACAGCATTGGCTCCACGTAGCAGCATCTGAAATGGGACATTGGGAATCAGAGCTCGGAGCTCCTGAAGTCTCTTCCACGGACATTCCCACAGAAAACGCATTGCTACATCAAATGTAGCTCCTAGAGAAAGCAAGAGCGATATTAAGGTCATGTCAAAGGATCCTCCATAAGCCAAAACATCTAAAAACAGTTTAATTAATTAGCTCCTTCTGCGTGAATGTATGTGTCTTAAGAAATGACTGAAGACTCTGTGAATATGTCACGTGCCTCCCCAGTTCTCCAGGCTGAACAGATTATTGAAGTTGTGGCTCACAAATGGAGCAATCTTCTTGAGGTCGTGTGTCCTGACGCGAGTGGCCAGTAGGGACTGGTGGGCATCTCTGAAGGTAGTGTCCATCAGTAAAAGACCCTGGTGCTGTCGAATTGCCCGTGCAAAACCCTCAGGACCCTCCTTCAACAAGACCTCACGGAAGCCCATGGGCGGTTCACCTGGAAGGAAGAAAAAATTAGTTGTGTATGCAGCACACATATAAAGCCACATGATCAACTCAAAACATCTTGATAAAAGTAGGGGGCTATTAGGGGTGTAAAATATGTACCAAAAATGATATCTAAATATTTTGTGGGATTTGGCTGATAACAACAATAACAATAAGTAGATGACACAGCACATTTTTTTATTATTATTATTTATTTATTTTTTATATGAAACTAAAATCACCATTAAGTGGTGGTAATTCACTAGATGAGTGAGCCATTGAGTCATTCATGCAGCTGGTTCATTCATACGGCTGATTCATTCAGGAACAAAACAAGCGACTCTTTATGAAAGGATCATTGAATTACTGACTCACCCAATTCATTCAAAAATGTGGATTCATTCATTCATTAAAAAAACTGGTTTGTTGCATGGAGATTTATAACTGCTATTTTAGACCATTTTTGCTGTGAAAATTCCACCCCCCCCCCAAAAAAAAAAAAAAAAAAAAAAAAAACATAGTACTGACAATATTGTTTAAAACAATATTCACTTATATAAAAAATATTCATTGTTATTGTAACTTATTGGAAACTAAATATTTAATATTAATATAAATTAATATACAATTTGCAATTATGTCCCTATTTTGGTAAAATTATACTCTTGCTCAAGTGATTTTGCTTAATTATATCAAATGATATAAGACAAAACTCATATTGGGGCATTTTTCCCCCCATATTGTCCATGCTGGGGGCCTTCTAACTGCATTAATAAGTTAAATCATGCAGTGAAAGTGGATTCTGAAGGCACGTTTTGTTTTTTGCAAAGTGAGTGACATAACTTGTCAGCTTGCATGTTTAAAATGACTATTATCATAGTATCGTAGGAACATATCGCACACCCTAGGGACTGTATCTACTATTTATCTACTATTAACTACTGACAGTCTTTGTCAAACAGCTATAGACTGACGTTGCAGTAATCTGACTGCTTCTCATTGTGAGCTTGTCACACGTACAGCTTTGAAACAGGTGATCAATTAAATGAGTGCCACTGACACTTCTCACTGATTCCCTGTCATGCAACATCTCGTTTTGGCAGCCAATCAAATTAAACCTCGAAATAAGAACAGGAACACAACATTAATGTTTGCCGAGGAGAATGGGAAGAAAATGATATGCTGAAAAGTTTAAACCAGACCACATTTCTCTGCTAAACCTAAGCATTGTTTCTCTGCCTGGAGCTCACGGGTCAGTGCCAAAGCCAAGAGAACCCGCCAACCAATAGACAATGGGAAATTCTTACTATTTATAGGTTTCAGATGTGGCATTTTGAGGGGCCATTAACCCAGCAGGCATGAGGTGGTACTGTTAACTTCCATTACAATCAAAGTCGGACATACTGACTTTCTTCATTAATGCAAATGAGGAAAAACCATAAAAACTGGGTGGGTTGCTAGCTTATTCAAGCGAAAATCAAATCACGCTATCCAATGAGAGAGGGAGTATGAGATAAAAAAGGATGGGGGAGACCAATGATAGAAGTACAGTAAGTAAGACATTGATGCATAGATTTGCATATTTCAAGGCATAAATACACCCACATGTGAGTTTAAATGTATGTGCTGCTGTGGGAATTTCTCTGTATGGAATGCTGGCGGCCATATGAAAGGAAAGATGAAGGCCAAAGCCTATTTATCGCTCATTGTGTGTCTGAAACGCATATGCAACACACACAATGCAGAGGAGCATCTCATGAGGCTTGGGATACACCTACCACAGATGTGACCTACTTACACAGACACATGCATTTTTTATCCCATGAAAGACCTTTTCCATACAAACACCTACATACACAACACATATTTGGTCCAATTGTGCAGGGGGATGATTTTGTACATGCTCTGCAAATTACAGCCAGTCCCACAGAGAACTCATGTCTAAAGCACTGAGAACGGCAATAAACTTTTTTGGATATGCATACTCATATGAATACAATCCATCAAAGTTCCTTTGTGAATTATTTTACACATCATGTTCAACAAACAAGAAAAAAGGTATGCCAATGAAAATGGGAGAAAATTGGCTAAATTAATTGTGCACACATAAGCATACACATATCTATCCCTTAGGAATCTCTCTCTCTCTCTCACACACACACACACACTCACTCACAGAGGGAGTGTGGTATGCGGCTCACACACACACCTAAACCCCTGTAATGAGATTTCTAATGTGGCCGGATCCCTCTTTCATTTGGCAGAGGGAAGGAGAGAAGGGAAGGATTAAAGCTGCATTATCACACTCTTGTTCATCCACAGAGAGAGAGAGAAAAGAGAGAAAAGACAGTGGGGGGAGTGCTGCCAATGTTTAGGGTAGTTATAAACAAGAGTATGAATTCCACTGACATCTGTTGTGGTACACTTTTAATGTGGCAAGTGTGTCCGTAACCTGAGATATGTGTGTGCAATATTGGGGAGTAAAACTAAACTAAACTAAAACAATCTAAAAGGAACAATACCACTAAATTTAACAGATAGTTTAGCCAAAAATAAAACTTATTCATTTAGTCTTATTTAATTTTAGACTTTCATATAAACACACAAAAAAACGCTCATATGTTTAGTCTAGGGACCAGTTCTCACTATTAATTAAATATCAACTACATCTTTTGCCTCAATAAACTTTTAATTTGCTGCTTATAAATATTTAGTAAAGTAGTTGTTAAGTTTACTTATTACACGGCTCTGTGGAATATTTGATTCTGATTGGTCAGTCGTGACATTCCGAGGTATGTTATCCCTTGATAACAACCGGCTGATAACACAGGCTCATTCGGGTAACTGAAGTCAGCGCTGTATTCTTGCTAGGAACAGTTTTTCTTGGTGGAAGCTTGGCGTTTGTTTAGCTAATAAAATATTAAAACTCGATTCAAAATGGTGTACAATTATTTAATTATGTCATCCTGGTATTGCTGACTCGCTCTCTCATTTCATACAAACACAGCTGCTGCCATTTTGCTATGATTGTTTTGTGCGTTGTAATGGATTATAAGATAACTAACAAACTGGTAAGATTTTAAAACATCTTCGTCTTAAATCTTTTATTGCCTTAATTATTTATGTGGTGAAATGTTGTGTAATAAGTGGTTTGACAGTCCTTTAAATGTCTGTCTAGTTTGAACTTGCCGCTTGCTCACAAATGCTATGTTCACGGAAGCTTTGCGTTCAAATATTTCAACTTAAATCAATATTTTGTGTCTAATTATTTACTTATGTGGCAAGTAGCCGTGTCAGGGTTTTGATTGCGTTGGGCTCCTGATCACCCTGTCGGGGGTTTATTCTGAGATAACAACCGGCTGGATGTACATTATCCCTTACGTATGGGTAGGATTAAAGGAGCTAAATCTGGTAATGCAGAATTAGGCATTAGTGCTTTATAAGTACTAATAAACAGCCAATATTATAGTAATATATGTGCTAATAAGCAACTAGTTAATAGTAAGAATTGGTCTCTAAAATAAAGTGGGTAACACTTTAGAATAGCAACACTTATTCACTATTGACTATGACTTTCCCCTCAATAAATTCCTAATTTGCTGCTTATTAATAGTTAGTAAGGTAGTTGTTTAATTTAGGTATTGGGCAGGATTAGGGATGTAGAATAAGGTCATGTAGAATAAGGCATTAATATGTGCTTAATTAGTACTAATAAATGGCTGATACTCTAGTAATATTACATTACATTTACATTTAGTCATTTAGCAGACGCTTTTATCCAAAGCGACTTACAAATGAGGACAATGGAAGCAATCAAAATCAACAAAAGGGCAATGATATACAAATAATATGCATGCTCATAAGCAACTAGTTAAGAGACCCTAAAATAAAGTGTTACCGTAAAGTGTTTTTTTTTTTTTTTTTTAAATCATTTTTGTTTCGAAAATGAATGAAAGTGTTATGGTTTCGGAACTGCATCCTTCCTAAAGGTTAAGTTAATGGCTAATGATCAGATTGCAAGAGTGAACAGCTCAATAGAGGGGATAATTTTTGGTGAATAATCACTGAAATCTCTTCCTCACATAGAACTATTGTAGGGATTCAGAATACTGTACTTAGAATATAATGCACAGGTGGGTATTTGTGTCGAATTTTATTATATTATTAATGTACACATGTATTAAATGTATTAAAGGAGTAATGGAATATAATTGCAGTATATTTGTGATTGACCTATAGCATGCGTGCATTTAGCCTGATTGTAAATGTTTTTAGACTACTGTTTTTCATACAAAAAAACCCCCTAAAAATCATATAATTATATTTTAACTATGTATTGAGGTGTGCTATGTGTGTTGTGTCAACTGTGTTTATCAAGATCTAAATGTATGCTACTATATGGAAGACCAATGATTAATAAAAAAAAAAAAAAAACTGAGGTTGAAATTACTGAGGTAAAAATGAGGTTGCTACATGTCTTACAGATGTTACTGATTTTGATAATGAACAAAAATTTACATCTGCATCCTAACTCAAGCTACTACTATTATCAAATGTGCAATTCTAAGAGACAAAAAACTAATATTATTATTGATATTATCAGGCAACACAAACCTGTTTCTTGATTTGAAACAATATCACATTCAGAACATGCAGAAACTAAGAAATTAATTTTTCAACTAAGATATTTATTTTGGAAAATTAATGGTCTGGTTTCTACAACTTTCACGTTGGAGCAAAAATCTGGCCTTAAACTTGAAAGAAATAAAGATTTCACATTTATTGTGGTAATTATTGATATCGGCTACACAGATAATTTTTCTTGCTATATCGCCCAACCCTACGCACAGGTCATATGAACCCCTTTAATGATGCTTTTATGGTGCTTGTTACCATTTCTGATGCTTAAAAGGGTCATCGGATGCCCATTTTCCATAAGTTGATATGATTCTTTAGGGTCTTAATGAAAAGTCTGTAACATTGCTTGGTTAAAATTTATCAATGGTAGTGTAAACAACACGTTTTTACCCTGTCAAAAACAGCTCTGTCTACAGCAAGCTGTTTTATTGCACATTGCTTTAAATGCAAATGAGCTCTGCTCACACTGCCCCTCTCTTTCGAGCCACTCTCTGAGAGACGATAAACTTTAGCTGCATTCATTGCGAAGCACATTATTAGGAAAGGCGATTTGCAAAGATTCATTTAAAAACCTTACACTCACTTCTTCTGGAGGTGAAGCTGGATCACAAATTATTAGCACGGAGATAGATGCATTTAGGTAGATCGGGGGCACATTCCCTTCAGAAACAAATGTAATCCACTGCGTCTTCAGTGGCTCAGATGTCGTGAGTAAATGACAACTGCTATGTTCATTATTACATCAACAACAAAACACCTCAATCGCTTAAGAGCCATTCTTGTCTACATCTGCTCTGGCGGTGAAACAATGGTGGACTGATGACTCCTCACTCAAGGAGGATAAGATGGTGTCACTCAGACAGGCATCTGAGATCGGCTCGATTTGAGAAAGGGGAATTGATTTAACGAGATTTAAAAAAAATAAAAAAAAAATAAATAAAAAAATAAACAATGGATGGATTTTTAGTATTAAAGGCTGGTTGTGTACACACACTGCCAACACACATTTCAGTTCAAACAACTTGTAAAAGTGCATGTAGCATCCGATGACCCCTTTAAAAGCTCCACTCTTCATACATTGTAAATGCATTTAAATGCAATGTAAAACCACGCGCAGGTAACACACTCTAATAACACTCTAATGACAATTTGTAACTATTCTACGTTTTGCAGAATTGGTTGCGGATACTTATGAATTTCCATGATCTCATTTGTATGTTGTTGTATAATCTGCTTACGTACCACTGAGGTTTTTGGTTTGGACCTTCGTGTATTTTTTTGTTTTGTTTTTGTACGAATCAGATAGCATGAATTAATATAAAATCAGCAACTCTTAAAATAGTTACATTTTCTTATGAAATTAGTTGGACTGGAACATTCTTTAAAACTTCTCCTTCATGGGAACAAATTTAGGGTAAGTAAATGGTGACAAAATTTTCCCTTGAATTACATTTTTAAGTGTTGACCTATTTAGAAACAGTGCAACTTTTACAGAAACAAGCAAATTTGGAACCTTAAAGAATAATTTGTAACCTACAGTTTCAAAGAAGTGTGTGTGTGTGTGTCATACCCAGAGAAACAGAAGGAACAACTGGATCAACAGATGAGGACTTGGCTTTCACTGGAATAGGAGTCACGGGCCCATTTACCATTACGTGACCTGTGGAGAAAAACAGCAGATGTTTAAACAAATGCACTCACATACATTTTAGGCTATCACAGGTGCGAAACAATGATGAATGCACACACACACACACACACACACACACACACACTGACCCAGATAGTGCAGGAGTTTCTGGGCTCTGTTCTGTGTAGGTTTGAGGTTGAAAAGTTTCTGGTTCTCATCAATAAATTGGGTGTCAACTGTGGCATACAGGAACTGGCTATTGCTCAATACATTCTGCAGGAAGGGGATATTAGTCTGAAAGAAAGAGAGAGATATTTAGATAATCAACTGACAGGTCACAACACATGCAATTATTCAATATTTGTATGGCATTAGGAAATAGACCAAGTTATTGTAAATTCAAAATATTAATTATCTGAGGGAAAAAATGTGAGTAGTCCTTGCATTTGCAAAACTGCCAATTACTATGTTGCTAAGATGTTCTGAGTGCAATTATGCGGTTGCTATGGTGTTTCTATACAGTCATTAAGTTGTTCTGAGTGGTTTTACAATGTGGTTATGTGGTTGCTAGTGTGTTGCTATATAGATACTAAGTTGTGCTGAGTGGCTTTAGGGCAGGAATGGACAATTCTGTTGCCGTAGAGTTTTGTTTCATCCCTAACCAAATACATATGCCTGTAATCTAAGTAATCCTGAAGACTTTGGTTAGATTTCCAGGACAGTGGTCCTTCAGGATTTTTTTTATCCTGTTTTATCATCTATCTAATCCCAAGTATGAGCAATAATCATTATATTTGCCTTAACAAACACCACATATGATAACAACTAAACAAACAGATCCAATGCAAAACATCATTGTGATGCTAACGAAGAACAAAGCATCAAGATCAACTGGGGCCCATAATTGTCCACTTCATTGGCAGCATTGTTAAGTACTCTCATAGGCCGTGGGAAGTTTGCATTGTAATCTGTATTGTCTGAAAGCACTCGGTTCTTTGCTGATGGCGTCTATAAATGCATCAGCATTTCAGACAGCTGCAGTTCAGGCTATAACAGAGCTCCTGCACTGGAATAGGCCCCTAGACTGCAGCTATCAAAACAGCAGTGCATACCGCTCACTGCACCAATAAACACTGTTTTAGCGCACGCAATGGGGCATGAGACAGGAATGTGTCATATGACAGAAAGAAACAAGTGCAAAGCAAATGCAGAAAGGAGATTTTTTTTTTTTTATGTGACATACAGTACAGAAAGAGATCTAGAGAGTGTAAAGGGACTAGGAGAGACAGAAGATGATGTCAAAGTATGAATATAAAAAAAAGATCTTGTGGTAAAAAGAGCAATGATGTTAGATCTGAATTCAATCCCTTTCAGAGCTGACTACACTGAATGACAATTTGTCTCTACTATGTTGCTAGTATTCCTGCAAACACACACAAGGATGCCCTCAACTCACATAGGTCACACACTGTGTTCTACAAAGGGATCAAAACCCAATTACCAAGCAAAACTTGAGAGAAAATAGGGGATTTCTCAAGAGGATTCCAATGGAAGCTGAGGAGTTAATGGAGGATGTAATGCATTTTCCCTCCTATTCCTCTCCTGCTTGGATCTAAGTTGATGAGTGATGAAAAGTTATGAAAAGAACAGTTTAAGAGAACATAGATGAAGTGCTAAGGAATGATCCGAAAAGTCGTGGATGAGAGAAAAAAAAAACAGAAAAAAAAATCAGTTTTACTGGTCCTGTACAAGTATGTAGCAGAAGAGAATAGTTTAGTTGAGATAAAGCAAAAAATGCCTTTCTTTTCATGTCATTCTTGCTCTAATTTGGCTGTCGTTCACTCCTGTCAAGCCCTGCAGGGTCAAATTTAGCCTCTGTCTTTGCTTTTTTGGCCTCATTTAACAGATCAGCTTTCACAGCGGTCTTATCTCTCTATTTCTCTCAAATTGTTTTCTGTTTAATCATGTCCATCTTTTGATAGAGAAGCCTCTCATTTCTCTATGCTTCTTGGTCTTCATTATTTTTGCTCCTTGATTTTATTCCAGTACATTCCCCTGAGTTCAGTTTGGTTCAACTGATTATTTCTGATCATACAGTTTGGTTTGATTCAGTTTGACTCATTACCCTTGATCGAATTAATTTATTATTCCTGGTCTTTGATTCCGTAATTTCGGTTTGACTTAATTCATCTTATTCAGATTATTCTTAACAGTTCTTATTCGATTCAGTTTGGTTCAACTCTTTATTCCTGAGCATTGGTTAAATTTTGTTTGATTCAACTCAGTTGAGTTCAGTTCAGTTTGAATCAATTTGACTTGTTATTCCAAATAACTGATTCACTGCCATTCAGTACTGCTAAGTTTAACTCAATTAAAATTCATAAAAAACATTAAAGTAATTAATATGAATTGAGCACTAAACATTGACTAATGCAGAGACTGCACACAGAGCTCATCAAATATGGTAAACACAGAAACACAACAATACTGAAAACAACCTCATTGGTTCTTGCAAAAGTTTGAACACGCATGAGCTTCCGTATTTAATGTTTTGATATATGTGCACTGATCAGTGTTTATATGTGAGGGGGAAAAAATCATCACACAAAGCAAACATGTCTCTTCAGAAGATTGGAAATAAACCACTCAATTCATATGGATTACTTTTGTTCTGATGGAACTTGTGAATATGTATGTAAGTCTATGCAATGAAAGATATATTCTAATAATTAGAAAGAAAACTCGAGCACATGTTATAATCTACAGAGAATTAAGAAATTCTAGTGATGTCTCACAACTTGCCGAAGTCCATTATTTCCAGCTGTCCATCTGTTCTGTGTTCAGGAACCAAAGCCAAAAACCGACTGATATTAGAGAGAAAAATAACAAACTGAGCAACATCACAGACAGATCTGACCCCATCTTATACAAACTCTCTCTCTCACTCTCTCTCTAAATGTTAGATAAACTGAATATTTGTTAAGCACTTCAAACTTCCAAACAGCCCTGGGGCAAAATGTGCCTATTTCAAACAGGTCTGTGACTGTCCACAATCTCTTTACAAACAAACAAATAAACAAATTACCATGAATGTGCACAATTCTATGCAAAATAAAGGTCTAAGACAGTTTATTGAAAGGCCTTTATTTGTCCGTCTAGCGGGGTGTGACAAAGTAAAGTATAGTCCTGTCAGCGTAATTGACATCTGTTCAAGAACAAACATGGTTCTTGAAAAAAATATGCACAACCAAAACACACATACACATTCTTCCTGAATTTGTGAAGCCATTAGTGCATGAATAGAGGCCTGTCAAGTAATCCATCGTTCCATCCATCCATCTGTCTCTCTCTCTACTAAACTGCAAAAGCGTATTAACAACGGTGGTAAGTAGACAACAACATTTGCCAATGCCACAAACTTTCAGTGCAAAGCAAGCGCTGCAATTCTGCCATGCGCTGTCCATGGTGCTGAACAGAGTTTGTGTGCATGAGACAAAACAAGCAAGAGTTTGATGGTAAGCGTGACACATCTCTGTGATTAATTGTCTTCGTTTTTGATTCGTATGTGTTATGGCAATGGTGTGAGTGTGCTATGACTAAACGTGTGTGAGGATGGGGGAGGAACTAAATATAGAAAAACACAAAACACACACATTGCTTTCTCACACAGACAGACTCAGATGCGTTCAGTAAGGTGGGGGTGGAGGCCCTTCTGCATAGTGTGAAAATAAATATTAGTTGACTAATATAGGCTTTTCAATGGCTTAATACAAAACCCAATACAGCCGCTCCAACAATTATTAGGACACTTAAGCCACTTTTACAAATGTATAAATGTCTTTGCAGTAGATAAAGACATTTTTAGAGATGCACCATATAGCAATACCATATCAGTCATTAATTGATATTAGGGATTTTTTTTATTATCATATTATTTTTTTTGATTATTGGTTGATACTGGATATTTAATTGTGTACACTCATCTCTGCTTTTTCATTTTAAAGCCATCTAATGCTCACTGAAAGTTAATCTTTTAAACACTTATAATTCAATATCACTGTTAAGAGTAATCTTTAATATTATCTCTAAAATTAATTTCCATTTTTCATCTTGTAACTTGTAATATTGTGATGCCTCAAATAAATTGTATCATTTATTACTACTGATTTTATTTTTAAGCTTGTTTAATTTGACCTTTGTTACACAAACACACACACAGACATACACACACAGATAATTTTATCATTGACGGGTTATTTACGGTGGCCGAGAGAGCTCATCGCTCATCTGTATCTGAATATCTGTGAATTATTGTCTTTTAAACAGGTACATTTCTTCCACTGTTGTTTTGACTTGGTTGCCTTTTTGAACGATTCATCCATATTGCTCACGGATACAAGCTGTCAGAACTAGCACACCTTTCACTGCACACACATACATACAGCAGTTATCTTTATTTATGGTTGTATATAATGGACATAGCTTATAAAGGGTGAATGATGTAAAATTGACATTTCCCATAAAATCAGACTAATAGCTTGAAAAATTCTTATTATAATCTTACCGTTGTGAATCAGGGTAAGGTAAGTAGGCACAAGGCAAGTTCTGAACACAGATTTTTTTAAGTACTACCTAAATAATAGATTTTTTTGTAAATTTTTAACCATATAATCTTTTATACTGCAGCTTTAATTAAATTACTTCAGACACAAACTATGTTGAAGTAACTCTTCTGTTCATTAGACAGTTTATTCGCTAATGCAGATAATATAATGTAATCTAAATGTTGTCAGATTAATCCACCTGCCCACTATATAACTAAGAAAAACAAGTGTAACAATGAGGACAAAGATGAGGAAGGAGTGCTGGTTTTCAGTAGTGTTACACTCCACTGCATTCTCTAATCAACTGAACAAATGAGGTGCGTCACATCTGAATAGTCTTCATTTCTAATAAACCTCTTACACAATAAACACACATATGCATACTTGCACAAGCTGCTTACCTGGGATGGTTGCATGGATGCTGTATATTTATTATTAATCTGGAGTGTTGATGTGTTGTTGACGTGTGAGTCTGTTTTTAGTGGCATGTCTGTGTAAATGTGTTTGAGTGTTGTGTGGTATTGGTTTGTGCTTGCTAGAACGTGGCCACCATTTTCAATATCATTATGGAAATAAACCAGCCAGCAGATATTGTGAAATGTTTTTTAAAATGAAAAATGACACCAATGAAAATATAAAACTCTCTCTTAAGATAACACCATTACATATTCTCTCCCCCTCTCTTTCTTTCTCTCTCTCATTACTCGGTGTGTGTTTGCCTTTAACTGGGTAAATTCGAAGGCTGTTCATAACTCATCTATTCCAGTAATAACTAATAAGACAAGACAAATATAGCAGGCAGAGATGGAGAGAGGTTCCCAGTGATGGTACAGCTAGATAAATTAGATAAACACACACACACACACACACACACACACACACACACACACACACACACACACACACACACACACACACACACACACACACACGTCTGTTCTCAAACACACACTTTCTTCTCCCTCTGTTTCCTTCTATATCTCAGATATACAAATATCACATATGTTTGTTTTTCAGGATGGAGACTTCCATTGACTTCTATTATTTTTAAACTGAGTGAATGATATTTCCTATCTTCTAAATCAAACTGTCACAGAAACAGGAATTACAAAATGACCTAATTTAGTGTATTAAGCTGATATCCTTATGGGGACCATTTTATGCAGGTGATATTCAGGTGATTTGATCTTTTCCAGGGGCATTTAGGTCTCAACAATGTAGGCAAAACAAACACATATAGAATGTATGTATGTGTATATAATAGCCACAAACATGTTTGAGAGTGAAAATCTCTTATTAACATCAGCTAGCAGTAAAGGCTATATCAATCCTCTCTGCGTTTGATGTACATCTTTATCTCCTTCCTCTCCGTATCACTCTCTTCCATCCATTTCTCCATACTTGGCTCTTCCTTCTGCTTCTCTATCATCTCTTCCTATATCGCTCCCTCGCTACCCCAACCATCACACTCAGCCAATACTGCTGGAGGCTGTCCATCTCTCTCTCGCTTTCTCTCTCTCTCTGTCTTTTAGCCCCCTCCCTCACTCTCTCTCTCCAGTATCAGTGTGTGTAGTCAACACTCGCTCCTTAGTCGCTCGCTGGCTCGCGCAAACATCTCAGCTGCTTGCGAAAGAAGAAAAAAATTAGTAGAAACCCGAGAAAATCTGAACTACAGTAGTAGCAAATGAGAGAAGTATGCAGGGGCACTGCTAAAAATATCTAGCAGTACAAAAGATCTATCATTTTTTCTCTCACGTTCGCTGTAATTTTTCTTTTTCTGTTCTGTTGTTCCCTGGATACCTGACCGACAGGATTAAAAATGACTTAAATTTCAATCAGCTGTGGCAGGAGAGAAAGAAAGAGGGATGAAAAAAAGAGGAGTTTGTCCTCTGAAGAGATTCAGCAGCACACAGCTGGTGAGAACGAGGGAGTGTTAGACAGAGAGAGAGAAATCAAGAGAGGGAGGGAAGAGGACCGGAGTCCGAAAGAGAGAGAATGATGGTCTTGTTTCGCTTTTGAGGAAGCCAGAAGTCGGATCACCGTTTCCTTCAGGACTACTCGACTGGAAAAGCTGGAAAAGCTGGAAAAGCAGGTTTGTGGGGACGCATTTGTGTGTGTGTCATTTCAGTGATGGATTTTAAAATGGATAATGAGAGTAAAGAGGAAAAATAAATTTCTGTTAAGGCATATAAAAACAAGAGAAAGGGACGATGAGACAGAGAGATGATGCTTAGTTGAAAGCTTGTCAGTCTGCATGGTGACATGCCTGATGCCATATAAGACAGCTGCTTAACTCTCTCTCTCTCTCTCTCTCTCACACACACACACACACACACACACACATTAACTAGTAGTCACAGTCTCACACACAAAGCAGCACACACTGTCACCACACCCACAGATTAAAAAAAACTCTGTCTGCATCTGTGATTCTCTTGACGAGCACACACGCACACACACACGCGCACACACAGGAGGAGTTTAATTTGAATGCTGCTTCTGTGCTGTCTGAGACACGCTCAAGATGAATGACAAGCTGAAGAGGACACAAAAATAACTAGATATTTGTGTGTGTGATAGAAATGGAGCAGAGAGAGAGAGAAGGTGAGAGACAAAATCACAAGAAAACACTTTAGTGACATTTCCAAGAGAGATCAATGTTTTTTGCAATCGGATGAGGTGAGAAAACATGGAAAACAGTGAGAGACAGAGATGACTAAACAAGAGGAGAGATGGAGTCTAAAGGAATTTTTTTGAAGTGCAAAATGGAGAGATGACATCAGGGATGGTGTCCAGGGCTGGGAGGGGGATGTCCTGAGCCCTGTGATGGAGGTATGGGGGGGGGGGGCTACTAGGGTCCTAATCATTTAGCCCAAGGAACAGTGGGTCCGTTTAGTACTGGACTCTGTGCATTTTAGTGGCAGTCCTCGATGACATCAGAAGAAGCATGTAATTAAATATCTCTCTCCACTGGATAGGAAGGAAAAATCCCAAATGAGATCTTGTTAATATCTAAATCCTCTCTCATTGATGGCAAGTTAAAAGCAAATGGAGCTTAGTAATCACATGCATCACACTATTACTCCACATAAAGACCCCAGTAATCTGATATTCGCATCAGAATAGATCTCAGAATGGCATGATACCAAGAGATCTTCAAAATCATATTTATTTATTTAATAATAATAATAATAAAAAAAACACACATATATATATATATATATATATATATATATATATATATATATATATATATATATATATATATATATATATATATATATATTAATTATGTATAATTTGTATTTATTTACCATTTTAATTTAATAAAATATATCTTGATTAAATATATCATATTTATTTTTATTTCTATATTTATTTTATTTTTATGTGTTCTTATCTGTGTTCAATCAACAATTGCCTCATTTGTTAATATTTGTATTTCTACCCAGGAATTGTAGAAGAAACACCTGTGACAGCAATCAACTATAACTCGTTTAACAAACAACCCATTAAATCCACTCCACACCAACAAAATCCCACAATACATCAAAATTAATTTTTTTTTCTTCCTTCCTCTCATTCCATATTCATCTTCCACATTCAGTCATCCCATTTTTCTCTGTGTTTGGGACGTTGTTTTGCCGTGAGATACAAAAAGGCCTCATAACTGGCAACTCACTGGAATTCAACACTAAAAGATGAATGGAACAAACAACTGACGAGGCGAGTGCATGAAACCAACAACAAGAGCAATTTGGAGGAGAACACAAACAAGGTGCACATCTGGAATAAGGAATAAACAGACTGACATAATGAGAGACAGCGAGATGAGAAGGTGTTAAAGGGGAAAATGAGCACATGAACATGGCAGCTGGATGAAAAGGAGCAGGAATAGAAGGTGAGAGCAAGATAAAAACAGCAGGATCCTGGAAAATAGAGGGAAAAACCAGCTGGAAAGAGTCAAAGGTGGAAGAATATGGTGAGAATCTTAAAATGCGATCAGTGGAAATGTGAAATTGCTGGTAGGCCCCAAGGCCAAAATGTTCCACAGCAAGGGAAGAGCATATTCAAGTGCATATTCCAGATATGAGTGGAACTGAGAGTCTGACTTAAGTTAAATCCTCATGTTTGAAGTGTGCGTATGGACACTGGATAAACTCATAAGCACACACGGACACTCCTTTACCTTGACAAGGGATAAACACCTCAGTCTGGATTAAAAGGTACCTTAAGGCAAACTTAAACACATGCAGATAAACACATGGAAATGAGCAGCTAATTGACCTGGGATCAACACAGACAAAAAAGGTAAATATTTCACTCACAAAAACACACATACTGTATATACTTGGAATGGTTGAAGACTAATGGACAAGGCAATTGACTGACCGGAGATGAAAGAATCTTTACAGGTGAAAAAAATCTTTACCCAGCTTTTGTATGGACAGTCCTGTTTCACATCCTTTAGCACACACAGTGGAACGTTTTATCTCTTAGAGGTTTCTCTTTCAGAACTCAGGAGACTTAATGGTGTTCCGGGTTTCATTTAAGTATTGATTTTGTCTTGCATAGGTCCTTTGCCTATATAGACAGCAGCTTTCTTAAAGGGATACTCCATCCCAAAATGAAAATTTTGTCATTAATCACTTACCCCCACGTCGTTCCAAACCTGTAAAAGCTCCGTTTGTTTTCAGAAAACACTTTTTAAGATATTTTGGATGAAAACCTGGAGGCTTGAGGCTGTCCCATAGACTGGCAAATAAATAACAGTGTCAAGGTCCATAAAAGGTTTGAAAGTCGTCATCAGAATACTCCATCTGCCATCAGACGTACAATCTGGGTTATATGAAGCGACGGAAACACTGTTTGTAAGCCAAGAAAACAAAAATAACGGCTTTATTCAATAATTCCTTTGTCAGAGGAGAGACTCTCCTCTGAGTCTCTCCGTATCGCCGTATGCTGTGTATGCTCTTCTGTGTCATCCGCGCCACAAGGATGCACTGTTTTATTTCAAATCAAAGCTAAATAAACACCTAGAAACAGTGCATCCTTGTGGCGCGGATGATACAGAAGAGCATACACAGCATACAGCGATATGGAGAGACAGTTGACAAAGGAATTATTGAATAAAGTCGTTATTTTTGTTTTCTGTGCTTACAAAAAGTGTTCCCGTCACTTCATATAACACATATAACACAGCTTTTATGGGTTTGGAACGACATGGGGGTAAGTGATTAATGACAAAATTTTCATTTTGGGATGGAGTATCCCTTTAAGACACCTTCACCTTAAAGCAGCATTCTGGAAGGATACTCACAATTCACAACTGATTCCAATAGGGTTTGGTGTTTGAATGTTGTTTTTGTTATTTAACACCAAAATTTCAATCAAAATATGTATCGGATGTAGGTTGTACTAAGGTGACTGCAATGGATTCTGGGATTTGGGCAAAATGATGTACCTTAGGAGGCTGTGTAATTAAGTTGTATTGTAATTTAAAACAACTTTTGCATAGCCATAGCAACACTGGCTTAACCAATGTCATGAGTTTGAGGCGGGGCTATCTGTTTGCCAGACTAATGGCAGACAGCAGTGTTCTGGAAGCATTTTTTTTTTTGTATTTCCTTTTGCTGACACATCAATTCTACACTTCACATGTTAAGAGACCTCATTTGTTATTTGCTTTCCTATCCTTCTCTTCCTGTCTGAAATACATGTGGTAGGGTATTTGAAAGAAGAACTAGATGTTGACCTCATTCCCTCCAGTGAAAGACAGATGTGAATACCCAGTTATTTATGGAGCTCAAAGTATGTTGTGGGCCATTTATTGTTCCACCTATTTTCCCTCTTTCTCCCTAATATCCTTGCATAAACACAAGCACATATCCAACAGTGGCTAATGCGGTGACACAATACAAGAGAGATTGATTTTAGTGCTATAATGACAACATGCATATACACACAAAAAAACAGCTGAAGAGCACTAGTGCTCTCTATCCAGAGTGCATGCTTCTCTATGCATATTCATGTGCACACATGAAGGACACTTTACGCTGCACTACAGCCTTTATCTCTCTGCCTCTCTCACGCTGGTGTATTCTCTCTGTGTATGTGTGTGTCATTAAGTGTGAGAGAGGTTGCTTTAAAAGTAGCATGCATTCTCTTTGTAACCATGCCAACATCAATACCAGCACCCCATACTTCAAGGACCGCCCTGTAAACCCACTTGAGTACTTTTGTCTATTTATTCATATTTATTCTCCAAGTCCTTTTCTCTGAGTTATTAGGTGCTACATAGGGCTAGGTGCTTACATAGACCCAGTTTTCACAATTTCCCACTTATTAATTTAAGAGAATTAAGAGAAATATATCATGGCTTCCCATCCTACCTTGACAGTTTTATCCAAAAAGGTTGTTTCCTTTCCTTTCCTTTCCTTTCCTTTCCTTTCCTTTCCTTTCCTTTCCTTTCCTTTCCTTTCCTTTCCTTTCCTTTCCTTTCCTTTCCTTTCCTTGCCAAACATGCGTGTCCTACCTTCATGTCTATCAACTCTCTCTTTCTCTCTCTATTCCTGAGTTTGTCCCTGCAGCAGCATTATATAAACTGAACAAGTTCATTAGCAGTTAGCTTGTACCTGTGCAGGAACAGCAGGTTCTGATGAAGGAGGACAGATCATGTAGAAGAGAATGGTGCTCACTGAGCATATGACATTGTGCTAAACTCTACACTGTGATACCCATCCAGTTATTTCACTAACCCTGCTGAAAAATAGCTTGAGCCAAAATAAATTCAGTGGCAGTGTATGTGGGTGTGGGGCTGATCCAGATGGTGTGCCAGCAGAGACATGCTGTTTACCAGCAGATTCTAGCTTGTGAAACTGGTTAAATTATTGGTTAATTTAGGTATATAGAGTTTTATTTGGTATAGTGTTATAAATAGAGATGTCCCAATCAAGTTCCAAGTCATTGAATATTGAGTATCTGCCGATACCCTGAGCCAATACTTTATAGTACAGTACATCATAGTTATTAAATTCAATCCAGTGTATATAGGGCCATGCAGAGAGATTCTCAGGGGCAGTTGCTCAAATGTAAAAAAGGGGGATTGCATAATAGGATACTACAGTAATTATATTTATAGGCACAGTGTGTCTCAATCTGAAGCAAGATGCAACCCATAGCAATGCGTTAAGCAACACTGTCTCATATAGTCTGAGAGCAGATGAAAGTAAATGGTAAATAAAAGACTTTTGAGTGATTTGTTACAAAGTGCGCATTAAATACGCTAAAGATGGAAGATTGAACACATGAGATGTTCTGGAACAGACATCATTAGTTCTCGTGTGTCACGTGTTTTCCTCTTAATGTTGGTTGGTAAATCTACTTGAAGGCCTAGTGCATGACACCTGCGTGATAGTTGACATAAAATAAGTGATCAGGCTTAGGATAGCTGATACTGATCAGTTAAAAAAATGCTTAATCGCTATCCCAATACCGATTCATGAGATTGGCTCGGGACCTTCCTAGTTATAAAAATAACTGACATCACAGATCTTATAAATTAAGTTCATGTATTAAGACTAATACCTTTGTAAAACACTGATAACCACCAAAAGCAGTTGTTGATGAGAAAGTCACATGATGAACCAAAGCCCATCACAAGCAGCTTTTAAATATTAACATATATAGAAGATGCACAGTGTCATTCACAGAAACACCATCATAGTAACAGACATTAAATTTTACAACATTAGATGTAACATACAACAACTTTTTACTCCAACATTTTTACAGTCTTTTACCATTAAATTCACAATTTTTTTTCAAAGTGTGGGTCTAGATTTGACTACATTGTCAGGACTAAATGCCCCCAGAAGGATAGTAAAACCTAAAAACACCTGCACTGTGTGAACCAGCCAACTGTCCCAATGAGGAAAACAGCTTAATAAATATAGTAAATGTCTTTATGGCATTTTAAAAATGCAAAGTCCTCACCATGACAGATAAACATGCCTGCCGGTAATACATAAAATGCAAGATGTAGACTGACAGATGCAAGTATCATATTATACAGATTATATCGAGCGTATTCCAGTGCTTAAGGATCAGAGTTTATATTCTGCTGATTCACTGCACTGAGATGGTGAATTCAGAAACAGAAGAATAGGAAATGAGGAGAATTATGAGACTGACCTCCTCCAAAAGACTCATACAGAATGGCAGACATAGATGGAAAGATACTACATGCAGACAAATTGGAAGGGAGGATGGAAAGATGATGGATGACTGAATAAATAGAGAAATGGACAGGCATATGAAGGCATGGTTAGATGGATAATCAGATGCCAAGAAAGATCGATGCTGGGAGTCTGAGTGTGCAGTGCTCAAAGGGTCACTGCCAGGTCAGATAAATAAGACTCTACTGAAATATGAATTAATCCTGTGGAGTCAAAAACTCTGGGTTCTGATTTACTTAAAAATAGCAAGCAAACATTTCATTATTCTTTAATTGTTAAGTTCTATTTAATTATATCTTATTATATATCCAGTGGTAGACAGTAACGGAGTAGCTTTACTTCGTTACTGCACTTAAGTACATTTTTCAAGTATCTGTACTTTACTGGAGTAGTTTTATTTGGAGTAACTTTAACTTTTACTTCACTACATTCCAAAGCATAAGATCGTACTTTTTACTTCACTTCATTTCATAAAACATATCGTTACTCCTTATAATATATCACATGCTCCGACACACAGAAGCGGTGTCCGATTCAAGAATGCACTGAATAGGTCCGTTCAACTTGAAGCACGGCTACAGATGGCGATCAATCAGAGCAGCCGCTTGCATTTGGGGGTGGAGTTGAAAACAGACACATCAAACCGGACACTTTCTGCTCCCGTTAGTGACACCCACGCAGTGTTTGCATACTTTTTCACCGATGAACTGAATTAAATGCAATATTTGTCAAATACACAGATGTTTCAAAAACGTTTTCATGAGCAACAGAAACACTTTTTACGGTAAGCCTACTGCTTAATACAGCGGCATCATTTCAAGAATAATGTTCAACATAATTATATACTATTTAAATATTAATAAAGTGGGGGTATGCTTTTATCAGCATTGTATGATAAATGTGACTCAATACAACAGTGCGACTACAGTAAAAAAGCTTTTACCGTCCTAAAAACACAGATTTGTGTCATTTTTGGAACCCGAAACACAAGTGATCATCGCATGCGGTGAATCTGGCCAATCGTGAAACAGCTGTGTTGTCATCAGCGCTCCTGCAGTAGCTCTGGAGAAACTGTGGCAGCTGAGTCAGCCGGCTGCTCTCGAAACGCTCTCGCGGTACTTTGACGTCACATGTGACAGTCATGTGGCGTCAGCGCCGTCTCAAGTGAAACAAAATTTCTAACTTGCATGCACTGCTTCAAGTCAGATTGCGATATGGTTAACACATTGCTACATGAAGTCGAACGCACCTATTATTTTCAATGAACCTTTTAAATCGGTTCGCAAATCGCACCAAATGATTCATTCACGATTTAGAATGATCCGATTGTAGCTGTTCTTGAGTCTACAACTAACTGATTCAAATGAACCATTTAGTGCGTTTAGTGAACTAAATCTGCTGTAAAGGGTGATCTATTTAAGCCCACTGAAATGCTTAAGTGCAGACACATGAACATCAGTGTCATGTTTAAATAACACATATTTTATAAAATAACCCATGCACGTTCAAATTCCCCGCTGCCGTAACGTTACCAGTTTTATTAAAACGCTACATGTGATGTCTGTTTTTATATTATCAACAGTATACATTTTTATATTGTTTGGATTAACTAGCCGAGCAGACACATACTGAAAATAAGTAAAAATCATAATCAAAATAAAAAAATATTGTTAGCTAAATCTAACTAACTAGCTAACAAGCTTGCTGGTGCTAAGTTGAGGTAATTTTTGATATAAAGTCCAAATATTTTTATTCAACCACCTCTAGATAGATTACATCTGGGGGAAAAAGAAAGGATGTGATGTTCAGAACATAACTACAGTAATTATCAAAGTGGGAAGTGATGCCCTCTGGGGGCATTTGGCCAGGGGTGTTTTTACACCACAGACAAGGTTTGAGAAGAAAAAAAAAATCACTATGAAAAAATAACTATATATCTTCATGGAACATGATCTTTACTTAATATCCTAATGATTTTTGGCATAAAAGAAAAATCGATAATTCTGACCCACACAATGTATTTTTGGCTATTGCTACAAATATACCCCAGAGACTTAAGACTGGTTTTATGCTCCAGGGTCACATATAACTGTGATGTTCTGCAAAACAACAAACTTTAACACTTTTTTCCTATTGGTGAAAATCAGATGGTCAAATCAGATGGTTTTCTCTCAGGTACATCACAGTGTAAGCTTCACAGTGAACATTACTACATCACTCTCGTCAACGTAGTCAATATCAACAACAAAGATATATCTTGACTCCATATAGTGGTTATTTGGGGAAAATTCCATTGTATTTTGAGCAGTAGCATTATAAAAAAAATATGAGCTAATATAAAATTAATTTAAGTAGCCTATAAAAAATTGCAAAACAAATCTATCTTTCAGTACTTTTTACTTAAGTACATAAAAAATCAAGTACTTTTATACTTTCACTCGAGTAAAATTGAAAAAGGAGTACTTTTACTGGAGTAATATTTTATTACACGTATCTGTACTTTTACTCAAGTACCCTATACATATACATTTTACACAAAATAATATATCTAGACCAACACACTTTTCTCTGCCATTCCACCAGCACCCTAGCCCCCCCTTACCCCCCCCCCCCCCCCCCCATCATTGGCAAATTCCCTTTCAGACGCTTGATGGATCACTGCTGTCAGGCTGTCATCCGCCTCCATATCAGTGCATGTGAGTGTGCATGTGTGTTTGGGTGTAAGAAAGATACTGTGAACACCTTCCACATCTCTGCCTTTTCTCTTTACATCCAAATGACTTCATGACATTTAGTCACTTCGTCTACTGCTCACACAGACAGAAAGAGAGAGGAAAAGAACAGGGGAAAATGGTGAAGATATGAGAGAGATGATGTACAACTGTGAGATGAGAACCAGGAAGATGAAAGCCATTTGTCAAAGAGTATGTGTGTGTATGCGCGTTTGATCATGTGCATGTGTGTGTTGAAAATCATTTCCTATAAAAGCAGGAGACATCTGAGGATCATTGATTCTCTTTGTTGCACAGATAATAAATCCCCCAGTTCAATTCACAGTAAGATATTTCATTAGAGGATAGAAGTCTTTAATACCACAGATCAGATGATATGAATGATATATGTGGGGCTACACCTATCTACAGCTCATCTTTTAGATCCACACAAAAGCATAATGCAGACTTAAACTCATTGTGACCTATGCCACCTGCCTCAACCTTCTTTCTGGCTCTCTCAGTCTTCCTCTGGCTTTTGCGCGCACACACACACTTGAAAAAAAAATGAAAATAAAAAATCCAGTCGGTTCACTCCGAGCAGAATCAATATTTTAACGTTTTTGTTTCTGAGTACCTCTGTATTATTATCATCCTGAAACTGGTTTGCCTAGAAAAATATACTGGTTAATTTAATTAACGTTATTCAAAAAAATGTCCTTGCCTATAATAATAATAATAATAATAATAATAATAATAATAATAATAATAATAATAATAGCCTAATAATGATTATAAAGTAAAGCATTTTCTACTCTACAAAAAAAAAAAAAAAAAAAAAAAAAATCTGGTATCTTAAACCGCTGAGCTGAGTCGCAGCCAATACAGCATCATCTTTTCTAGATTTTGGCCAAATTATAGGCTAATAGACAAAAGAAAAAAATCTGTCAATGCTTTAAAGACATTAAAGTATTTTTAAGATATTTGAAAATGTTTGCTGCATTGTTAAAAAAATGCTACTCTCATAAAATTGCGTTTTGAGAGGAAAAAAAAAGTTTCGGTTATGTATGGTAAACATCATTCCCTGAAGGAGGGAATGGAGACGTCACATCAGATAACCGACAAATTGGGATATCACTATGACAGACCAATCTACTTTGAGTGTAAACTAAACGAGCCAATGCACATTGGCATGCAATTATTGCATCCAGCTGATGCAACGCATAGCAGGTTTTTGCTTAGGAGCTGAGCCGGTGACCCAGCCACTCAGAGGTGGTACAGCAGCCATGGCGATGGGACGTGACATCTCCGTTCCCTCCTTTAGGGAACGAGGGTTACCATACATAACCGAGACATTCCATTTCAGTCGGTCACTCTCGACATCACGTCGGATGACCGACGAATTGGGATTCCTTCCAGAGTGCCATGGATGATGCCCCTTCCAGTGCCCTGTGCGAGCCACCTGTGCCCCTTCTCAGTGTAGGCTGGGGCTAACAACAAGAAGTTCCATTCACCATTGTCAAAGCACTACCCAGTAAGTGAGATTGGATAACACTGGGAAAATGTACCCGTTCCACTTGGAACAGGGACACTGTGGAAGCTCCATCCTTCCTGAAGAAGGTTTCAGGAGTAAATACACATGTGAACATCCGTTTAGGTGCATATGGAAAATTGAAGGTGATTGTAACCCTCTTGGAAATGGCAGAAGTCTGCCAGGGGAAAACATGGGCTCTGAGACTATACCGTGGACTTTACACATATGGGATCCACTAAGGTCTTACATATGGAACCCAGCCTTCTACCAGTTCTCAAGGATTCAGCGAGTAAAGGCCTGGTGCTGGACACTCGACCATGTCTGGCTGCCGAGGGGACGGAGGAGCTCGACAGTGTCTACGATGGACTCTCTGGAGTGGTTTTAGCAAGCCAACACTAACCGGGGCCTCTCAGTGCCTCTACCCTTTTGAGGTGAGAACACAAGAGGATACCGGGCTGCACACAAAGGCTATAGAATCTAGCGAACATGTTGGGGGTCGCCCAGCCTGCAGCTCTACAAATATCTGTCAGCGAGGTGCCATGAGCCAGCGCCCAGGAGGATGCAACACTCCTAGTTGAGTGAGCTTGCAACCTGAACGGGCAGGTCCCACTCTGTGCCTGATAAGCCAGGGTGATGGCATCCACAATCCAGTGGGCCAAACTCTGCTTAAAGATGGCTTTCCCCTTCTGCCAGCCTCCATAACAGACAAAGATAAGGAAAGCACAACCCTGATCGAGCATCTCTGGGGGTCTTCTCAATGAGAAGAACACCACTCGACGAACAAGTTCCACTTCAAGGCGTAAGCGTGTCTCATAGATGGTTCTTTAGCCGAAGTGATGGTGTCCAAGAACCTTCGCGTCCCGTCCAGGGACCAGACATAAAGTTTCCAGGGGTCTGGACGCGGGTACCATAGGGTGCCCCTTCTCTGAGTCAGTAGATCCTTCCTCAGAGGAATCTGCCAGGGAGGGGCTGTCGCGAGGAGCACTAGTTCGGGGGAACCAGGTTCGAGTGGGCCAATACGGCACCACAAGCAAGACCTTCTCCTCGTCCTCCCTGACCTTGCACAACGTCTGTGCGAGAAGGCTTACTGGGGGACATGCATACTTGTGCAGGCCCCGCAGTCAGCTGTGTGCCAGTGCGTACGCGTTGAGTGTTCCCTCGGTCAGGGAGTAGAACAACTGGCAGTGAGAGGTCTCTGGAGAGGCAAACAGGTCTACCTGAGCAGCTCCGAAACGTCTCCAAATCAGCTGGACCATTCGGGGATGGAGTCAACACTCTCCCGGACACAAAATTTATGGAAGGAGAGTGTTAAAATGAATAACGCAGCGCGATTTACTAACCTCTGCGCTTGTCAAATTATTGGTATTTTCGCTGCTCTCGGTAGATTGCACTGGTCATTATGAAAGATCTGGCTGTGTCTGTGTTCTTTAATGTGTGCATTGTCAGTAAATCACACACAGAATTTTCCCCTCCCATTGGCCAGTAAATCTGACCCCTAGTATAAAAGCAGGCAATGGACTCATAGTTCATGATAGATAAGGTTTTGGGATGGTGTATATTGCCATCAGCCAGTCAGCCTATGATGTCATTTCCTGCAGCTCCAGAGTGATTAGTCACTTTCTGGCTCAGGTGAGATTTCAAAACACATTCTTCCTGTGCTAGGTAAGCGGCTGTCCTTGAATGCTAATGCTTAGCTCTCTCCAGATATTATAGACTTTCTTGTCTTAGAAATGCACTTCGCTTCTCTATCGCTCATCACTTTTATGAGATTGCGCCTGCTCTAAATTCTGATGGCTCTCGTTGACAATAAATTGTGTTCTAGTGGGAAACATTTCTATGGGCAGCACCCTGCAGTATACTCCTCTTCCCATCACCTCATCCCACTTGTACTGTTTATACCTGTCTGACTATCAGCAAGAGGCCACAATCATACAGTCAGTGAAATCATAAAATAAAATACAACAAAATACTATTAGGGTTAAAGACAATTTTTTTCCCCAAAATTAACAATACTGAATTCAATCAGAATTTCACGTAAATTAAAATGCGATTGTCATTGTCGTTTATTAAAATGCATAAAAAAAATAAAAAAAAAAACACAAACATGTTATTGAGGTTTTTGTCACCTCTGGTCTGTTCATCACTGGTGCTTTATGATGCACTATCCTTTATAAATCTGCTCCAGAACTACATAGATTATGAAAAGCGATATACAATAAATTGAACTGATAATAAATTAAACTGAATTTATGTAATGTACATGTAAATGTAAAACTGAATTTAGCCGATTTGAGACTTTAGAATCAATATTGTTAAACAATATTAGATTATGACCAATTAACAATAAACAAAACTAAATACCCTATACAATAAAATAGAATAAAATAAAATACAAGATTTGGATAACAGTGACTACAATAAAAAATAACAGGTAAAAGCTGCTGGTTTAATGACAGGTCTCTGAGCACTGTGTTTATGGTGTCATGCTGCCCTGGAAAAAACACCTTCCTGAAAAAAAAAAAAAAAAGTCTTGCTATGCAACTTGAGCACCAAGAAGTCGTTAAAACTAAGCCAGGATGCTAATGATTCTTACTCAGTCAATGCTGCTTCAATTAGTCTTTCAGCCACTGTGTGTGTGTTTGTGTGTGTGACAGCTCTCTTCAAAGTCTTGTGTGGTACAGAACGTAATTGATGTGATAATCATTAGCAAATGGTCATCTGCTTTGTGGCCACTGAAGCTGTGGAGACACTGGCAACAGCAGCAAAACTCTGCGTCTGATTTAATATGAGGCAGCGAGGGATACAGGGAGAAAGGAGGGGTGCATTGAGGACAGAATGTGTTGGCGAAAGAGGGCTGAGGGAGATGCTAAGTGCAGAGAGATGTTCAGCATGAGAGAAACACACACACACACACACACACACACACACACACACACACACACACACACACACACACACACACACATAATGGACAGGGTTATTATGTTCTAAAGCCAGGCACTCGCAGTAGTTTTTCATTCAGTCTGAATCATGAATAACATTACGGATTACAAAAGGATTACCAGAATTTATATTCTATTCTAATCTAATCTACGCCCTACCAACACACACATGCATGCACACCCACTAGCTCTAGAAGATAAAATTAGGCCAAGACAAGCACTGGCATGTCCTGAACTTAGAAACAAATATGAGTAAAGGACACAGAGGGGACAGAGGATGAGAAAAGAGGGAGAGAGGATGGTAGGAGGAAGAGGCCTGATAATATTGAGGAAGGGCTGCTATCTATCCCGGGCAGCCAGATCGATGGACGAAAGAGACAAGATCTATTTCGGCTGGTCTGTTCTCAGGTGGCTAAAGATGGTGAGAATGGGAGATGGAGAGAGAGGGGAGGGATACTTAACTAATGTTGCATCACTTCTCAAGTTACCTCAAGGGCAGATGGGAAGAGTGGACACAGGTGATAAGCAGAACCCTGGGTAATAGAAGGAAACTGAAAAAGAGGGGCGTGGAAAAGAAAAAGGCAGGGAGGGAGAGGAGAGGAGAAGGAAGGTCACAGGAGGTTGGAGGAAGACCACATAGGAGAAGAGAAAGAGACAGATGAAGTCAATACTTTGGCATAGCAATATAGAGTTTCTCCCACAGACTTCTGGGAATGCAGAGTTACAAGACATTAAAAGTCACATTAGAAATTGCACTCAGTTGCACTTTCTTCTTCCTCCACCAACACATAACAAATGTATTTCTTATGATAGTGCATATCTCTAGTTATTAATCACCGAGCACTGACATTCCCCATATGTCTTCATTGAATTTCATCACTTAAAGGGATAGTTTTCTCCAAAATGAAACTTCTGTCCCACACCTGTATGACTTTCTTTATTCTAGAGAACACAAAATTAGACATTTTGAAGAACAATGGAATCTTAAGAACATTGAACCCCACTGACTTTCATTGTATTTACAAAAAAACACTATTCTATTATTATGTTCCACAAAATAAATTAAGTTGTACAGGATCAAAAAGAGATGAGGGTGAGAATGATGACAGAATTTCCAGTTACACATGACTTATCCCTTTTAAAAAATTACAGTGGCAACCATACTTACTGTCAAATACCATAGTTAGTTATTGTTCACAACCATAATGTTGTAAGTAGAATAGGTTGTCCAGTCAATACAGTAATCATTTTTTTTTTATTTTTTTTTTTTTTTTTTTTTTTTTTTTTTTTTTTTTTTTTTTTTTTTTTTTTTTTTTTTTTTTTTTTTTTTTTTTTTTTTTTTTTTTTTTTTTTATAGGTTGTCCAGTCAATACAGTAATCAATTTAATCATGAGGTTTAATCAAGCACTTTCTATGTGAACATTATAAATGTTCAAGATCCCTCCCATTTCTGCACTTTCAAGTGCAAATTCACTGAGGACTCACCTAATTTTGTTGTATAATCACAAAATAAGAATCTGCCACTATTTAATGAGTAATGTGCTGAAAAACATGCATAATTGAGTAAAGTCTGATTGTTCCCTGTTTATATTTATCTGCATTTTTCAGTGTAATGACTTTGCAAAAATTATCATCTTGTCGGTTTGAAATTTGCATAATTACTGCTGTACTGTTAATAATATCGAAGAGGGGTAAAGCAAGCACAAACTCTACTAATGAGGTGTATTCACGGGTATGTGAAGTACTGCATGGACTCAAACAGTTGGGAATGGTTATTAAAGATCACTGTGACTGATGTGAGTCTGACGTGAGCAGTGCTGGGGATGCGGCTTGCTAAGCTAATTAAACTAAAGTCAAGATATTGTTGAAAACCTTTAATACAGCCTCCAACCTTCTTAGATTATATTCATACAAATTGTAAACGCTCTCCAGTGGAATGCCATCTATCAGAACACCTGCCAGTTGCTTAGAAATGTTGGAGGAAAAAATAGGCTTCTGACCCTTCTCCTCAAAGCTGCCCACAGTGGTTCTGATAATATTTAAGTCTGGTAATTGAGCTGGCAGTTGAGCTCCAACTGTCTAATTTTAACGATCATGCCTATATCTTTTTTGCATCTTAGCCCTGGTGTCTGCGATTAAAGTTATAGCAATTACAGCTCTTGTTGATGTTGGCTTTGTGAAATTTTCTGTGGTCAATTTTTGTGGAAACTTGTGGTTCTGTAAGATGAATATTGCAGGCTTGCTGTCACTTTGCTGCAGTAGTTCTGTGTTGTTTGGACACAATCCTTCTTGTGTTCGACAGTCCCTATCATTCACTTTCAGGTTTCAAACACTTTTCTTCTTTGCAGTTGAAGTCATGCCATATTTTGTTTACTACTTTTCTTCTTTGCAGATGAAGTCATGCCATATTTTGTTTACTACTCCATAATCATAAAGACTGTTGTTCTTCAAACACCAAACAACTGGGCTGTTAAGATTAAAAAAGCTCCTGCTAAATGGGCTTCCATAATTTGTTCTTTTTGGAAGTCTGAAAAAACACTTCACAGACCATTTGTGATGCGATCTAGGAAAACCAACAAAACTGTGAAAAATCAACTTCCAAAAATGTATTTACAACATATAAAACCTAATATAAATCACTTCCCAAAACTGGACATTTTTATTTTGTTCATAGCTTAACGTAACAAAAGGTATGGCTATTTAAAATTGGCTGATAGCTACGATTTTCAGAAATGGAATTTTGAGAAAAGCAGGTTTAAAGTGAGACGGGTTTCACTTTCACTTCACGGGTTTAACAAAAGCTGTCTGTCAGAAGCGTTATACTGCATCTTTACACAAACAGACTAACGTTACCCTGAAGAGGAAAGTTTTCCATTGTTTATCATGGACATGGTTTCTGAACTTTTGATCACCCCTTATATGTTTAGATAGCATAAATAGTGTACCTTGTAGTTTACATTTAGAAAAGTGAGTGCAGCGCAACTGTTGGCGCACCTGTGCATACAACAGACTGTCATCGGACTTCTCCTCTTTAGTAACTTCATCATCCGATCCTTCATCTCTGGATGTGAAATAGTCCATTATAATATTGTTTAGGGCACTGACATCACCAAGACTGAGCAGATTGAGACGAGCAAGATCGTTTAAGTGAGCCGCTACTTCAGACTACGTTGTTTTCTTGTGCTCCACCATCTCACGATATTAAAAAATAAATAAATAAAACTTTGCGTGCCATTGTTTACACAGAACTGGCAGGAAATGTGCATTGATACACCTTTACTCTATATGTTACGTGGTTTATTTTGATAGATTAACTGATTAAAATGTTTTTGTGGTGTTAAGAGCACCTCGGACCGCCGCAGCGCGTTCTTAACTTAAGAGTCACACAGTCTTTTCTGTTTGCTGCAATAAATCACTATTTTTCTGCACTAAACAAGTGAATTTTGCCAAGATATTTTCAGAGATAATATACAAGATGTTATAGAATAACAATTTAATGAAAACCTAATTTTGACAAAAAATTTACGTTCAACCGAATTTTTTGAATTTCCTGAAAACATCCCAGCATGACATCCAACATGTTTTCCCAGATCACATTACATTTGTATTAAACACTTCCAAACACAACTTACACTATACTGATATACAAACTAGCAACAAAAAGATAAATATTATTACAATGGGTGTCCACATCATTTTGTCCAACCCCTGTATGAGAGAGAGAACTATTTCAAATGATGAACTTGAATGAATCAAACTTTTCAATGATACATATGAGAAACAAGACTGTTTCGAACAAACCATCTGACTACAATAAATCTGTTTTAAACAACACACACAGACGCACACACACACACACACACACACACACACACACACACACACACACACACACACACACACACACACACACACACACACACACACACCACACATATATATATATATATATATATATATACACACTATAGACAGAAGGGACAGTTTAGGATGTTTAAGGATGTGAAACTTACAAAATACAAAGCTGCATTAAAACCAGCTATTGTATGTAGCGTTTAGTTGCAACACAGTGCAAAAGTAACATTGTTTTAGCTGTCACACAAATGAAAAATGCATTTGAGCAAGTAGTGTCACTATTTTTAGTAGACTATTTACTCAACAACACCCACCATGAAAAACACAAAAATATATATTTAAAACACATAAAATCAGATCTGTTCCAAAAATTCAGCATAAAACAAGAAAAGAAAGAACATTTCTTGCAGAGATGGAACATTTCTTGCTGATTCTGATAGCTGTTTTCCTTGGCTTGTACCTGCATGATTACATGCACTTAGTGTTAAGTGACACAGTTAAAGAGCATTTGCTGAATGCGCTAATGTAGGACAAAAGTGTGATGTACACTCTCAAAGAACTTAATACCTCTTTAGCTTCATCTCTGGGTTGAAACCCATATTTTACCATGACAAACATGACAAATTGGTGCAAGAGATCAAATTACAGATATTATAGTTTTTTTCAGTATCAAACCTGTAATTAGCATTTTTATGTGATGTGATGATTCTTTCATTCTTTTTGTCCTTCCCTCTTCCTGTGTGTTTATGCACCAGTTCATCTGTTCAAGCAAGCGCACTGCACAAACTGACAATGTTTGCATTCTGAATTTATTTGTACAGATTGTTATACTATAGTTCACCTTATCTTTACCATGTAACTTCCACATCATTAAAAATAAACTTCTTAAACAGAGTTTGTCCATCAGTGATGAGTGAAAAGTGACTCTTAATTCTCTTGAAGTGAAGCAAACACCTCTTCTTTCAAAGAAAACTGCCACACAGAAAGGTGGGATTGTAAATTTACAAGCTTCCACTTCCAAAAAGCAGTTAAATAATTGTTATATGGCCTTTCTGTGCTTTTTAGTGGTTCATAGATTGTGCAGTTTCCACCAACAGTGTTTGTGAGTGTGGTTATTGGTTACTGGCATTGGTTTTGCTGTAATTTTACATGCAGTTATGCACAGGGTGCCCAAGCATAGAAATTCCTGTGGAGAGCAACTGCATGAGCTCATTCAGAGTTAAAGATACCACACACATCAGCACTACAAAGTTGACACTTGAAACATGATGAATGATGTCTTTCTCTTTCTGCTTTTTCTAGGTCTGTGGATCACTCCCCTATCTACCATGCAAGACTCCCCACCCCTTCAGCCATTCAGAAAACCACATCCGTCCCATATTTTATGCCATCCACACAGGAACACACACTCCCCCTCATTGCCCTCTCATCCATCCATCCATCTGAAACAAAATACCCTCAAAACCTCTGAAGAATTTCGTCAACCCTCTCCTCCGCTCTGGCCAAGGTTCACCAGCAGATACTCACCCCCAGACACATCCTCAACAACACTCCCACTGCAATTACTGCACTGGCTGGCACTGGTCACTTGTGCCTGCTTGCTGCCCGCTCTTTTCAGTCAGATTCCAGGAGCTGTAGCTGGCGAGACGTGGGGTGTAGTGTCGGCGTGCCCCTTCCATTGCGTCTGCAGGAATCTCTCAGAATCTCTAAGCACACTTTGTGCTGACAAAGGTCTCCTTTTTGTCCCGCCAAACATTGACCGCCGAACTGTTGAGCTTCGCCTTGCTGATAACTTCATTCGAGAGGTGGGAGGAGTTGACTTTGCCAACATGACGGATCTGGTGGATTTGACACTATCCCGAAATACCATCAGTCACATCCGGCCACTGGCATTTGCAGATCTGGAAAGTCTTCGTTCGTTGCACTTAGATGGCAACCGACTCTCAGAGCTGGGCCCACGAGACTTAGTAGGCCCCCCCCCCCCCCCTGCGGATAAACCTGCAGCATCTTATTCTCAACAACAACCAGCTCATCAATATCTCCTCTGAGGCCTTTGATGACTTTTTACTCACTCTAGAGGATTTGGACTTATCCTATAACAATCTGCGCAAGGCTCCCTGGGATGCCATTCAGAGTATGGCCAGTCTGCACACTTTGAACCTAGATCACAATCTCATTGACCAGATTGCTGAGGGGTCTTTTAGTGAGCTCTACAAACTAGCCCGACTGGACATGACCTCCAATCGGTTACAGACTTTACCACCTGATCCATTGTTCGCTCGCTCCCAGACAGGGGTCATCAGCCCTACACCCTACAATGCCGTAATCAACTTAAATTTTGGGGGCAACCCATTACACTGCAACTGTGAACTGCTTTGGTTGAGGAGGCTGATCCGCAGTGATGATATGGAAACTTGTGCTACACCCCTTCATTTAGCGGGACGTTATTTCTGGTCTATCCCTGAGGAGGAATTTGCATGTGAACCTCCGCTTATTACCCGGCATACACATAAACTCTGGGTTTTGGAGGGTCAAAGGGCAACTCTCAAATGTCGTGCTATTGGTGATCCAGAGCCAGTGGTGCACTGGGTCTCACCAGATGACCGCATCATTGGCAATTCCAGTCGTACCACATCTTTCCGAAATGGCACTCTTGAACTACATGTGACTATTGCTCATGATGATGGTACATACACTTGCATTGCTATCAATGCTGCAGGTGAAGCCACCTCACTTGTTGTTCCCCTCCCTCAGTTCCCCCTCCCTTCATCGTGGAAATGGAACGGTATTGTTAGCTCGTGACCCAGGATCATCGGACATCACCAGAGGGAAGACTTCCAGTGGGCAAAGCCCTGCTCTGGACAGTAACAGTGACCCTCAGGAAGGACGGGAGGAGGGTCAGGCAGAGAGTGAGGATGTGGTTAGCGAAGGGGTTGAGGAGCAGATGGTGGGAGTACAAGGAGTGACCTCCACCTCAGCACAAGTGCGGTGGGATAAGGGTCGACTGATGGGAGCCAGCCTGGTATGGATGTATCAAATACAGTATAACTGTACTGCTGATGAGACACTAATTTACAGGTGAGTAACAGTGTAAACACTGAAACCATGACATCAGCTTTCAGCGTTAGGATCAAATGCACATGATGTATTTACAAGGGGATTTCAGTTTAAGAATTGAAACAAATGGAATATAGATTTCTGTAGAAGTAAGTTTTGTGCATCAATCAAAACTGAATTGAGAATGCCTTTTAAATTCTCATTTAATTTTTTATTATTCAGTGAATTTGAATTATAGATGGAGCTTGGAATTTGAATTTAATGAAGTAGAACTAAAATAAATCAAAACCCATTTAACATTTTTTTTTTTTTTACTAGAAAATCAAAGGTAATCAATGTTAGCTTGAGAAAGCTTTGTTTGCAAGTTTTGAAAATAAAGTTTAAAAAGCCATCCAGCCTGAAGTTTGATAAGCCTTATGTACAGACAGACAGACAGACAAAAAGATAAACAACCAGATACTAATTTGCTACAATTGAAAGTCCTGCGCAATCGATGTGTCCATTTCAATTAAAATTTACACTCTTTAATTAAAAGGAAGCCATTTTTTCAGTTCTGAAATTTGCACAATCCAGGCAGAAGTTCCATATATATCAGTGGTGTGCATTTTTCTTTAATCATATGTAAATTCATGTCCCAGTCACATTTTCTTAGTTAAATAAACATTACTTACACATCAGAAAAAATAAATTAAATCTATTTTATATTTTTACATTAACAATGTAATGAATATTCTATTTATTAAAGCCATGTATGATTTTTTTTTTTAGGCATTTTACATTTATTCCAAAATAATAACTCAAGGCAGTAACAATTTAAACAATATATTTTATTGTGAAATTATGTTCAGCTATTCTTTTTAATAATTAACTTTTAACTATGTTTTCATTTTTTGGATCATCAGTAATCAAAGCTTGGCAAATATTGGTCACAGACACTGAGATTTACTTCAAATTTAACCAAGCTGATTACTCACTAAAAACTCCCACAGATCAAGTTTTCAAGTAACAACATGGTTATATCTAAGTGTGTGAGTTGATTACTTACTTTTTAAATTAATCTTCCAATTAACACCATTATATTGTTTATTCAGACTGATTCAGGAACGTAGAACGCACACGCCCACAAGAGGCGGGATTTATCGCATGAACCAATCATAGCCGAGCATAACTAGTCATATCCAATCATATCGCAATGGAGGCATTGCCTCCTTTCACATGACTTTCCCCCATTCATTCTCAATTACCCCCCAATAAACCCACAGCACGCTAAGGGGTCTCTGTTTTAAGTCAATGGGACAAAGGGAAGCAAGCCTCCGCTGTAACTTTACTTGCGTGTGTCACTGTTGGACAGTGTTATTTCATAAAAACGAGTGACTTTTATACTTTAATGTCATATTAGTAATATTTGCATAGTTTTATTTCTGTAGTATCAAACATTTTCTCATTCAATTTTTTGAGGAGACACTGCCTCCCTTGCATCTGAAAGCACATGAGATTTACTGGTACTATTAATCACAGAATCGGCTTTACTGACAAGATGCGCATGACAATCACATGCAATTTAACATGCAGCCCTTGTTTGTTGATCACAAAGTACAAAGTAGATGTGGAAAACTAGGATGCCTGGTGTATTTAAAGCACCGCCATTACTGTGTGTGGAATGGTGCACTTTGATTGGCTGAGCGGTCATATCGCATTCTGCAGAGGAAGGAGACTAGCGTTTGTCATGGTTTGGAAAAAAAGGGAGGAAACATGATAGAATAACTTGCATTTTGTGCAAAATAAAAATTTACTCTTCAATACCTACCAGATACAATACTGATTTTGGCGAAAACTTTTTTTAAAAATGGCGTTTATCACGTTTTAGAACCAAACTCTTCATATATAGCCTATATATATATATATATATATATATATAATATAATAGTATATATATATATATATATGCATACAGTGGGTAAAATAAGTATTGAACTAATTATTTTTCTCAGTAAATATATTTCTAAAGGTGCTGTTGACTTGAAATTTTCACCAGATGTCAGTAACAACCCAAGTAATCCATACTATTATATTTCATATTTCCACATGAACTGATACAAATTAAAGGGTTAGTTCACCCCAAAATGTATATTTTGTCATTAATTGCTCACCCTCATGTCGTTACAAACCTGTTCTTCATTAGAACACAAATTAAAATGTCATAGACATAGACTACAAAGTTCAAGGCCCATAAAGGTAGTAAAGACATTATTAAAACAGTCCACGTGATATCACGTTTTTGTGTGTGTAAAGCAAACAAACATATCGACTTTATTCAACAAATTATTCTCTTCCGTGCCAGTCTTCAATGTGCGTTCACGAAATCTTCAGACATGTGTACAAACACTGTTTTATGTACAGCGTGCGTCTTCCTCTGCTTGTAAAGAAGGTGCACTGCATACAGGTTCTACGTCAGAACACCAGCTCCTGTGTCAGCAGCACCACACATGTGTCGTGGTTCTCTTGTGAACGCACGTCAAAGACTGACATGGAAGAGAAGAAAATGTTGAATTAAGTCGTTATTTTTGTTTTCTTTTTGCGCAAAATGTATTCTTGTAGCTTCATAAAATCAATGTTGAACCACTGATGTCACTTGGAATATTTTACTCCTTGTCCTTACTTCCTTTCTGGGCATTGAATGTGATAGTTGCATTGCTGTCTATGGAGGGTCATAAAGCTCTTGGATTTCATTAAAAATATCTTAATTTGTGTTCTGAAGATGAACAAAGGTCTTATGGGTTTGGAAAGACATGAGGGTAATTAATGACAGATTTTTTTTTTTTTTTTTTTTTTTGCGTGGACTAACCCTTTAGCCCCAATAAGCAAAATATATCTATTCACAAATAAATTTACATGTTTTAGCCGACAATTCATGAAGTAACTTTCAAGAATATCTTGTTAGTGAAAATTAGCATCTCTTAAGATCAAACATGAACTCCAAGTCTTCAACTACAACAACTGCAAAAAATGTGCCAGTGCTGTCTAGTGCTTTATCGGGTCACTGAGAATGAGTCACACCCATATTTTTTTTTTGGGAAATTAACCAGAATAGCATATGTTGACTAAACCTTGATTTCAAGAATACTTCACTGAAAGTGACATTAAAGTGATGGATTGGAATTTCAATAGGGCTCAAACAACAGGCTTTTAAATATGATCTACTGTCATATTACAGACTAATTGTTCAGAAATCCACTTATGTGCATTCAGAGCCAGTTTATATAACCCATTTAATATGACATTTAACAGCATTGCAATAATGAATATGCTATGCTCTGATTCTTGTCAGCATGAATCGTGATAACAATGAGCTTCATGTTGAACCTGAGGCAAAGGCAATCCTACTGCTTTCTCATGTTATCAGTGTCTGTGGCTCTAGCAGCAGCTTCAGCCTAGTCTTTGTCAGACATTTTCGGAGCATGTTCAATACATCTTGCACTTCTCTGAGACATTATCTCTTGCACGCGAACGGAGAGTGACATACGCCCTATGCTGTCTGTCCTTCACATTCATGACCGGCCCTGCCAAGGGGCCAAGAGGGAGTGAATGTGTGTATGTGGTGTGGGAGAATTACAAGCTTCTGACACCACAGACATTGAATCTGACAGGGGGGCTGGCAGGGAGAGAGAGACAGAAAGAGGGAATGGGAAATAAAGAAGAGGGGTGGGACAGAGATAGAGATAGAGAGTTTGACAGAGGGCTCAAGGGATAGAATAATGAAGTCTTTAAATGAGCTTAAACTGCAGTGCCAATAAGTATGTCACAACCTATCTTGCTGACGGCCACCACAACAACAGGAAGAGGAGCAGAGAGGGAAAAATCGAGAATGAGAGAGATTACAGGTAAAAGGAAAGCTTTTATCTTGGCTTTGGTTTGGTGCCTGGATGTATAGCTTTTTCTCAAGAACAAGAAACAACAGAAAAGGTGTCTCAACACATACAAAAAGCAAAAACAAAAAGGAAAAACCTATATACTGAAGAAAGAGCAAAAAAAAAAAAAAATTAAATTAACAGGTCCATTGAAGATGGGAGGAAAGGGTGTGACAAGAAAAAGACAGGGTTGAGTTTAGAGAATAAAAGCAGTCTGTTTATGAAGATTAAGTTAGTGGAGACAAAAGAAAGAAAGTCTTTTCTGTCTCGTTCCCTCCGTTCAGGCTCCATCCTCCTCTCTCTCTCTCTCTCTCTCTCTCTCTCTCTTTCTCTCTCTATTATTAGAGTGTTCTAATAATTGCCTGTTTCTGTGTCACCAGTTTCACAAAACATTTCCCTGTCAGTTTTTACTGCAGAATGGATGTGTGTGTGTGTGTTGATGTATGACAAGGCAAAATCTGAATTTGTGCAGTTCCATCTCTCAAATTAAAGGCACTAGAAGAAAAGGTCAAACTCACGCTTCTGAAATGTTACGAGTGCTGACAATTTTATTGCTCAATGGCTTTTACTATACTGTAGTTCATGTATCAACTTATTATGTATCAACTTATCAACTCAAATTATATTATATTATATATATATATATATATCTATATATATATATATATATATATATATATAAAAATACAAAAAATAGACAATTGTTGACATATGGTACAGTAAGATTATAGAGTTATAAAATTAAAATGGCAGTACACCATAAAAATTGGCATCACTTACTCACCCTCATGTTGCTACAAACCCCAACTTTTCTTCATCCATAGTTAACAAAAGCTTAAGCTATTAAGCTAAATATCCTGACCATTTTCCCCACATTTATAAAGCTAATGCCAAAAAAGCTGTTCATCCGTTAAAAACTTGATACCCATCCCTACTGTATCTCTCCTTGAATTCATTAGATTTCAAGAGAGATTCACATGGACAAGTAATAGGCTAATTTGGCTTTCGAGTGTGCACTTAAATACACACAAAAATATGTCAAAATGTTAGCACTGGTGAGTTTTCATTTAAAAGCGCTCTGTTATGTTGTTAGTGAATTGCTAGTCAGTATATTAGATTGGTGCATTCACATTTAAAGTGACAGCAGCCTAAAAAAAACCTGTTGCGCTCTCTTATTTAATGTTAATCAAACAACAAAAGAATTCAAGAGAATCATTCACTGCTTTTCAATGAATAACTTTAGTAACTGCAATAAGACAGCGGAGACTTTGCAGTTTTATTTTTACATTTGATTACTTTATTTTATATGCTAAGTTGTTTATTTAATTGTATCTTTTTTTCCCCCAGTGTATTTGTCCTACTGTTTGTAATTTTATTCCTTTTTATTGTATTACTGACTGTTTTTAACTCACTATTGGTGACAGTGAAACTGCTCTAAAAAAACAGATTATAGGTCTGGTTTTGCTTAAAGTTTTGCTTAGGGCCCCCACAAGTCTACGGCCGGCAGTGGTCTGATTTGTAAACAAATTGCACTTTTTTTTTAGTGTATCAGTTATTCATTGTTTCTAAATTCAGATAAATTTGTAGTGACTCACTGTGAGTCAAAGATTTGGTCACAACGGGTAACGGAATAAAACAAAAAAAGTGAATAAAACAAATGTTTGAATAATGATGTACACAGCTGTTCAAAAGTTTTAGGTTGGTAAGATTATTTTAATGTTTTTTAAAAAAAGTATTCTTTGATGAACAGAAAGTTCAAAATAATTAAATAATAATTAAACAATTATTAAACATAATAATTTGAAATATAAATATTTTCTAACATTGTCTTTAACTTTTGATCAATTTAATGTGTCCTTGATGAATAAAAGTATTAATTTCTTAATAAAAAAAAATAAAAAATGACCACAAACTTAGTCTGTTCCGCACACAAAGCTATATTTTTGAAGACAACAAGTGAACCTATTCTATGATAGTTTTATATTCTGTTTGCCATTTTGGAGGTTGTCACCCCCAATTATTCTTTTTAATAATATGGAACAGAGTGGCCAAATTTATTCAAAAATTCACCTTCTGCATTCTTAAAAGCAAAGAAAGTCAAACAGGTCTGTAACAACATAAAGGTGAATAAATGATGACAGAAAAATTACATTTTGGTTGAACTATCCTTTTAATATGGATAGCATAGCTCAGATAATTTGGTCCTATGGGAATTCAATGAGAAATATTTCAGTTCATACTGAAATCTCAGACTTCTTGGCTGAGCTCAGTTTGTGTATCAGGCTAGTATCAGGCTTTACAACATTATATTCAAAAAGGACAAAATAAAAAAAAGAAAAAAGAAAGAAAAGAAAAAAGAAAAGAAATAATACAGACACCCAGAAACACACTAAGACTGCTGGAGGCCACATCCACTTTGTACGGAACACAAGCCAATACTGATCTGCCCTGTCAATATGTGGATCTAGTTTGCAATGCAGTTAGAAATGATTTGTCATCCAGAGACAGACACCTGTCACTTTCCTGCCAAATACACTTGTCTTTCTTTATCCCTTTTCCACTGGACATCTAATTAGTTGCTATGATATCTTTTTTCCCTTGTTTTACATTTGTGGATCCAGTTTCACAAATAGTACAAATTCAACTGACGTGTCAAATTAATGCACCTATGCTATCATTATTGCTCTGTCATTAACACTTAGTGCACCAACTCCTCTGGATAAACCTACAGACATACTATATCTAGTGCACCTACTGTACGTGTTTTCCATGGTAATGCCTGTTTTAGCTTTATGTCATGAAAGAGAGATGTTTACCTGCTAGTGTATGGTCACTAACTTCTAAAATATGTCAGCTCCAATATACTGCCTTGGATACAGCTACTGAGACACTGTTTTATGTTTATTTTAATAGTATATCTCTTCCTGTGCCTGAAAAACAAAACAACAAGGCCATGCAGAGCTACACAGAGTCTGGAAATACAAACATGAAGAGGGCAGACAGAATGACCTTGAGCTGTAACTCATAATTTACAGCACAGCCGGGCTTAATAGATTCCGACCCCAATGATAGAGCAGTTCAGGCAGACAGAATGTTTGTATGTGTGTGTATGTGTGTGTGTGTGTGTGTGTGTGTGTGTGTGTGTGTGTGTGTGTGTGTGTGTGTGTGTGTGTGTGTGTGTGTGTGTGTTCGACAGAGAGAAAAAGAGTGGGAGATAGTCTTTTTTTTAACCTTATTGATTTAATAAACAAATTACGTCTGTGCATTTATATCGGAAAACAAATGTTAGATTCTCCAGTCTTAAAATAAGAACAAATCTGAGACTAGAGTGACTTTTTTTTCAGCTTCAAATACTTCTATCATACTGTACAGTATATCCCAGTTTAATGTGAAGAGATAGAGTACGCCAATTAAAGTAAGTAAGCCAGCCAGCTAAATGTTGAAAAGTGAAATTTGTGGTGTTTTTAAAAGATTGCAATAAACCAAGGGAGTCAGTTTGAGGCAGGACTACCTCTTTTACCCAACAGATTGTGGTATGTTTGGGGAACCTGTTTAAAAATTGCTGTTATTATATATATAGGGTAGGACTAGAATATATATATATATATATATATATATATAGATATATATCTAAACACACTGTATATATATGTATGTACGTACACACACACACACACACACACACACACACACATATACAAATAAACAATAAAAACTGCTAAATAATAAGAAAGTATATAATATAATGACAAATTGGACAAAAAAGGACAAAAAGGGAGAACAAAAAGTATTCTTTGAAAACACTCTGGGACAAAACTGAACAATTAAGGCAGTAAAAACGAAAACTGCCAAATCATGTGTTTGTCTCCAATTAATATTCCATGTGCATTACTTAAGGTGTCTTTTCATTTTTTAGCAGAGACATAATTAAACCCATCAGGACCAGTGGACGGCAGGCATTAGCTGATGCTTTTCTTCCATGAGAGAAAGTGTCTGCGTGTGGGAGGATAAGGGGGTTTTAATAATCTGACTGAAGCAGTATTGTAATGTGTCAAGGTCTTGATCCGAGCCTGTAATTATATGTCAATGTTAGAGGTATTGTTTGGAAAGGCCTTAATTTGGCTGGTGGTGTGCCAGAATAGCCCAGTACATTTCCATTACGTTAGTTAGTATAGGCTTTTGTGCTACTAACAAGGGAATAAAGGAACATGAGTCTAAGCAAAATGCTGTTTTGTTGTGATGGAATGGGGAGATGGTAATTGCTACAGGTTACTAACCATCCGCTCTTTCTTTCTCTCTCTCGCTCTCTCTCTCCACTCCTCTTACAGGATTCTGCCCCCCACGAGTGACAGCTTTCTACTGAAAAACCTGGTCTCTGGCACAGACTACAATTTGTGCGTGCTAGCCATTTTTGATGACACAGTCACTTCCATGGCCGCTACAAAGGTCCTTGGTTGCACCCAGTTTAGCACCAAGGACAATTACCCAGACTGTCGTTCACTTCAAGCCCACTTCCTTGGCGGGACTCTTACAATTCTGGTTGGTGGAGTTGTTGTGGTAACACTGTTAGTGTTTACCGTGGCACTGATGGTACGTCACCGTGTGTGCAGCAACCATGACAATCATCATGAAATAGGCGAGGAGGTAGGCTGCTCAGGAACAGACTCCCCGTCTCTTCCTGCCAAGGGAGTCGATGTCTTTTCTCAGAGTAATGGAAATGGGAATGTGATGATGGTGGTGCTGCCCAACGGGCTTGTTCAAAAACGAAAAGTGGCAGAAGGAGGGTTGGGGTCACCGCCCAAACCAACTTCCAAAGTGAAACCAAAAACCCTCCCAAAGCCCAAGGTAAATCTGGAACAGTTCAGGGTAGGACTAGAAGTCGAGATGGGTTCTGTCAGGCCTCTTCCTCCATACACGCTGGAGAAAGAGCAAATGTCTTTGTATTATACCCCCAGTAATCATTCCCCCTCCACACTGCCACGTCCTTCACGGCAATTAGGAGCGAAACCGCTCAAATTGCGTCCGACCAATGTTAACACAAGTAAACGGGCCAGTTTAAGCTTGGGTCCGCCCCCTACGTACAGTCGTGACAGGCGGTTCAGCACAGGAGGGGGCATTGTAGTCCATCGGGGAGGACCAGAGAACCAGTGGAATTCCTCACTTGCCTATCAGAGCCCTGTGTTGTCCCATGAGAATCCTCCTCACAGCGCCCTGCGCTACAAGAGAAGCTCTTCGTTCGATATGGGTGAAATCGCCACAACAGCCTGCTACAGTTATGCAAAGAGACTTAGCGTAATCTGGACCAAACGGAGCCAGTCGTTACATGGCATGCTTGTCCAGTGCACTTCAGCAACAAGCACCTCAACAACCAGTAGCGGGAGCGACGATTTCCACATGCAGCATGCACGCGGATATATCCGTGCCTACAACGCCACCAACTCAAATTCCAACCCTCCGAAAGCAGAGGTTACAACAAATTCAAAGAACCAGTGGCTGAAGGATAAAGAAAAGGACAAAGAAAAGGCAGAAGAACTTGAGGAGAGTGTGGTGTAGCAAAAGAGAAAACAGATGAGACATGCAAGTAGATAAATGAAAAGACAGGCTGTTAGGACTAAAAGATGGATGTGGAAGGAGAAACCGGTTTAAAGGAGAGCTGAAAATGTGGTAAAGTTACTGTATAAGTGGGGCTAAACCATAGGGGGTAAAAAAAAATAAAATAAAAAAAAAGCTTGTTTGGTGGTCTTAGTTGCTCTCTGGTTTGGGAATGGTAATCTGGTTTGCTGGTTTTAGAGGGGTTTGGGGTACTTGCCAGCTCGGCAGCCTGTGAAACCAGCAAAACCAACTGAAGACCTGCTTGACAAGGGCTGAGAGACCAGTTAAGCCAGATAAGTCACAGGATGGTTATAGACTGGCTCTTCAGAAGGAAAGTTGTTGAAGATCTCATATAATATTGATGGATCATTGCAGAAAGAAAGAAAAAAAAAGCAGCAAGGGTATAGGCAGCAGATATAAAAGTCAAGACTCCTAAAAAAGCATACAAACAGTCTGGTTTGTCAGTGAATTTTGAAGAACCACAAACTATATTTCTTTTTAAAAGGCAGTCAATGTGGAAAAAAGAAAGACTAAATACAAGCAGGCCCACAGAAACAGTGATTTCTAACACAAGTGGACCTTGGGGAAATATGATGGTTCATTTTTTTTCTGTGGCCACGTGCATTCCTGGGACAAGGCCAGCAAGTGGACATGCCGACTCATGCACAATTGATCGGAGGAGAACAGTTGATAACTGCAACAATGGTATTACAGCAATTAATGTGGTATTACTGTGGAATGTAGAGGATGCGAACTGATGGAAAGTGCACAAACTGAACAATGGTGGCATGATTTGAAAACGTTTAAAGCATAAATGAGCATTGACTGACAATTTATATTTTGTGTGTGAGCCTGTATGTGTTTGTAAGTGTGTAGGTGAGTGGGTGGATTAATGCACAAAAAAAGAATCATAAGTAATTTTATGACACCACTGGATCTACTCTATCATGTGACCACCACTATCCAGTACAGGAATGTGTTCTGTGACTATTATGTTGGCGGCAAGGATGCTGGACTATTATAGATGAAGAAAAAAAAAATCATTTAAAAAATGCCATTCCAAAACCACAGAATCAATGAATAAATTCTGCTTTAAAATATGTTTTGTTTGGAGAAATGGATGAAAAGGACAATAATGAGCTGTTTTGCCAGACAAGTTTCATTTTGTTTTTCATGAAATATACTAGCAGTGAAAAACAAAGTTAATTTTTTTGTTGGAGTAAACTCAATGTCAATGTGATTCCGTGTTAAAATGAGTTTTTTTTACTGAATATAGAAATGAAGATTAAAATAAGGGAACCACTGATACTGATAACCATTTTAATATCTGTTTATTACTGCATCTTATTTTGCCAAAGCAAGCATTGTTACCTTGACTTTAAATCCTTGAAGGGGTCATCGGATGCTACATGCACTTTTACAAGCTATCTGAACTGAAATGTGTGTTGGCAGTGTGTGTACACAACCACCCTATAATGATAAAAATCCATCCAGTGTTTTTTTTTTTTAATTTATTAAAATCTTTACCCCTACTCAAATCGAGCCGATCTCAGATGCCTGTCTTTGTGACATCACACAGACAGGCCCCTCCCACGATAGTTAGATTGACAGTAGCGATTCAGCACAGACTGGACTAGTGTCTTACCTTAGACCCACCCTGAGTGAGCCGTCATCAGTCCAGTATTGTTTCACCGCCGGAGCAGATGTAGACAAGAATGACTCCTAAGAAATTGAGGTGTTCTGTTGTTGGATGTAATAATGAACATAGCAGTCGTCATTTACTCCCGACATCTGAGCCGCTGAAGATGCAGTGGATTATGTTTGTTTTTGAAGGGAATGTGCCCCCAATCTACCTAAATGCGTCTATGTTCGTGTGAATCATTCGTGATCCAGCTTCACCAACAGAAAAAATGAGTGAAAGCTTTTTTTTTAATCAATCTTTGCAAATCACCTTTCCTATTAATGTGCTAATTAGCAAGTTTCACGATGAATCGGCTAAAGTAAACAGTCTCTCTGAGAGCTGCTCGGAACAGGGGCGGGGTCAGCAGAGCTCATTAACATTTAAAGTAAAATGCTATAATACTGCATGATCTGAAAACAGCTGTTTTTGACAGGGTAAAAAAGGTATTTTTTACACTACCATTGAGAAATTTTAACCAAACTATATTACAGACTTTCCATTAAGACCCTAAAGAATCATATCAACTTGTGGAAAATGGGCATCCGATGACCCCTGTAAAGGAATATTCCTGTGTCATTACAAGGTAAGCTTAACCAACCAACCACATTCATGGCATTATGTTGATAACCACAAAAATAATTTAAACTCAATTTCAGCTCATCAAAAACTCAAAAAATCTTTGAGGCATTTACAATGGCAGTGAATGGTGCAAATTTTAAATGCTACATTGCTCACTGTTGCAACAGTATCTACAGTAAACAATATGTGTGTTAGTTACACTACCATTCAAATGTTTTAGGTCATTTTTTTCAGCAAGGGTGCATTAAATTGATCAATAAATAATTTTTTTACAAAACATTTCTGTTTCAAACATATGCTGTTTTCATCTGTTCATCAGCATTTGATAATAATGAAATGTTTCCTAAGCTCCAGTTCAGCATATTAGAAGGATTTGTCATTACAGGATATTAAAACTGAAAATTCTAATCAAATAAATGCAGTCTTGGTGAGCACAACAGACTTTCTTGACGATCTTACCATCGCCAATCTTTTGAACAGTAATATTTATCCAATTTTGCACCCTTATAACCATGACCATGAACCTCAAAATTGTATTTTGTGGTAATCAGAATAATGCCACGAATGCTGTCCACTGAGCTTACCTTGTATTGAACCCAAAAGATTCATTAAAAAATAAAATAGGGACAGTTTACAGCACTGTTACGCACTTTAAGTAAAGGTAAGATGAAAATAGTTACATAAGTTTTTACCCTTCTTTTGTTGCCATAAAAAGAGGGCAGGAGACTTGATTGCTAAATTATTCTCCCTCTTTTCCATTGTCATGTCCTGTCTATCTGCAGTTTGAGATAGTTGCTGAGGAAGGGCAGTGTGTGAGGCTGAGATAAAGACAGGCAAGGAGACGGATTGAGGGAAAGAGATAGGACGGACTGCACTGTCTGCAAGAGTGCTGATGCAGGACACAGAGAGAGGAAGAGCTAAAGTGAGCAAGCACAATGGATAGAGCTGGAAAAAAAGAGAGAGGACATTGTGTCTGTAATGTGCGCGTTAGCGGTATTTTTGTCATGTAAGTACTTTGCCAGAATTTATCTCATTGCCAATAAAGCCCATTTAAGAATGGCTTAGGTGAAATGAGGGGGAGAAGATGACTTGAGTCGCGTATGTGTGTGTGTGTGTGTGTGTGTCTGCCTTCTGTATTTACCCACAGCAACAGACAGGCTTACAGCAGGTTCTGGGAACACAGACACAATAGGCAGTTATATTTAAAAGTTATAACCAAGGACTTCTGAATAATGAAGAGGAATCTGCATCATTAATGTCTAATTCTGACAAAAGATATTTTTTAAGTCTTTTTAGAAAATGCTAAAACATGCAGACATTCAGTTGCGCATGTAGTCTTAAAGGGTTAGCTGACCTAAAAATCAGTCACTGACCCTGTTGCTGTATGACTTACTTAAAAAAAGGTGTTTATTATACTCAATCAATGAAAGTCAAAGTGGTCCGGTTTTATTTTGGATTTCATGGACTTTCACTGTATGGACTGGAGTACTGTATATATCTTTAGTTTTCCACAGAATAAAGTCATACACATTTGTAGTGATATGAGGTTGAGAAAATGATGGCTTTTAAATTTTTGGTGAACTATCCCATTTAAATGCCTTTCTTTTTTACCTTATTTACATAGAAAAACAAAAAACAACAACAACAACAGACTTTTATAGCGTGAATGGCCGTAACCTCAATGATCTGTGTTACATAATCGGATCCCAGTGGTCTAAATCATTTGAGAAGATTAAAGTTGGCTCGGTGCTTATTGTGACCATGACCGTGTATGTGTCTGAAAGAGATGGGCCAAAAAGAGATGAGAAAATGTGCTATTTCTCACCCAGTCCCAGAGTGCGCGTGTATGTGAGATGTAGCCTAAAATTAAGGACATCCAGCTCTACTTTACACGCCTGCAGCAAATTCTGGCCCAATTTGACTAATTAAAAAACAGTTTGATTGATGTATACACACATACACAGTTTATTCTTACAATGTTTCTGCATCCAAATCAAACACATAAACTGGTTCATCTCTAATAGGCTGGCTACAGAATGGCCAATAATGAACTTGTCATCCAGAGCAGTCTCATAAGGGAAACACAACTCTAGCGATTTACCCACCCACTGTTTTCTTCCATATTTAGTATAATTCACAATTATTGTGGCACGAAACACTGTACTTAATTTGTGAGGAAGCGGATGACCACTCAAACATTCAAACAGTATTTACAACTTCATCTCATTACATGAACGTCTCTTGTCTTCAACAAAGCACTGGATTTGCGAGAGGCATAATTAAATTTGGCCATTTGCAGTACAACATTCACAATACTGTTAAATGGATCCTAGGCTAATTAAAACCTCTGAAATGAATGGACTCCGAGGCTAAATGCAGTTAACTTTGATTACCTAATTGGCACGCATAATGTTCTGCAATATTCGCTAATATCAGTTGTATGCGTTCTTGCTAACTTCAAATATACTAGCAGACCTTATGTGGCAATTTGCCAGTCGCACAAGCTAATGAATTAGCCCAGAACAACTTGTTGGCATGGTAACATGTAATGCCACCTGGCTTTGGCAGCCATTTGGAGCTGTTGACTGTCAGAATGACAAAGAGATTTGTTTGCAGTGATTTATAAGGACTTGCCACAGCTTGAAAAGAAAACAAATCCTTAGATCATTCTGATGGCAACGTTAAAAGGTAGAACATGAATTTGTACATGATGAAGGTTAACCCTATCAAAAAGTTTAGATAACCTCAGAAGAGTAAAGCGATTTGTTTCTATTCCTCTAGAACATTTTTTTTTTTTCAGGATTTTGGTTTTGTTGGTCTATTAAATAGAATAGTTCAGCCCTTGAATAAAAATTCTGTTACCCTCATGTTGTTCCAAACCTGTTTAAAAGTTTTTCTTCAGTGAAAATGTAAATTTTTGGAATTTTTTCAGATTATCCCCTTTTGTGTTCCAAAAGAGGAAAGAAAGTCAAAGGGGTTTGAAATGACTTAAGTGTAAGTAAATTATGATACTGTCCAATGAAATTTATACTTCACCCAAAAGTAAAAATGTAGTCATTAATTGCTCACCTCCATGTCGTTCCAAACCCGTAAGACCTTCTTTCGTCTTCGGAAAACAATTTGAGAGCTTTCTGACCATTCGTAAACAACTACCACTTTCAAGGCCCAGAAAGGGTTAAACCACTGATGTCACATGGACTATTTTAACAATGTCCTCACTACCGTTTGGCCTTGAATGTGGTAGTTGCATTGCTGTCTATGCAGGAAAGAAAGCTCTCAGATTTCATTAAAAAGTTGTGTTCTGAAGATGAGCAAAGGTCTTACGGGTTTGAAATGACATGAGGGTGAATAATTATTGACAGAATTTAAATTTTTGTGTGAACAATTCCTTTAAAATCTTCATATTTTTTATTACATGGCAAACAAAGTAATAATTTAAACTTTAAGAAAAAGTGCCTAATTTTTTTTGCAAAACGTACCTATATATACACCAACATATTTTATTCCTTTTCACTAGGGATGGGCGATACCACTTATTTTGTTTTCGATATGATACCGATACTTTTAATAGCCAGTATCGTCGATAGCAATAACGATACTTCTAAACTGAACTTTTAAATTATGATTTATTTTTTTTAATTATTAAATTACTAAGAGTACAGTGGGTAATAATACCTACTTCACTTTATATTTGAAATGCATTTTAACATTCAATACACCTTAATTGCAACTTCTTAGGTTAGATTTTTGTTTACACATGGTGAAATATGTTTACTGTAGTAGTAACCATGGAAATCTACAAATACACAGTTAAACTATGTTTATTTTAGGAAAACCATGGTTCATTGTCATAAGGGACTGCCAGTAATAGGCTTTTGCTTGCATAAAATGCAACCTTTTTATTCAGAATGTATGATTTATATTAACAATACAGAATAGAACATGAGCAATATGAACTTTTAACATTCAAATTTAAATAAATGCATAGCACAAACTAGGGTACAATTTCAATATGTTTATTGCGAAATAACTCAAACATATATATTTTTCTGCATTGTTCTGGGCTGCCGTTCCCAAAAACATCAATTCTTTCTTATTATAGGCTACTTTTGGGAAACACAGCTCTATTTAAACGCACTGTTAGAAGTGAGTGAACGCTTTCTATAATTGATTGATTCTGCCTTGCAACATTTGCGTGTGTTCAGATGAGCAGGAAAATCCCTCCCGCACAATTATTTGCTAACATAGGTTATTCGTCCAATTTAATGCATGTTGTACACATTATGTTTTGTTAAATAAACAAAACCACTGGTAAATAAAAACACCTTAGTATCAATATTTTTTATTTGTATATCGATACTTCAGGAACGATTCGCTTATCCCTACTTTTCACACAAATTATGATTACAGGGGCAGTTTATTGATTATCGATCCTTGCACGCCATTCATCAGATATTTAAATTCCAAACGGCCATGACTAACACAACAATCAATTTAATACAACATTGCTAGAATCACTTCCATCTGTTTTGGACAATACTGAATGTGTTTTTAGCGCCACTCACTGGACTTTTCACTTTGAAAGAGTTACGAAATGTGCAAGTAGCAACATAACATCATTGTGTAAAAAATGTCGCCACAGGCACTTGTTTTTTCAATGAGCCTGGGTTAATATTTTCTGACCCAGCTTGGCATATGTGCAGAAATTAATCACGTTGTTTCAGTTCCTGCATTTGTTTTTCTTTACATTTCACCAGCAAAGGAACAGAGAACGTTCACTCTTATACAACTTTATCGTTCTAGTTCCCTGAACCACTGACCAACCCTGCTGAGAGCTTCAGCTACCTACTTTCTATTCTCTTCGCTCACAACCAGCTTCTCTCTTTGTCTTGATCTCTTTCAGTGGTGCATGGCCTGCACTTGTCATCTCCCCTGCAGAGCAAAGCCCACACTGGAGATAACAGCCAGTGCTAACACAAGAAATACACACCACACCAGACCAGCTTCACACCGTGAATGCCAAGTGCTAACTAGAGGCAAAGATGTTAGCGTTTTCAGCACGCATATGTGTAATGTTCTCTTTAGGTTCTCTTGAGCCTAGAAAGATGTCTTCCAGCGCTATGATAAAATAATCTAAAACAACAACAACAACAACAACAACAACAACAACAACAAAACTGAATTGTATTTCTCCAATTCACTCTCAAGCCATCTCTGAAAATTGGTCAGCAATGCTATAAATCTTAAAAACAGCTAACTTTATTTATTTATTTATGTATGTCCAGATTAATAGCTTTTATGCACTTGTTATAGTGATTTTTTTTCTTTGTTACAGGCTCCAATGCCAGCAGCCCTTTGGCCTTAAGCTTTTGGCCATGTTGGGGGTGGGGTGGGGTGGGGGGGGGGGGGGGGGGTTATGGGGGGGTCCACACATTGTACATATAGTCAGCTAATGGTTAGTTTATGCTGGCTTTCAGTATTCTGGGTGGCCTGGCGTAATTTGTTAACAGCAAATAACATAGGGTTTGACACAGAGGCACTTAGCAGCCACATCAAACTTAATAAATAAATAAATGGAAATGAATAAAACAAGGACATGGGTCCAGCGAAAATACATCATTTAGAGACGACAGCAGTGACCGAATACAAATAAGACCGCTAATCACAAAGACTTAGATGAGGCAAGGAAAGCAGAGAAAGCAGTTAGAGAATGAGCAGAAGGACAAATAATTGGGAATAAATGAAACTATGCAAATTCTTGGATACAAATGTTAAAAAAGAATGTGAAGGAGGGACAAAACATTGGGGGAAAGAGAGTCCCATTTCCATTTCAATCAAGAATTGTTGCCTTGACAATTATGAAGTGTGACATCAAACGCAATCAATTTAATCAGTCATAGCAAAACAGAAGCACCAACAATCACTGAAGATACACATTTAGAGGCTCCGTTTTTTTTTGTTTTTTTTTCAATTACCATCTTCAGTTTTCAGTGTAACCTCAGAGTTACCTCTCCTACATGTTCAGGCCCACCGAACAGCACAACACAAGATAGATGTGTGGGCAGCCTGTGAATCTAGAATCATGTACAAATGTAAGTGTGCATGCAAAACAAAATTACTCATTGCTTTTCCAAAGCCCTTCCCATGCATCTGGGAAGGCACAGAATTAATTAGTTACAAAGTACATTACAGATGTTGTGACAGAACGAATTCGTCATCATCATCTGTATGCTATTTTCTCTCATCTGTCTCTGGCTAGAAGATGTACACTAACTGTTGTTTCTGTTAAACTTTCTATTAATAATAATAATAAAATAATAATAATAAATAAAAATGCTGAAAAAGCTTTGCTATCACAGAAATGCATTACATTATAAAAAAGTTATTTAATATTGTAATAATATTTCACAATATTAATGTTTTAACTATATTTTTGGTCAAATAAATGGAGACTTGGGAGCAAAGGCGTTTTCTTTTAATAAAAAAATAATAATTTTGTATTTTTCATATGAAATACTGTAAATGATGGAATGTGGCAAAACTGAAAGTAAATACTAACATTTCAACATTTATAGAAAGACTTCTGTATAAATACATAACAAAATCACATTACTTGAGAGTGATTTCATTCTGTTTTAAATGTACTGAGAGAATTTTCCTCAAGGACAGAAAAGGGAGTGCATACAGATTAGGACCATTCACCCTCTAAATCTTGTCTGTGTCTGCAGCAGCAATAAGAACCATGCTTGGTTCATTCTTCACATCTGTAGATGTGTGGCTGCCTTCACCATATCTCTCTTTTATGAGGTGATGCTTGGGGTTCTGAATATGAAATGATCAATTATGCTCCATTTCTACAGAAGTGTGCTGCTATGTCTGTGCACACAGTCAAGGGAATTCTGCCACTCTCAAATGTGAGTTTCGCCGGAAGTCTTGTTTTGGGGAAAAAAAAAAAAAAAGAGCTCAGATAGTTTATACTGGAGGGCCTTTCTATCCTGGCTGCAATGTAGCTGATGAGTATCTTACCATTCTAGAATTTAGTATTAATTATCTGTAATTACTGTGCATGGAGTAATGTGCATGTCCACATTTATAATATAGCTAGCCAACTTTTGTCTACATGTTCTTTTTTTAAACTTATATATTTATTATGAATTCTATGTGGGCTCCTTCTTCTTCTTTTTAACACAACAGGAAGCAGAAGCTTTGGAGGATGATAGGAGATTACAAGGGTTTTGTGTGTTTTTTTGGTTGACCTTTAAGGCCGAGCAGTGTAATGATCTCCTACACCTTGTCTGTGTCTCCGGTTGCAGTAGAGAGTATAATTGAGTTGTAGATATAAAAGCAAGATCATTAAAACTGCTATCTCTCTTTCTCTACCTCACCTTTGGATCCCTCTCCATTGTTTTTCTTTCTGCCTACTACTACCTTCCTACTGTCCTGAGACCTTTGGCTGAAAACAACTCTTCCATTAGCCTGTGGAACACTGCCAAAATTATTTATGACTTCAGTCTACCCTTTAACCTCCCAGTCATAAAATCTTAAGCCTTAGTAAAAATTAAAACACCACAACAAACACTGAAAAGTTAGCACTTCACTAATGTCTTTCTGGCTCAATCGCATGCGAGGAAAGGATGAAAAACAAACTTGCTTTTGGTTCAGGGTTTTAAAAAGAAAACATGGTACCTGCATGTTTTCGGCAGCACCACAATGTATGTCCTAAGAACATTTTGGTTGTATTTTTTATTTTTTTTTAAAGAAATATCAAATAAGCCATTGGACCGAGTCTAAACATGTGTGCCTTTGAGTTTGACACTTGTACATGAAAGCATCAGGGGGCAAGTGCTTCTCATGAAACAAAGCAAACATTAAAAACCAAGCAAGCATTAAGTTTCAAACATGGACAAGACCTCTAGATTCAGACACACTCAGGATTAAGAGCAAAGTTAGCTTCTAACCCGATTAAATTTTTTATATTTGACATATACTGTATATCCAGAGTGTCTACTAGATATAAATCTGGAAGAATGTGCTGTTTCCATTGAATTAAAACATACAGTCACCAATAAAATAATATATTCCAAGTACTATATGAATGCAGAATATATGAATGTACACGATCACAAGATTTGAAAGCTATTTCAATCATATACTGTCGGAAGACAAAATCTAAATTCGTTTGCTAACTTTTTGTCATGAGATAATATTTGCATAAATTGGACAAAAGGCCTAGGAGGATCTTTACAGACAAAAATTGAAAACCACATAGCCAACAGATTCCGGAGAACTCAAGGATTTAGATGAAAAAGAGAATTTTGATTAGGTATGAGAACATCCTACCCTTGTCTGGTGTATCTGAGTCACTTTCAGAAAAGAAAAAAATGTGAATAATTATATGAAAATATAAATAAATACAACATTTTCCACCACTACCAGCACCACCAACATATTTCATTTTTATTTATATATATTCTTTTTTTGGCAGGTAGTCGTGCAGTACACAAAATAACATGCAGTGAGCCAATGATTCAAGGCCCTATCCATATGCTTAGCACTTTGGCTTTTGTGTGTCAAGTATCGCAGGAATAGATGCTGACACTCTTTGATGTTGGATGCTTGAAATGCCACTGCAGTCCAGATTCCCCCTGATACACTCATCCAGCCCAGTACAGCGAAACCCCTCAGATCACAGCATAAAAGCTCAAACCTTCAAAAAAAAACATTTTTTATCCCTCTTTTTGGATTTCCACTCATCCTTATCCATCTACCCACTCAGTCCTCTCTTTCTCAATCTTGACTTTTTGTTGCTGCTTTCAAAGGTGGTCACAGCAATTCCCAACCGCAAAATCCCCATTAAGCTTCAAAGCTCCGTTTACTCCTCCCTCTTCAACATGTGCATATATGTGTGCATGTGTGTGACAGAGCGCTTTACTGGAAGGTGTACTGGAAGCTCATAAGCATGTAACTAAAGTAGGTAAACAAACACAAATACTTCTAAAATGCGAACATCACCTTTAGCAAATTTTTTATTAATGATTAACGGGTCAAATTAAGATTTAAACTTAATTTCAACTCAATTTCATAGAAATTATGTTGTCTTAAAGGGATAGTTCATAAAAAAATTCATGTGTGACTTTCGTTTTCTGTTACTTTTTTTTTTTTTTTTTGCAAAATGTCTCACAATGGATTACAATGGAAGCCAAACGGTACTAAAACTGTTACCAAAATTATTCAAAATATATTTGAGTGTGAGTTCAGCAGAAGAAAGCTAAACAAGTTCAGAAGGGCATAAGGGTGGGTAAATAATGACAGATTTTAAATTTTTGGGTGAAAAAAACCCCTTGAGGTGGATGTTTGTCTGTCATTTCTGCACAACTGTCACCAAACAAGTACTGTGTGCCATTGGTTTAACAGAGTCACAGAGCCACAGTCTTTACACTTTATTTCAGAGGAATCAGCCTATAAATGGCTTACTTACAGTTGTCTCTGCATATTAAGCTGGAATAGAAGAAAAATGACACACTTCAGCTCTAACTCTGATCCGTGTGACTGTGCATTATGTGTGAGATTCGGGCTGTATACTGTACTTCTGATGTGATTCTTTAGAAAAACGCTGTTCGGAGTGTAAGACCATTACTCATACTCTCAATGTTACTGTATCTTCCCTAAAACAAATCTCTCCCTCTCTATTCCTCTCCAAAGGCTTTTTTCCATCTTATTGTGCCTGTTCCTCCTACTCTCATCTCTCAATTTCCTTCTTCCTCCCACTTTTCTCCCTGCTCTCTTTTGATATGAATGATACATGTCTTCCTTAACGATCTTTCTGTCTGATCTTTCCATCACTGCAGCAATTCTCATTAATGATTAATCTCAAAGTCTACTATACACAACAAACCGCAATACTCAAACTACACACAAACAACTGAACATGCACCAACTTTACCTAAGAGCCAATTAAACGAATGCAGCACATAAGCCAATTAAATGCATGAAGCATCAGCTGAAGATCAAGTCAAATCCCAAAGACTGATGGAAATGAAGATGAGAGGATTAATTTAAAACTACCTTATGTTTTTATGACAGAATATGTTTTTCACCAGTGAGTGAATGAACGATTTGACCGTTTTTAAGATTTTTATTATATATATATATATATATAATATATAATATATACAATATAAAATAATGGTTTCTATTTTAATATCCTTTAAAATATAATTTATTTCTGTGATGCAAAGCTGAATTTCCATCAACCATTACTCCAGTATAAAGTGTCACACAATCCTTAAGAAATCATTCTAGTATGCTGATTTATTATTGGAATTATCAATGTTGGCAACAGTTGTGCTGCCAAATATTTTTTTTTTTGGAAATTGCAATACTTTTTTTCAGGATTCTTTGATGAATAAATAGTTAAAAAGAACAGCATTTATTCAAAATATAAATCTTTTCAACAATAGAAATCTTTGCTATCACTTTAACTTATCCTTGCTGAAAAAAAGTTTTAATTTCTTTAAAAAAAAGAAAGAATAAAAATTTACTGACCCCAAACTTTTGAACTGTAGTGTATATTGCTAGAAAATATTTCTATTTTAAATAAATGCTCTTCTTTTTAACTTTTTATTCATCAAAGAATCCTGAAAAAATATATCACAGGTTCCAAAAAATATAAAATAATAAAATAAAAAAAAAATCAAGTCAAGGCATTGCACTGTGCTGCTTTTCCAAACTCGCATCTAGCAATATGTTCTACTTCCTAGCCCACCCATTAAGTCAGAATTCACAGCAAAACCTGACCTTTTAAAAACCTATTTATTTGACACAGTTATATATTATCCATTGCATAATAGCACTGTAATTTTTAGGAGCTTGACAGCCCCTGGCCACTTTATGCTTTCATTGTATTTGAAAAGCGCAGCACGAACATTCTTCAGACTTACTCCATGGAGACACAATGTCACAACAATAGTCTTGAACAATATGAGAGCGCTCCAGAGTGGGCACGATTTAGCTTGTAGCAGATTCAGCATGTTGGTGTTCTCATTCGCTCCAAGAACACTCCAATACGATGCGGTATATCACGAGCATTAAATATGAGCGATAAGTGGAAAACCTGGAGTGGAGCTGGAACGGAGTGATTACAGAGCACTTTAAGGGGGCGGGGGAACTGCTGTTGCTCTGCTCGGCTCACACACTCTGGGGAATAATGACAGACTTTTCATTTCTGGGGAAACTAACCCTTTAAGCTCAAGTGATCCTACTGATCTATTTCATGTGAATGTTATTCTGCAGTTCATTTTCTCTGCACAGATAAGCACTTCAAGCACAGATAAGGATGCCTTACTTTCCATGAGCCTGTGTTATTGTTATACACTGCAGTCTGATCTTACTCTATCTCCAAAGTTCACTGATTTCTGTTGTTCATAAAGTGTCTCCAGATAGCAGTGAAAGGCAGATGATGGTTGAAAGAGATGATTAGATGCAAAGATGGAAAACACGCTAGGAATAATAGAAGAAGCAAGAAAAAGTAAAGACAGATTGAGTCTGAGGTGTGAGGCACATCATAAGACCATCTGGCTTTGATTTAATGCTTCCTGAATGGCCTTTCTTCAGAGATCCACTTCACCAAAAGCTCCCCCTATCTTTCCCTTATCATGTTATTCCTTTTTTCTCTCCTGCACTCATCTCGTTGTCCTTGCAATCATTTTTCAACCATAGCATCATCTCTAAAAAAAAAGCCTGCAAACAAACAAGTCACATCAAAACCAAGTAAAAAATAGCTCAAAGCAAGAAACGCCACAGACAGACAAGCTCTCAGCACAGAAACCTTTTCAAGTATATTAGACTGCTACTTCACCACATCCCTCTCTCTTCCTCAGTCTTTCACATGCTCTCCATATCTCCTCTCCCAGAGAAGAGACATCTTTTTCAAATTTGCACTTTTGTGGGTACATCTAAAGAAGACTTCAGCAACTTTCATTTGTACAGAAAACCCTAAAGGCACAGTTGATCAGATCACATTAGATGTGGCACATTCGCAAAGTGAATTTCGGCACAAAATGTGATGATTTATCATGTAATATTTTCATACTTTCAAGGTGAAGTGTTTCGTTTTTTAGTGTTAAAACACTTTCTCCTATATCCCAGTGTAATTTGCAGAGACAACTATAAAGAAGCCATTCGTAGGCTGACATCTGAAAAGAACACCGTGAATGTTGAGTTAAGGAGCATTGTGTTTTTTTTTGTTTTTTTTTTTGCATCTCCATATGATGCTGCCAATTATGGAAGATTGTTAATTTCTAGTAATTAATACTTAATTTTTTATTGTATTCTTATTTCTCGCCACGGCATCTTTAAATTGACAGTTAAATTTGAAAATGAAAATCTGTGGAATATAAAAAATATTTTGAGAATTGTCTCAGGGCTTTTTTTGTTCAAACAACTGAAGTCGATGATCTTACTTCAAAATTCCTTTCTTTAAAAAATATAAAATTTTTAACAATATGAGCGTGAGTAAATGATGAAAGGTTTTCATATTTTTTATGAACTATCCGTTTAACTGTTGAATTTGTGACTTATATCTCTTAATTGCAACTTTATTTCTTGTAACTGTCACCACTTCTCGCAATTGTCGCTTCATATTTCATACTTAATTTCTTATTTTAAACAGTTACCTTTTTTACTCTGTTTGAAACATGCTTTCACAGTAAGTGACATAATTCACACACACACACACACACACACACACACACACACACACACACACACACACACACACACACACACACACACACACACACACACACACACACACACACACACAGCAAACTATTGTAATTTGTATAAAATTGTAATCTTTACATTGTCATTTCATTAATAGGCAATATATTAATAGTGAGTTCTTCATTCATTGTCACTGCAATTAATAAATTACTATTGTTTAATTAGCTTATATGTAATGAGTTATAGAAAATAATGCTTTTCATCCAATAATTAACAACCTGTTAACTATAACTTACTAAAGTCCTAACTTAATATTAAGTAATAGAAAATACTAAATTGCCATTAGTTAGGTTATTTACACCTTTTTTATTAGACATGTATTGTATTAACAGTGAGTGTTCCTAAAATGTTTCCAAATACATTAAGCATCAATGTGTATCAATTTACTTTATAAATGATAATTTCTTTAAACTGTTTAACAACTCCTTTAAAATCAAACTGGTCTCTTTGCTCATATTTGTAGTTAAAAAAAATAAATACACAGACTATGACTATAAACTAATATTTTTCAAAGTATTCATAAGTGCTTTATTATTACATATGAATTGTTACCCATTTTATTTGGAATACAAAATTGTATGTAAAAGTATATAAAAGGATTAATCCTTTTTTATCAAAGCATTATACTATATGTTCTATAAATATTCAAAAGAGTACACTGTTCCTCAGATATCACAAACTATAATCAAATAAATTTGAATACATTTGCATGCTATTGTCACTTGTTCAGAATGCTTAATGACTAATGGGATAACCTACAGTATATATATATATATATATCTATATATATATATATATATATATATATTTCAACACACTGCAACATACAAACAAATAATTTTTGTTTTGAGCAGTGTGCAGTGACTGTTAAAGCTCTGGGCCCACTGCATTGCGCGGAGGTGGTTTTCAGCTTTGGCATCGACAGGTCTTTCTCTCCCAAATGCGAAAAACACTGCAACTAGTGCCTCTTCTTAGAAAGACATGCTTGTTGGTGACAGTTGCTATGGGCAATACCAACTCACACGTCATTTACAGTTACCATCTCTCCCACTGTTGCTCTTTTGCCTGTTCTGCTATCTCCCCCCACCCCTTTCTCTTCTTCTCCTTATGTCCATTTACTCCCCACTTCATGCACACACGCTACATTTGCTCCAACAGCTTTCAGGTCAGTGTGATCTGGTGTTCAGACATCTCGTCTATAAAGATAACGAGTGTTAGGAGAGATTCCACTGGTGAAATATTGCAGGCAGAAAAATTCATTCTGGCTAATTGGATGGTGTCTGATCGGCTGATGAAACTATCTCTGAACTAGTATGGTATGACTAGTGTAAAAATTTTTATGACACAAGAGACTTATGGGGATCTGAAATATGGCCATTTTGACCACCACAAACCACTGAGTCATCCACATAAAAAATACAAACACAAATGCTAACTGATTGAGTACAATTGTACAAACATCCAAAAAAGCCTGGATGACAGTAGTCATTAGTAGGCTAATCTTGATCATTTCAAGAGATTCATAACCCTGGAATATGACAGCCGACTGAGAGATTAGACTATTACGCAAAATGCTTTGGGGCATGTGAGAAACTGGCGTGACTGCAACAACAACAACAGCAACAACAACAACAATGACTAATAAATGATCTGAGTCACCAAGCCCTTGTTTTAAATACTATCAACATACTGACAGCAACTTAAAGACGCCCAAATATTGTTCCACATGGCTGCATACTACACATCAAATATGCTTTGACTGACTGTGGTTGTGTAACCCTACGCAGTATTTTTGCTTTCAGCTTGGACATGCAAGCCTATTGTCATGTACCCTATTTTTTGTCCTTCAGGCCTGATTATTAGTCAACAGTCTTTCAAACAATCCCTTCTCCCTGTAATATCGGTATGTGCTCGACTACTGTTGGTTGCTACAGTCTCAGATCTTTATAAAAAGGTGCCTTTATGTCTTAGGAACCTCTGATCCCTTGAGCTTCTGTGGATTTTTGAAGCAGCGACACTGTCAAAGGGCTCGTCTGATACAAAAGAAGTAGACATTTTTAGAAGTCAGGGAGCTTCAAAGCCTAAATGTGTTCTCAGTTGACACAGGTAAACATAAATCACTAAATTCAACACAAAAGATAAAACGTTTGCGTGAAAACTCCCTTCCAACATTTCAGTGTATGGCCTTAAAGATGACCAAGGAGGTCTACAGTTCCTGGAGAAAGCTATACGTCCACATTGTCATTCAGACACAATTAACCTTTGTTTTTACAGCATTAAAACAGGTGATAACCAACCAGCCTTGTATGTGATGCTCTGAGGTGCCATTAAAGCAGCCAATTCCTAAAGGATCGGTTTTACACCTACCTTAACACCACGAACTCTGAACTCAGTGAGCGCTCTGTGCATTTTGGTTGCAGCGGTGGGGAGGTCTTTGCCACTGGCTATGACTTTAACCAGCAGCGAGTCATAGTGAGGGGAGATGATGGCCCCCTGAAACGCAGACGCGCTATCCAGACGAATGCCCATACCCTCTCCACTGCGAAACACCTGTTGAATGATGGGAAAGAAATAGAGATAAAGGTTTAAATCAGGAGAAATACTACTAGAATGAGGATGGATGTAAGTGTAACAATACAGTTACAGTGCTGACACACAGGGTACAGGGAATATTTTAGTTTCACGAGGTGCTGTGTTTTGCATCTAGTGTTAATTTAATCGATAAGAAACATTAGCTTATGTAAATTTTTGATGACCAACATCATGATGATCAGATTCAATTTATTTAATAGATATGATTATTGGAAATGCGTCATATCTACCATTCAAAAGTTTGATGTCAGTAGGATTTTAAGTGTTTTTGAATGTCTCGTTGTGCACCAAGGCTGTAAAACAGCAGTACTGTGAAATATCATACAATTAAAAAACGTTTTTCTAATTAAAAAAAATTAAAATGTAATCAATTCCTGTGATGGCAAAGATGAATTTTCAACTGCCATTACTCCAATCCTTGTAACATGATCCTTCAGAAATCATTTTTGATATGCTGTTTTGGTTCTAAAGAAACATTTCTTATTAAAGTTGAAAATAGTTTTGCTTCTTAATAATTTTGTGGAATTTAGGATTCTTTGATGAGTAGAACATTTAAAAGAACAGCATTTATTTCAAAAAGAAGTCTCTACTGTTGTGTGTATGTGTGTGTGTGCATGTTTATATATATATATATATATATATATATACATATATATATGTGTGTGTGTGTGTGGTGTGTATATATATATATATATATATATATATATATAGATATATATATATATATACACACACACACACCCACACACATTTTAATTGGTTGGTAAAATGCTTCAAATTAAGCAAAAATGTCTGTAATATTTGCAGTTTATAAAGTAATGTTTTATTTCTAAAAATACCCAAAACAGTCAGAGATTTCTCTTCTTTCACCTCCATGTAATTGTAATAAACAAGCAGCCCTGGTTATAAGTGGGATTTGTTTTCCTCCAGTATATGACACATCGGTTACTGTATCTATTAGCTGTGTTTGACTTTGGCTGTGCTTTGTCTTACTGATCAACAAGACTTACAACAGTCGGGGAAGGTGGCAAAAATGGAGCAGTCAAGTTGGACATTTTATGCTTCCTGTATGTGTTGCTTATACAGTGTTTGCTTTCTTTATTGCAAGTAGATTAGATTTCATATTTGTCAAATAAATAGATGTGTTCTACATGTAACAACCAGAAAGAGTGTTTAATATAAGAGTATATTATTTAAAAAATAAATAAAAGGGGGTCTATTTATTTATCACAGTATGTCCATAAACATGATACAATACAACATCAATATTACATGACAAAGGGTTTTACTGTTATAAAATCACAAATTTGTGAGCATTAGGGGACGTGAAAGCATCAGAATAAACATGAAATGCACGTCATCGTTGTCGTCATTGAGTCGTGAATCGTGAAATTGCTGTGTTGTTATCAGAGCTCGTGCAGCCACTCTGAAGAAACGGCAAAGACTGAGCCAACCAAATCACTCTCTCAGGACCCTACTGGTCACAATAGCTCTAAAGCCTAACCACACACACAGACATAAACCGCTTCAGCTACAATTAAAGCAACACTTTAATAAAGCTTTAATGTTTTCATTTTTCATTTCATGGGTATGTTCTTCAGTGCAGTGCCGTGTGCTGTAGAGCGTTGTGAGTCTCTGCATGCTGCATTATTTATGCTGCAATCAGCCTGCTGTGGCACATATTAGTACAAAATAATCGCATTACATAACCAAATATGCCGGTTCTTGCTGAGGTCATTCTCTCCTCATATAAAGAACTCTTATCAGACAAACATTTGTGAATAAATAAAGAAAAAAATGTCACAGGGTGCAGGAATGGTTATTAAAAGACTGCTTTTACTTTAATGTAATGCTGACTGGTGCTCAGACATGTCTGAATTGTATTTTTCGTTTGCTGTTTGTTTCAGTATATTGTCACTGGAACCTATAGTTCAAAAGTAATTAAAAATTATGTTGATTTTAAATAATTTTTAGAATAAGTTATAATTTATCTAAGGATTAAATTTTGTCTGATGTAGGTCTGTCAAAATGAACACAATACATTAACACCAGTGATTAAGAAACCGTTTAACAGTGTTAATTAGTTTTAACAACATTAGAACTATTTCTCTCTGTTCTGTGTAATTTTGGTAACACTGGTAAGATCCTCTGGAAAAGTATGAGCGCAAGTGTTATTATTTCAACAAACTTATTTATTAAGCTGTCTAAATGGTGACATTGTACTACAACCAACCCCTAACAGATTATTATTATTTTTTCTAAATACAAGAATGTTTACAAAAATCAATTGTTATACTGCTTTGTTCTCTTTTAAATGAGGACATACCCAGGATTTTTCAGAGATTTTGTAATTTCAAATTAAGAAAATTAAACAATCAAATTAAAATGGGACCTTTAACATCCTTATCAACAAAAATCAACAAGCATGAAACAGCATTATTCTTGGAAACGTTAATGCAGGCGTGTCCAATCCTGTTCCTAGAGGGCCACTGTGCTGTCCTGTTTAGCTCCAACACACCTGCCAAGAAGTTCCTAGAAACGCTGAAGGTCTTGATTAGCTGGTTCAGGTGTGTTTAATTAGGGTTGGCACTAAACTCTGCAGGAAGGTAGCCCTCCAGGAGACACCTCGCCTTGATGTGAAAACTGTCAGAAAATAGCACAGCTCTACAAAGCCAACTATGCCAACACTGAATATGAGAACAAAATAGCTTCACACCTGAAGTAATTTATTCAATAAGAAAAAATAAACACGTAAGCACTTGAATGTAACTACCTTTCTAATAAGATTAAAAAATAGCCTACCTTGTGTGCATGTGCAGTACTGTGATGCTTATTTTTTACTAGAGCGAGATGGCTTTGTTTAAAATACATAAATTCACATGTAAATGAAAAGGTGAATTGGATTGCAAAGTTTAAGGTTCATATAAACAGAACTTTCAGAATCTGAATCCAGATTGGATTTATTCGGATTGACAAAAAATGAGTGCATGTAAACATACATAATTTATAGTAAAACTCTGTTTTGTCATTGCATGTTACGCTAAAAAAACAGCAAGTTGGGTTTACTGTACATAGATAAAACAAATTTGATACCTTTCAATACCTGTCTGGTCTTTATGTATGTATAATGCAAGTTTTTTCCAAACAAACTGCCAAACCCAGCTTTTAAAAAGGATGAATGCACTGATATGATAACTACAAAGGAGATGAAATAATATTAATTATGATTATATATTATAATCGACTGACAGCCTAGGTCTACTCTTAGCACAGATGCACATTCACAGCCTAACACTAACAACATTTCTTTGTTCTTTGTGTAGAAAACAAAAGCAAAAATTTAAATCAATAAATGAGAGCAGACAAGCGGGGGTCTATCTCCAATCACAAATTAATTGGGGTATCATCAAGGCTTAATGATTAGACTGTATTGATCAGCCAAGATCCAGGTACCCAGATGCCCTTAAGCCAATTAGTGATGTCTGAAATCCACAGGATCCAACTTCTCAAGAGCTGCTTCCTTCATAATCAAAAGCAGCTCAGCGAGAGCAGGGAAACTGACCATTATAGAGAATCGTACTTTCATATGAGTTGTATGGATCCTGTTACATTCATTATTACATTACAGCGACCCAGCAGGTTTCACCTCTCTCTTTCTTTGCTCTCCTTCCACCCCTCTACCCGCACAATCCTCCACATCATTAAAATTTCCTGTCATTCATTTTCTGTTGAAACTTTTCTCCTCTCTTTGTCCTCAGAGGATGCCAAATCTAATTTCTAACTGTCTTCTACTGGTTTAAATGCCAATTACATCTTCACAAAACACCAATAAACACACACATTTGCCTGAAAGCACATTTCAAAAACCATTTAATTTCAGAGCTCTTTAAAAAACACCATTGATCACACTGATTAATACAAATACACAACTGACAAGTTTCATGCCCACTATCATATATGTACTTTAGAATCCCTTTGAGGGTATAAGGGTAATTGAGGTCATGTGCAATTTAAGATCCTTGACATTGACTACAAGACTATCCAGCAAAGGTTTAAATGGGATTTGTTGTGGTTGCTAAGGCACATATTAGTACTGCTCATATTTGGAGTCAAAGGCTCTTTCACTATTTTTGGGTAGTAAGTAAATACCTAGTAACCCTCAGGAACATTGCATAGCCAATGCATAGTAAGACGCTGAATCGCCATTATACACGTTTCGCATGGACAAGCACCACTCAAATATAAAAATCTGGTTTCTGAATATCAGTCTTGATTTTCTTTCTAACCCCAGTAGATACACTTGGTTGAAATGTTAAATGTCTAATTAGCTGTGATTTCTCTTTCAATGTGTTGGCAGGTAAACTCTCTCCCTTTGCACTACCTGCAAGTTCACCAGAGCACGATACTGACACAGTTTTGCCTACATACATACACACTAATTGAAAAGACTGTTCAAGGAACTCCAATTATAAAATGTAGCCGTAAGCAGTAATCACCGGGACCCAAGCAGAATGGAAAAGGGGACAATATTACCACAATAACCATTGTGGAAAATAGATACTGTGGGTGTTGTGAATACAGGTGCTGTGGGGTTAAATGCCAATTTCCTTTATCACAGTTATAAAGTTTGGTGGATTTTATTTTTTTTAAACTATAGTGGTCTCTATCCCTGGAAATTGATGAAATGTGTCCTCAGATTGTGTCCATGTGCATCCTCCAATTCTTCTGAAATTGTACTGTTTGACAGGAGTCAGACAAATCAGACAAAAGGAGTTAACCTTAACACTAACCAGAAAAAATATATATATATATAAAAAGAGGGGAAAATGAAGACATGGAAAATATTGTTACTGCTATATTTAGCTCAGAACATTCTAGGTATTCTAGCCCATATGTTTACTTGAGATATGAACAAATGTTCATTCAGTAGTTCATTAAATTCTATTCCTACAAAATATGGTTATACCTCCTCTTGTAGACTCTCATACACCAAAATTGTTATTATTTAAAAACGTCACCTCTCTCTTCTTTTCTGCCATTTTTTCTCTGCTCTTGCTCTGTATACTAGCACCACAACAACCAACAACCCTTATAAAATTTCCTAATTCTAATGACTTTCTTTTTAACTGGAAACACAAAAGAGATTTCAAAGAATTTCAAAGCACATTATTAAATCCATACGATCATTTGATTAAGGGAACCCTGAATTTAAAAAAATAATAATAATAAAAATAAAATAAAAATAATAATTCTAGGCAAAGAGTTTATATACAGTATATAACAATGTTCACTCATAATACTTACGCAATATGGCAGACTAAATCCCTCCTTTTAAACCATTGTTTGTTTAAAATCTGAGACGTGTACTCACATGCGCATTGGCAAGACCAACTTGAAATACATACTTTTTAAATGCTATTTGGTTATAAGAAACAACTTTGAAAGTTAATGTCAGATTTTATTACCGATTTTAAATATGTTATTTAAACAGAGTTTGGCAAGTGGTTTTTGAGACCTTGGTAGTTACTCATTTAAGTAGAGGAAACAGCTGAGCCATTGCAAATACAGCCGCTGAGTGAACTGACTTTGCTGAAAAGGGACATTTTTTGTAGCGCAATTCCAGAGCAAAACATTTGCTTTAAATAGCATTGTCTAAAATCGGAAGGATGTGTGAGTTGCGATGGTCAAGTTTGGAGGCTTTGACTTATGGTCTCTGAGGCCCAAACTGTTTTAAAGCAGAAAAATAATGAAGACGAACATCAGAACAAACACATCAGGGGTCCAACATCACCACTGCATGAACCTCTAAAAATAATGAAACTTCGTGAAGATAAAAAAAAAAACACAAACAACAACAACAACAACAAAAATAATAGATCACAATTACATCTGGCATTTAACTGCTTGTGTGTTGACGAGCTAATAGTAGAAAATGGTGCTAATGGAGGGAGGCAGGATCTTTGAAAAAATATTACATATACTCCCTTTTGCTCCTTCAATTAGGGTCACATACATAAAAAAGAGGCTCTCAACTGACTCTAATGGTGCTGGCTAATGATTCACTTAAGCACTCCTGCTCTCTCTTTCCTTCAGAATATACTGTGCACCACTGGGGACCGTGAAAGACCGCCATCACGGATTATTCCAACATACTGTAACAATAAGGAAATGAGAAGGAAAGAAAAGGTGAAAGCTAGAAAGAGAATAATTAGAGAGGCATTACTGCTCTATTTGTTGTATTGGTTCAAATACCATGTAATACATGCTGTGTTTGCCAGAAAATGCTACTTGTAAGTGGTTCTTGAACAGAGGGGAAAATTGCCTTGATCTTCAATTGCATCATCAATACGGTAATCTCTCTCAGGCGTTCCATCTACATTCAAGATGGAAACGAGTACGGTTAAACAGATACATTACATCGAAGTTGCTCTCGAGCTTGCACAGACAGGTGAAAAAGTTGAATGCAGAAGAGATATGACAAAATTATGATGCAAACCTGCACATGCACACTTTGGAGGCAATTGTAAAATAGGCGGTGTAATTTACATGGTCGTGCAGATGGGCACCTCAGGGATCTAATCATGCATGTCTGAAGCCTCTCAGCCTGCAGGAGCTAATTCTGCAATCATATGTATGATATCTGCAAGCATGGGCATGAGACCATGTGTGTGTGTGTGTGTGTGAACTCGCTCAAGCTTCAGCGAGTTCACACACACACAATTTCTTCCATAAGGCATTTAGGTTTGGTGATATGGGTTAAGGTGTATGGGGCGGGTCAACAGTATAATTCTAAATGCAATTAAAGAAATTAATTACAGATGTAATTAGGTGTAGGTGTTTTTTTTTAATATAAGTATAAACACATGTATGTACTAAATGATTAATTTAAATGTAAAGTGCATAGTAGTTAAGGCCACTTATTATAAAGCAGGGCCATTTATTTAAATGTCATTAATTTACCCTCTTAGCTCTCTTTGGTGTCTCTGGAGTGCCAGACTTCTCCAATGGACCCTGTTCACAGATTTGATGATGCGTTTCCACAGCTAATGGAAAATCTAGCAAAGTATTTTATGTTTTAATTTAAAAACGTGTAAATTTATAACACCATAATGCATATTTAATGTACATTTATAACACTATAATTGGTGTTATACATCCTTTAAATGACAGAAAACTAGTTAAAGATGCTGTTTGAGTGTTTCTATTACAACAGCTGAGGTAGTGAAAACAAATTTGACATCTTTCTCTCTTCTGACCTCAAAAAAATCATGTTTTTTTCCCCTCTTCTAGAAAGTCAGTGAAACTATCATGGATTTTCTTTTGACATAGGACCAAATTGGAGTACAAAAATTATATCGCACCCCAGAAATGTATAGTTTGCTAAAACTTCCCTCCATTCTTACAACCAACTGCAAGCTCTCATTCAGATCTGCCTCCAACCAACCCCTACCTTACATTTCTTTAATTATTTTTCAATAATATGTTACACTTAAAGATTGACTTTAAGTTTCCAAAAGTGTTACACTACATTGGAAGTACAGGTGGTGTCTCCGAGATCTTGAATAAAAGATTTAGTGTTCATATTCGCAATTGGTGATACAAACTGAACACTTACTAGATCACCCCCCCCACACCCACCAACAACTACTGTACATACTTGAATGTATACAGGCCCACAACATTTGTAACCATCATCTCCACAAGTACAGTCCACTGCATAGCCAGGGTGTTAACACAAATGCGACATTTAGAAAAAAAAGGTGATGTTTATTGGCAATTCAAAATGAGCGAATTGAAATGCATCCCTGTAAATATGATTACAGTACATTCAATACATGGATGTCCACACTGCTGTTTTAAGGCAACATGTCCTATCTGAGCCACAAATTTGCATTCTGAAATTTTCAGCTGTTAAAAATGCAGAATTGTGAAATAATAATTTATTTTGAGCAAGATCCATAGCTTTCTGAAAACAGCAACAAAAGAACACAAAAAAGCACTGTCCACTTATCTTGTTTATTCATCTCCCTAGATTATTACGTATGTAAATGAGAAACAACCAAAGCCTGCTTTATATCACTAAACGTGACTGCTAAGCACTAAATGACTGTGGTATCTGGAATCATGTGATTTTAAGATTCATGCTGATTTGGCGTTCCTGAACACATTGGATTGAGAGCGAGCGAGAGAACGGGATGGTAAGTCGAGGTGTGAGCGTATGAGTAAGCCGAGGACGAGTGTGCGTGCATCTCTTCGGACGAGTGTGCTCTTCTTATGCTCCGTCTCCACGGAAACCAGACAATCCAACATGGCAGCCTGCCATTACACCCCTCCCTGCCTCGCTCCGTTTTTTCCCATTAAACACACCATCCCTCTGTTTCTAAACTAGGTCACTACACCTCCGCTACTCCCTCCATCCTCCTCTCCCACCCCAGCCTTCCTTTATCTCTCACTCCATGTGAGCATCTCTATTACCATAACCTCCTCTTCTCTCCATCCCGTTGCTTCTCTCTTTTCTCCTGTTCCTCCTCTGTCTCTTCCATTCTATGCAGTCAAAGTTTAAGTACTTTACAGGCTTGACAAGTTGAACCACTGCTACAAATGCCCCCAAGCAGTTAAAAATACATGACAGAGCGAGAGACGAAGAGAGGGATGAAGTCAAGGGTCTCTCTCTTCTTTTTAGACATTCATTACATCTCTCTACTACTGATAGCTCGCTCTTGCCCTCCTGCTCCATTTTCAACTTTCAACCTTTTCTCCCCAGCCTCTTCAGGTACATTTTTTATCCTCCTAAATCCTTCGTATTATCCTTTTCACCTCATCTTTGCCATCATTTCCCTTCTCTCCCTCTCCTCTTCCACCTTCCTACCTACTTTCAAAAGACTCTATTATGGGACATCCACACAGACAGGGATTTGCAGCGACAAAGCGACCGGAAGTCTTTCATTTTCCATGAGAGTTGGCAATTTCCAGCAAACATGAGTGACAGTGACTGGGATGTGGCCGCGCTCAGCGATGAGACGCTTGAGAATTTGTGGCCACAACCAATGTGAGTGCAGATAGAGGAGTTCCCGTGAGTCAAGTGCAGGGAAGAGTGATTGATTTCATTATATGATTTATCTCTGCTCTCATAGGCTATGTTCACCCTGTCAGCATTTGGGATTGACAACTGCATTTACTTACAGGTACGAGTTTCAAAATGTCCTGTTCACACGGCAGCTTACAATAGCGTCTTAAGTGACTATCTCCTGTAACCATAGCAACACTGACTAAAGTAATACTGAAGACGGCAATGCAATTTTATTTTATTTTTAAATACAAAGTCATATCACATTTGAAATGACAAAATTCCATTTGAGTGGTGTTCATTTATAGAATTTGGTTCTCACTCAAGTAATATGGAACACAACCATATTAAGGTCTCAAATACTGAACTGATATCTTTATTCTACTGCTATGTGGATGTTGCCATACAGGGATAGGGGACAACAGCGATGGCTGTGACAGTAAAAGCTGTATGTTTTCATGTAAAATTCAAGATATTATTTTAACAAATGACATTCAAACATGTTGGTTTTGATTGCTTTTGTTGCCCTCAAATGTAAGTCAATTTGGATAAAAGCGTCTGCTAAATAACGTGACGTGACATACAGCCAAGTATGGTGACCCATACCAACAATGCATTCAACCCATCCAAAACATCCAAAAACAAAACACAAACAAAACACACACCCAGAGCAGTGGGCAGCCATTTGCGCATGCTGCGGCGACCGGTGAGCAGTTGGGGGTTCAGTGCCTTGCTCAAGGGCACCCCAGTCGTGGTATTGCCGGCCCGAGACTCAAACCCACAACCTTAGGGTTAGGAGTCAAACTCTCTAACCACTAGGCCACGACTTCCCCACAACAAAATGTAAAATATAATGTAAATGTAAATAACAAAACTAAATTTAAATTTTAAAACAAACCCCAAATCAAACAAATAACACACATAAAAGAAAGCTTTTCATATATACAAACTAAGGCTTCGTCTGTGCTCTTTCCATTTAAAATTAGACACAACCACTGCATTTTAATCATGATCCAAACAAAGATGCTGCATACATGCAACATTAGCAGTTTTTAATCTAAATTAGATTGTATAATTTCGAAATTTGAAGCAAAAACATAATGGTCTGACTTCAGTTTTGTGAAACTATACATAAAAAATATCTGCATGAAACAGAAACATCAGACAAGCTGAATGAGATGCAGATTCACTCTCTGCTGCACTTACAGTATGAACATTAATATGCATTATACAGAGGCAAAATGAAAAGAAAAAAAAAATCCATCTAAACTTTTCTAAAGACAGTAATTACCCCTCAGACATACATTCATATAAACTCCTACCCCTTACTGTATTGCGATTTGTTTGGCATCTCAAACGTTTAAACAGCTTTTCAAAAGCTACAGATTCACAGCCCACCAATGGTAGAGCATCCAGGAAGGGCCACTACGACTATCAACACAATCACAGTGATTAAAAAACACTGTATGTAGTTTCACAAGATCTCCAGTCAGGCCATCCTCTCTCTCTTTTCTCTCTCGTCCTCCCTTATCCCCTACATTTCCCAAGCCACCAAACACAGTTAATCACCCCATGTAGAGAAGATTAAGCTGTAACTCACACTAGGCCCTTTGGCCTATAACTACACTCAAGTGCTCTATTGTGTACTGTGTACAGGCCTACTTAATTGCAAGAGTCTGTGTTGGTGTTTTTCTAATATGTGCGTCATGACTATAATAAATTGGACTCTGCATTTTAACACAGCAAGCAAATCAGTGGCATTCATGGACACCGCTTTTGATTCCAATGAATAATTAACGTGCCTTTGTCAGCCGGGGCTTTTTTAACGAGGAGAGAAACCTTTGATCCAACCTCATGGACTGATCACTCGCCGAGCGAGACGCACCGCATACCCTGCATGACCTCATCATTGCTTTTCTTTCTGTCTTTTCTGTCTCGTTTCCTCATGCACTCCTTCATCATTCATTCTTGTCCTGCTCCTTTTGCTCTAATTATGTTCAACACCACGACTCAGCAATTTCTTCCATAAGGCATTTTTTAAATGGCTTAATGCAGGGCTTCAAAGTACTGCGCAGATTGGATTTACACATGGAAAATAACACAGACAGTGTCATAGAAGGGCCATTTGAAATTAATAAGTACATATAGCACAAAGAAAAATAACATAAAACATGTATTTGAATACATCATGGGGCTATGAATGCTAAGATCATGGTTTCATTTTCCAACTCAAAATGTATACCTCAAATCCAATGTAAGAAAATTTAGATAGCCAAAGATCACTGGAATGACATATCATACGAATAATATAAAAATCACTGTCTGTTAGTGGTTAACTTTGAGCTACACATAATGCTTAACTGCAACTAGAACTGCAACACTGACTCTTTACTGTACTGAACAACATCAATGCAGGTCACATATAAAAGCTTTCACTACTGTGCTGCTATCTCTCTCACTCTTCTCAGTTTTTTCAGTTACAGTACAGTATGTCTCCCTTTTTCTTTCATTTAATTGTGCTTATCAGGATACTGTTGTGGTTCTAAACTTCCAATCTGCACTTTTTTTGTTGCACATCTTTGTCACAGACCTTGTCCTTTTTATTCATTCAAGATTGTGCTGCCTGTTTTCTTGGTAAAAGCATGTTTTTAAAAGTTTTTACAAAATTTTGCTGCAGCACATATCAATTCCTGCAGTTTTCATATAAAATAACCACTAGTGGTGACACAAAAGGTTAATAAAAACTAATAAAGTCTGCTCCTTACACAAAGCAATTGTTAGACTTCAAAAGACAAAACAGAGAATGGGTTAAACAGAAAAGGAGAAGCCTAAGGGTGAGTAGATAATGAAACATTTTTAATTTTGGGTAAGTGTTCCAATATTAGTATTTTTGCTGTATACCTACTGCAGTTTCCCTGTAGCTTTACTGTTGGGAGTCCCAGGAAATATACAAACTGCCCGAATTTAGTAAGTGGCTTAAATGTACGTATCTGAACATACTGTGATCAAATTTTATGCTTTTAAAATGTATTATTTAAAATTAAATTTAAAAATGCATTCCTGCTGTTTTATATTTGTTTTCAAAATTAAATGTATGGATATGTTAAAGCCTCATCTATATAGCACGAAATAAGACTTTTCCAGTTTTTAAGACTTCAAGTCAAGAGCATGTACACCCCCCCCCCCCCCCCATTTACTGTAAATTTTCTGTCTCCCCTCAGAGTATGATGAAGCTTTAAAGCTGACTGAATGACTTTAACTTTCTGTGTTGTTGTTCCAAGCTTTCTCTCTTTCATTTCAGAAGGTTTTACTCTGGGCATTTGGCTTGTCTCTTCTCCTCACCTGCTGTCTGTACTTTATATTCTCTACAAAAACACTCACAAAATGTGACAAAACTCTCACACAGATACACAAAATTCTCTTTCATCAACCATCACCCTCACACACACTCTCATTGTTCATACCTTCTAATCTCTGCCCATTCTTCCTTTACTTACTTTCTAAATTGTTTTTCCCCCTAACATAAGCTTTTGTCTCTGCATTTTTCAAACATCAACGTGAACACTGCAGAGGCAGTACAACACAACTCTGTACAGAACACAGAGACAGAATGCAGCACAACTTGTGTATATGTCCTTCTTCTCACTCAAAGCTACAATGAGAAGTAAAAAGGTTTTGCAGACTGATGTCATTAGAGAACCTGTAGAGTCACAAATGTTCATCTTGGTTTTCTTTAGAAAAGCGTCTGTGTACTGGAGCTGTGGGGGAATGTTCAATATAAGTTGAGCTCAATAAACAGAATCTGTGCCATACTGTTGTTTCACAAAGGAAATATTGTCTACACATTTATCAGTTAGCAAAGGAAGGGGGCAAAAATCAGGTTTACAGTACTTACAGAAGAAGTCGAAATTTGAAAATTAGAAGTCGGGGTTCAACAACCAAAGAGTCACATTGGGGAAAAATTGGGCCATACTGTATCTGGTTATTATCTATTGTGGCTATGGTCCTGGTACCACCAACACTCTTAAAAATAAAGGTGCTTAAAAGGTTCTTTACAGCGATGCAATAGAAGAACCATTCAGTCAAAGGTTCTCTAAAGAACCATCTCTTTCTTAGCTTTTTATAATCTGAAGAACCTTTCTGTATCACAAAAATCGGAAGAGAATATAATTCATAGTTCAAAATAAAACAAGTTAGCACTTTCCAACAGCAAGACCAGTAGGAAAAGTTACAGCGGGGGGCCACGTCTCTCTTGCCTGCTCTGAGCCCATTGAGTTTTAATAGACCACTAAAGCATGCAGTGGGATTGTTAGGGGGTAATTGAAAATTGAAGGGAGGCAATCCCTTCATCACGCTGTGATTGGTTATGATTGGATATAACTGGTTCAAGCAATAAATCCCACTGCATGTTCCATGTTTGTAAATCAGTCTTTTTTTAGGGAGCAATCTCCATGTCTGTGACTAGTGTTTGCCAAGCTTGTTTCATTATTTATTCTTGGTTTGAATATAAAAAGTTAAGTATCTCCTTTACACATAACTTAGATTTTAATGCATAAATAAAATATTTTGCCAAGTCATACGAGGTCAGCTCCTCATAGAAGATTTTCATAGAAGTGCATTCAAGTCATTGTGTAGAAATTGCAGTTCCAATATATTTTTGAATATCTAAACACTTTAGATAGATAGCATTTATCCAAAAGCAACTTTCACTGCCTTTAATGTATACATTTTATCGGTTTATGTATTCTCTAGGTATCAAACCCATGACCTTGCTGTTGTGAGTGTCATGCTGATTGAACTACGGGAATGTTTTTAGCTAGACGGCTAGACAGACAAATGGACAAATGGACAGTGAGTCAGACAGACTGACTCACTGACTGACTCACTGATTGAATTATCAATCCCATGTGGGAGACTGGGATGCATTAGCAGCCAGACAATAAAAATCTACAGTATACAGAAATAACCACATACAATTAAGCAAAAACAAATGTGTACCTATAAATAGAATTCAATGCAGTTTCCAGCTAAAATTAACACTGACATTTGGCCATAAAATGCCAAATAACTTTTATTTGCATGGTTATTATCTATTTTCACCTCAAAGCTCTTTTACCATGCATGATTTGTAAATTACAAATACATTTTGATGGCTTACAGTAGTAAACTTGCTCAGTAGCTCACCTGGTATAGCACTGCACTTGTGATGTGGGTCCCATGAAACACAAGTTATGATAAAAAAAGACTTATAATAGCAAGCCCAAATGAAATGGTTGCTTCAGCAACTGTGTTTTACCTGAAATTTGCTTCTGTTAACACTATGGGTTACTGTTGTTTAGTTGGTACAGTACGTGTACATATTTTCAAACATAATAGATTATGAACATTTCAGCGCCATTTACCAGACATTTAATTTCTGAACTGCCAAGATATATACAACAACCAACGTCATATAACATTGCCAAATTCACGTGCATCCGTTTCAGATAAAACTGAACACGCTTTTAGTATTACTCACTGGACATTTCACTTTGAAGTGTTGCAAGAAGCAGCATAATTTCATTCTGCAGAAATGTCGTCACAGCCCCATATTTACAATGAGCCTGGGTTGAAAGCAGGACATTAGAAAGAGCCTTCTCTCAGTTTCAGAAATGAGAGTGGCCTGAGCAGTGACCCGCACACTCGCATGCCTGTTCACTGGTGATTAACAATATTGTGCTGTGCTGCTAAGTGTGATTAACCAGACACTATGGCAACAAGCATTAACCAAACAGCAAGTGGTGTATCGAGACTGGCGTGCCATTTCTGAGCAAACACAATGATTAATAACAGAGAGCAGAATGATGGAGAGCCGTTTTTCATCTGTCAGCCTCTCTATGCATTCACAAAATGTCCTTTGGGCCACCTCTCCTGTCTGTCTCTCAATCTCATCTCTCTGCCTTCTCTACCTGCATTGACTGTTTGATGTCTTCATTTCTTTCTATTACATACAGAAACCAGGAGCACACAGTAAATCCAGTCCATGATGCTATCACTCTCTGCATTCTCACGGTCCATTCCATTCACTCTGATGAGATAAGAGAGAAGCAGATGTCCCAGCTGTCCGCAGTGCACTCCACAGAGGCAGCTGTGCCGAGAAAGGTTCTGCATGGAGATGTTAATACCCATCACGGGTTTTTTTTCTTTTTTTTTTTTTTTTTTTTTTTTTTTTGACTGTCACTTGTTTTTGCTCAGAGACAAGTGTCAAGTTGTTGCTAGGTTACTAGACATGGGAGACTTGATGTGCACATGACAGACATACATATGGGAAGCACCTTGTCCTTGTCGAAAAAAAGTCCATTGAGCAGCTTCACAAATGCATTATAAATTAGCTTCAATATCACACTTAACCTTGAAGTTTATTCTCACGACACAATGTATTTAGCACATGAAACTGGAGCGTACTTTAGCTCTATCTGACTGGATGAGTCTGCACAATGTAAATAGCAAACAGATTGTTCTATCAGTTCGTCTGGAAATGAAACCATGGAAGCTACTAGATAACACATTAGTTGCATTAGTATGATAAACCAACAATGATAAATACTTTTGCATAAAACAAATTAACAACATGGTTATTCAGGCATATAATTGTCTAAGCACAAAAAAGAAGGAAAACTTGAACCACTCCCACATGTTCTGTAAAACAAAATAAAAAAACATCATACTTCTCAGGTTGAAAAAAAAAACATAAATTTGCCTAAATATGGATAACATCACATCCTTGATCTTTCATTGTGGGACAGTATAATCTATTTCAAATAAATCCTAAGCAATATGTAAAACAAAACAAACTGTTGTTGGTTTCTTCCTGTCTGAGTGGGCGGTTCTTGGCCAGATTTAGATGCAATGTGGACCTGACTTTATGCCTACTGACAGCTGCCTGGATACACGGGACTATGCAGAAGCCAACACACACACACACATGTAAAAGATTAAACTCATCATTTTCTCACACACATACAAGTCTAGAAATGTGGAATGAGAACAAATAAGGCCACATACTGTACAAATAAATTATAATGCATTCTTAACAAAAAAGGATTACGCATTCTCACTTTCACAGTGCAACACACCCATGCACCGGCATACTGATATGAGACTGAAGTGCTCATAACTCTCTTTCCTTCTTTTCTTGGCCCTGCCAACTCCCTTGTGACTGCCCCTGTCTCCTGTTTCTGAAAGGGGTCTCTGTCTCCTTACAATGAATGCAGGGACTACCCATCTGTTGGTGCTGATAACCACAGTCCCCCCCTCCCTCCATCCCTCTCTCGTTTAGGATGCTGCCACTTCAGCTGTACTCTGTCACTAAAAGGGCAAGAGCCTGGTACCAAGCTTCTGGAAAAAATGGCAATTAGTGGGCCAACTGAAGAAAAAGAAGAGAACAAGCAATTTTAAAAAGGGTTTGTGCCCTTTTAAAAGGTAACAATTACAAAAACTGAAGAATGTAACATGCACATACACGTAAATTAATCAGAGTGAGAGAGTTCTGAAGTTTATCTTTGTTTGTGAGCTTTAACTGGATAGTATCTTGTGGTTTTCTGTTGTCAGTGTGATTTCATTCTGTTGACCTGATTATCCTGGCCTGTGCCTTAATTTCCAATTAGTCCATGTGTGTATATAAAAAGCTTAAAAATCTTGAAAAGTGTCTTGTCTATGAAAATGCCTTCACCAGGTCGATAAAGGCAACATATATGCAAATGTATTTTTTTTTTTAAATTAAATTTATACTAAGTAATAAACTTTGTACTAACTAAATATTTGGGCCATCAACACTAAAGATAAATGGAAATTGTGGTTTGCAACCACATTATATTGCATGATGTTATCCCTAAACTGCTGGATGATACAAGATTGCTTAAATAGTGGAAGTGGGGTAATTTGAGCCAAAAGTCCTGGGGCAAATTGAGTTGATGGTTCACCCTTTCTTATGATTATGAAGTATTATTTACTGTAATTCTGTAATTCTAAATTGTATTTCATTCATTTAAGACCAAACATTTTTGATTTTGTTCTTCATTCTCTGTTATGAACTTGATGTTGTTCTGAAAATTGTTAAATTTGTTTGCATTGTTTATGAAAACTGGGCATTGAAATCAAATTGTATTTCCCTGCGCCATTTATAAGTGGGATTAGCCCAGTTCTGTAAGGTCTTCTTTTTTTTTAATTCTTCAATTTTGTTTTAATTTTTAAAATTTTAAAAATAATTTAAAAAATCCAAAGGTGTGAACTGTATCTTTAAATAAAACTTTTAAGAAGTCATCCATCCATTCATTCTCTAAACCAAATTGTGCTAACTAAGGTCGCGAGAGCTGGAGCCTAACTCAACATCTTAAGCCACAGGCAGGGAAACTCCCTGGATGAATGTTCAGTCCATCATGTAAAATATGTAAAAATCATTAACTTATCGCTGGTTCACTTTTTACACTGGAAATGGAGGGACGAGAACAGTACTCAAGATCACTTTTTTATGTTACAGAAAAAAAAATTAGAGAGGTGGGTAGTAGTAACAAAAAGATGTATTTTGCACTGAAAAAAAATAGTAGGACATCTATCTGGAACTGAGTGTAATATTACATATTAAAGAGGGTTAAAGAAAAAAAAAGACAACCCTTGAGCATACAGTATAAAACACTCACATACAGATTCTCAACTCTGTGACTTTGAAACAGTGCTAAGTCAGCGAGAAAAGGCCTTTCTAAACATGTTAGCCTGAATTAGACTGTATTGCTGGAAAACACCAGTGCTACCAAGAAAAAATAAATAAATAAAATAAAACAAGGAATGACAGTAAGTAGGCGAAAAGAAGGACGAGTAGAGCATAAGAGGACAAGGGATATGGCATGCTAGTGAGGGAGAAATAGAGAGGAAGGATAATCTAGGGAAAAAACAGGTTATTAGAAAGGGATGGAAGGAAAACAATATCCCTCATGAGACGTAACAAATATGTTTAGACAGAGCCTATACAGCGAAACAGATTCAGGCAAATATATGGAACAGAGGAGCAAAGAGAGGTGGTGAGGAGAGATGTAGTGATGGAGTCTATAGAGACAAGAAAAGTGACAAACTACACTGTGGCTGGAAAAAAAAAACAAAAAAGGAGAAAGAAATGAACAAAAAAATCGCAATTGAAACTGAGAATGTGTGAAAACACATCAGCAACTGGGACAGTGTGTGTGCTTGTGTGTATGTTTGAAAATGAGAGAGAGAGAACTTGGATGAATATTACAAAGATAAAGATTAAAGAGAGATGTAAAATAATGGGAAAGAATAAATGAGGCAAAAAGAAAAAAAAATGGTGTAGGAGTGATGTAGAAATAGTTTCTAAAAATTACATTTAAAGCAATCACTTTGCATTAATTTATTACTTGCATGTAATATGAATATTCTTTAAAAAAAAGCAAACATATACACTACCCTTTAAAGTTTGGTGTCCAAACTATACAATAAACCAACAATAAACTGGTTACACAAAAAGTCTACTTCAGTGTAAAATTCTTTACTGTCAGTTTTAATCAATTCAAAGACTGACTGAGGCACAGTACAGTCACAGTACTTAGAAAAAGTACAGAATATCTGCAGATGTAATATGCTAGACCCATAGTGAACTAAATGTTTCTCTGAGGATTATTGTTTTATATCAATCGTGGTAGGGGATGCCATGGTACAGATGTATATACTTTTATTAGTAGAATTTGATGGTTGGATGAATGCTGCATTTTACTCAAAGTAGAATATTTTTTCAGCTCTTGGTGGCCAGAAAAAAATGAGCACAGACATCAGTTTACAATAGACACACAGCGCCTCCTCATTTTTTATTTACATTTGCAGTGCTTCCATTGCAAACAACTGAAATAATAAGCTGACCAAATAATACCCTTTTGAACAATACTATTAATATGAACAAAATTATTAGAATCTGAAATATTTCTAGGGATATACTTGACAAATTAAAAATAGCAGCATTTTCATTTGTGGTCTTATAATTTAGCAATGAATTTTCTTAAACCAGACAGAGATTAAGAAGTGGGTACATGCACTTTTAAAATTAGTTTTACTTCTTGCTCAATTTAGTTAATGACCCTCATGCAACACAATTCTTCCGTGTTTCACCATAACTTACTTTCACTGCATGCAATCTATTACGACTACTGCTTTGCATGGAACTGGATGGGGTTTAAATTAATGTTATTTTACGCATCTTTGAGCAAGAAAAGAAAGTAAGTGTCTTGTTAGTGTTTAATGTTCTTATATGTTGGGATTTAGATCAGTTTCTATTATGTTGATGTTTCAAGGGCTACCATATATAAAAAGTATATTGGTTGATGCTGTATAATAACTGTGCAAATGACAGCATCACACACAACATTAGTTACATTAGCACGCTGCTAATTATTTAGCATTTTATGTGTTATGTGACAGCCACTTAATGTATTTGAGTTCACTGTTTAATTGAATGTTTCCTCAGTCCACAACTGAAAAGTACAGACAGTTAAGACATATTCATTCAGCGTGCCACTCAGTGTATTTCTCCACATGAGTACACAAATAACTCTTTTACTCAATAATTAAAACAGAAAGAGAGAGAGTAACCTTCAAAAACAGAGACTAAATGAGAGAAAATAGAAAGAACACACCACCTGCACACACACACAAAGCTCCCATTCATAACAAACAGACCTTTACAGGGTTAGAGGTTATGTTATCATTGCTATGCTTCCACTAAAACACCTGTCAATCACCCATCGCCATCGCTATGGAAACACCAATCTGACCTTTTATGTAACACTCTAGACAAACCGTATCAGACAGCTCCATCTCTCTCTCTCTCTCTCTCTCTCTCTCTCTCTCTCTCGTACTCTATTATTGTTTTCCCAAAGACATTGTTTTTGCAGTTTCAGTCATAATGCATTCAATTAAGAGGCTTCATGTTATAGCACAATACAAAAACCAGGCAGACAGACATCAGTGCTGGTACCTTTTATATAAATAAGATGAGCCCATGTGAATCGAGCCTCAGAGCTGCAATAATCTAAAATGAGGAGGTCAGCATGTGCTTTGAATTATTATTTCAGAGTTAAAAGACATATTTGACAAGAGTGCATCATTCAGCAGAGCATGTCAGGTCAACATGTTGCTGTTACATCAGGTTTGCTTTTCTGTAGCCCTTCTTCACCACAGTTCATGTCAGGCCTCTTCATTTTTATCAGGAAATTCATTCCTAAGGGAAGTTTGTGATATTTGCACACAGCAATCACTGATGAGACTGATAAATGTCATATCACTGTGTTCACATACACCCTTTGGGATAACTGGTAGATGCAAACACAAATATACAAGTTACTGCTCTCTGCAGATTTAAATCTGCTTGCTCAAGAAGGCCAAAATCACAATGTAAATACAAAGTAAGATATTCTGCTGCTGTGCCAAACAGTTTACATTATCGACTGAATGCACCGCCAAATCATTTTCATAATCATTCTTGTTTTCACTGGAAAAACATCCTTAAAACAAGATCAATTCACCCATTTATGACAGCTTTTCAGATTTTTTTCAGTCAATATCTTGCTCCATTGATTACTTTTTATTTATTTAATTATGTATGTATTTATGTATTTATTTATTTTTCACTTAAAATTCATTGAGACGCAAGCCTAAAACAAGTGGGGTCTATATATATATATATATATATATATATATATATATATATATATATATATATATATATATATATATATATATATATATATATATATATAGGAAAAAGACAGAATACCACTACAACTGGGTCACTAATAAAAATGAATGAAAAGTATGATGGATAATTGCCTAATATTTGGTTTGTAACACTTTTTCTATAACAATATCACCGATGCTATCCAAATAAAGGTAGTTAGAGAACGTATAAATAAATCCGTAATGTAACAGTAGCAAGTTACATCTTTTATTTTATTTTACAGAATATTTATTTTGTTTTAACAAAATTTAGATATTTTTAATGGAAAATAGAAAGAAGACACAGTATAAGCAAAAAAAAAAAAAAAAAAAAAAAAAAAATGGCGTATTAATGTCACTAAAAGTGAGAAATTTCCCAAACAGGGAAAAAAATAAATACATAAAAAAAAAAATTTCAAAAATCCTCTTTCATCTCTGCTGTGAAATTTTATAACATAATATAACATATACAGTAATATAGCATATATAACATAATATTCTATTGAGAAAAAGAGAGATTTATACAAAATATTTTTTTCTTTTATTTTAGATTCTTAAAATAAAGCAGGGATGTCTAATCCATATACACCAGTAGGCCATAAAGAGGGAGTTCTGGATGTGTATGTGTGTGTGTGCATTGCTACACCTGTAATTACTCACACTGTAAAAAATTGCTGTAGTTTCTACAGCAAAATTTTACAGAATATTGCTGTTTAAACATTTTACAAGATGTAGCTGTAATTCGCAATGCATTATTGGTCAAATAAGGTTTTACAGTTGTTAACAGTATATTTCCATATCAACTGTAATTCATTTACAAGAAGCAGGTGTTGTCACTGTAGCTCCTGCTTTTTACACTAATTTACTGTAGTGTGGCATTATGGGATTGCGTGGATCATTCAAATCTGAAATCCAGCCGACTGGAGCAGTGCCAGAACGACTGAAGATTAGAGACTTTATTCATAATTCCTGGTAAGTTCACTTAATTTTACTTAAGAAATATATCCTTTTATATTTATTTAAGTTAATGTATAAGCGATATCATGTCACAATAGCCTCCTATCATGACATTTAGACAAGTGGCCTTGGGAACTTATGTGCAGTAAACTGGAAATTGCTATCATAGCATAGTTAGGGCAAATTCTGGATTTTTTCTCATTTTGGCAGTTACATTTTCTTATTGAGAACATTTAATGTAGTGTTTACCTAACTTTTAACGTAAAGCCCAATGCAAACCATTGTCATAGTAACTACTGTCTGTCGAAATAACTGACGAACAGCAAAATATGTGAAATTTCAACTGTCCCATATTGACGTGAAAGTGACGTGACATACAGCCAAGTATGGTGACCCATACTCAGAATTTGTGCTCTGCTTTTAACCCATCCAAAGTGCGCACACAGCAGTGAACACACACACACCGTGAACTCACACCCGGAGCAGTGGGCAGCCATTTATGCTGCGGCGCCCTGGGAGCAGTTGGGGGTTCGGTGCTTTGCTCAAGGGCACCTCAGTCGTGGTAATGAAGGTGGAGAAAGCGCTGTACATTTACTCCCCCCACCTACAATTCCTGCGGGCCTGAGACTCGAAGTCACAACCCTTGGATTGCAAGTCCAACACTCTAACCGTTAGGCCACGACTTCCCCACGATGTGACACCTTACTATAATTAAACTACACGTTAATGAGAAATTGTGTATATTCTGTAGTTGTATTCGACATTAAAGCTCGTCTAAGCAATTTTAAGTAAAAGACATCTTTACTAAGGAAGCACTGAAACGGAACAGCACTGAAACGCGAGATTGATTCTGATCATATTAACGTTATATTTAACATCAAAACAAGCTTAATGGCACACATAAACTCATGGAAGATACATGAGGTAAATGTTCAACTGTTGAGTTTATTTATAACATATGATATTGTTTAGTAGCATAACAAGTGAGCTGTTTTGCTGAGTATCACAATTACTTACTTTTTAGACACAATATTGACTGTTGTTCTGTTTCACCAACGAAAATAGTTCCAAACAAACATCAAAGCAAACCTATTTTGCTCATCCTCAAATCAAAACTCAGTGGTGTTTTTACTGAATGATTCAGCATTTTGAACGTATTGGTACAATGAATGACTCAATTGACTCACTCATTAAGTTATTTGCTGCCACCTAATGGCTGTTTAGTTTCACGTTTAAAAAGTATCATTGCATTTTTCCAACATTTCTTAATTGTATTTTCAAAAATGTATGTAAAACATTAGTCATAACACAGTTGTAATTTTGCATTGTAAATTATTTAATTTGATTGGTGGTACAGTTCTACAATGTATTATTATATTTTAATTTATTGATAAAATGTAAGTTTCTTTATTTTAAAATATATGCCTTTTTGGGTGTACATTTTGGTCTCGTTTATGTAAATGCATTTAAAGAAATCACAAGTTAATTTTCTTTATTTCTTGTAGGTGCAAAGAATAGCAGCTGATGTGGAGAAATGTTTGATGCTTCAAGACTCTGAAGCTGATTATATTAGGTCATGTATTAATTCTTTAAATCATTTGATAAACTTGTAATTTAGATTACATTTTATATTGAAATACTGCATTGTAGGTTACATTATTGTTTATATTTATTCATTTCAGGTGCACCCAGTGGCTTTTGACTATTTGAGGGTCAGAGTGTTGCGAATTCATACCTCAACTGGCATCTCGGGAGCAGGCATCTTTTGCACACTTGAATTTTTTCAAAGGTAACATGTTTTACTTGAGTAATTCAATATTATAAAAATTTTATGATAAGATTTTAAATGTTTAAAACACCCCATAATGAAAATTTAGTCAATAATCACTTACCCCCATGTCGTTCCAAACCCATAAAAGCTCAGTTCGTCTTTAGAACACAATTTAAGATATTTTGGATGAGAACCGGGAGGCTTGTGGCTGTCCCATAGACTGCCAAATAAATAACAGTGTCAAGGTCCAGAACAGTTTGAAAAGCATCGTCAGAATAATCCATCTGCCATCAGTGGTTCAACCGTAATTTTATAAAGCTAATGGAATACTTTTTGTACGCAAAGAAAACAAAAATAACAACTTTATTCAACAATTTCTCTCCTCTACATCAGCATAGCACCATTTTGGAGAGTATCCGCTGGAAGCAAACAGTGTACGCTGTTATGTGTCAGCTGCACCACGTGGATACGCTGTTTTCATTCAAATTAAAGTGTAAATAAATGTAGAAAGCGTATCTGTGTGACCCAGCTGACACAGAACAGCATATGCAGTTTGTGTCCAGCGGATACTCTCCAAAATGGTGCACTGCTGACGCAGAGGAGACGAATTGTTGAATACAAAAGTATTCTCATTGCTTCATAACTTTATGTTTGAACCACTGATGGCAGATGGACTATTCTGACGATGTCTTTCATACTTTTCTGTACCTTGGCAGTGGTATTTACTTGGCAGTCAATGGGACAGTCACAAGCCTCCCGGTTCTCATCCAAAATATCTTAAATTGTGTTCTAAAGACGAACTGAGCTTTTATGGGTTTGGAACGACATGGGGGTAAGTGATTAATGACTAAATTTTCATTATGGGGTTGAGTAAAAGACATAAAAGACATCCAAAGTATCTTAAATTGTGTTCTGATGATGAACAAGGCTTTTACGGGTTTGGAACAATATGGGGTAAGTGATTAATAGCAAGATTTTCATTTTGGGGTGGAGTAACCCTTTAAGTACTGGTAAATGCTGATTATATTGTATAAGTGGCATTTTTACATTTATTTTTATTGAGCTAGTTTCATTCAATACTTAACTTTATTCTGAAGCTTCTGCTTGTTTTTATGTGCAGATGTAGATGGATACATAGAGGCAAAACAAGTGGAAAGGTCTCAGAGAAGAGGGACAACCCTCATGTGTGTGCTCATCTCAGAAAGTTGATGGACTTTCAGTATGTATTTATTAAATTGTCTTTTGCATGAATATTCTCAATTTAATAGAACATAAGCTCAAACAACAGAATTTGTTATTTAATGTTGATTCCAGCATTTTATTTTAATCCTTTTCTTTAAAACTTTTAAAAAAAAAAAAATTTCTTTACCAAAATCATAAAAATTCTGTTGATTGACCTACTCAAAATATGGCTTTTTTTTTTTTTTTTTACCAGATATTTGTAGTTATTTTGTGATGCTGTTATTTTTATTATAAGATTTTAACTATTGAAAGACTGAAAATTTTATTTTACCAGTAAAAGCTTTGCAATATCTTTCTGCCAGTTTTAATAAATACTTATTTGCAACATCAACTTTTTTTTTATTTTATTTTGTTATTTTTTATTTAGTTGTAAATGTATTAAGATAGCTCATGATAATGCATTTTTATCAGTATTTTACAGTTTACAGTTAAAATTATTCTTTACAGTATTTTCATTGTTAAATTATTACAACATCATCTTGGATTTAGGGGTATTTACAGGATTTTATTGGCAACTTTAGTTGCCAGGTAAATACTGTAATTTATTGAAATTACAAAAAAAAATGCTGTAAAATATATTTACAGGATTTCATTGGCAACTTTTGTTGCCAGGTAAATACTGTACTTTAGTGAAATTACAAAATATTGCTGTAAAATAAACTACAAGTTTAAATGTTACTGTACAAATAATACAAATGACTGTATTTCACATGCATCAATTAACTGTAATTTGCTTTGCAGTAATATACTGTAATCCATTTTACAGCAATTAACAATTTTTACAGGATTTTATTGGCAACTTTTTTGCCAGTAAAATCCTGTAAATTCTACAGTAATTTTTTTTTACAGTACAGTTATCAGATCTCTACTGAATTAATTATGGTGGCGCTGCAGTTTAGTGTGGGAGGTCTGTGAGTGAGTGTCTGTGAGCAAACGAGACCTCCTTGGTTCTGCAGGAAAGACGCTGTATACAGAAAGAATGGGATACATTAAGCAGTGAAGACATCAAGACATGTCTTCTCTCTGTACATCTCTATATCTCAATCCATTCCCCTCAGCCCTCTTAGTACCAGTCTCTCTCTCATAAAAATTTATCATCTTTCCTTGCTGTTTTTACTGCGGATAGACTGAAAAGCAAAGAGATGAGGGAAAAGTAGACCTGCAATGTGAAGAAAGTGAAGTCCCTTGTGAATTACTTTAATCAAAATATGTATAAAAAAAACAAACAAAAAAAAAAAAACACATATTTTAAATACTGAAATACTAAAACATTAAAATAGGACAACAATGTAAAATAGCTGTTTTCTATTTTCACATATTTTAAAATACATTTTATTCCTGTGATGGCAAAGCTGAATATTCAGCAGCCATTACTGCAGTCATTGGTATCACATGATCCTACAAAATTAATTCTAATATGCTAACTTTGGTAATCAAGTAACATTTATTTTTATTATCATCAATGTTGAAATCAGTTGCTTCCAAATGCTGTAAAATTTGACCAATTTAATGGATCCTAGCTAAATACAAGTATTTTAAAAATTTTACCAACCTTAAACTTTGCAGCTTTTGTAAAATGTTTTATTTGAAAGTCTGTTGGTGCTACATTAAAAATAAATGTTGTATGATATTTTGTTACATAACATTCTAATGTGTGTCTTAAGTGTCCAAATACTTTTTGGGACCACTGCAGATCCTGTACTGAGCTTTCAGCATTGATGAAAGAACTGCATTAGAGAGATGTGTGTTTGTGCATTATTCATTTCTGTGTGGTCTAAGTGATTCCACTGTCCTCTTTGACCAACCACCGTGATAAACAATTTCATCCCGACCCCAAACCTCAGCCCTGAGCCTCTTCTTTATGTCTGCATGCATGTGTATGTGTATTTGCATTATTAAACAACTAAGACCACACGATGGAGCTGATGATAACAATAATGATGTTGATGATGAAGACTATGACTTAATCAAGATAACAATCAAGCACTAATACTGCATTGATGAGGAGAATAATTATAATGCTGTCATTAATGACAATACTTCTTCTCAGGAAGCCTCTCAGTAGGAAGCTAAATGTTTATCACATGATCAAACATGCTCTCACCCTATGTTTTTCGCCCTCTATCTCGGCAAGGCCTCTTTGATGTATAACTGCTGCATGAATGCTAATATGGGCATCTTTGTGTTTTCACTTTAACCCTTCAATGGAATCTGCTGCATTTTATTTTGATGGGAGATGCGAGCTGTAAAAATTTAAATAAAAGTGGTATATTGAAGGAAAATTTAAAAATGTTTTCCCTCCTTACCTGACTCCTAATGTTTTGGAAAACAGCATTTATTTTCTAATCCTTTTTTATCTTCCTGCTTGAGGGTTAACAACACAACCAAAGCCCTCTAAGCACATGCATGATGCTTGTACAGTATCTGTGAATATATTATTCTGTGTGTACCAGCTCTGCATAATAATTGCAGTTGGCTGAATTATGAGCTGAGCATGTGCATATAATGTACGCACAGTTGGGTACAGTACAGTATGATCTATTGAATATGCCTTTGAACATCTACAAAATATACTGTCATCATGAAAAGTTGAGTGAAAAGTTTAAACATTAACATAATGTCTTAGTATTTAACTTTAAATCCATAAATTTGTGCAAAACCAGATGATCTCATGATTTGAGGCTATCTAAAGTGCATCTGGAGCTTTATTGCAAGAACATCTGGCTGTCTGTACAAAGAGTCACAATGTTGCAACTTTATTTATACTTGATTAGTGACCTAGAAACCGTGAAAAATCATATACTCTTTATTTTATATTGTAATGCGTCTTCATTTTAAATACTACAACTTTGTTCATTTCAAGGTTTAAATGGGAAATACCCTCAGATTTTCAATATGATATCAAACTTTTGGATCCCTCTGTATGTGCATAATAAAACATAAGCTGGGAGTCTGTGCTCAGAGTGTGTCGCCCACACATTGTTTTAATATCACGACTGAGAGTTTGTCTGTGTAAACGGATGTTATTTTTTGCATTTCACATGCTCTGTAAGGTAGCGTTTCATCCCCGCTGAGAGAAAAAGGCTGATGGGGTGAGGAGGAGGAGTATAGTGAGGGAGAGACAGAAAGATATGTGATTGAGAGAGGAATTCAATCTATTCTGATTGCATGAGGAAGCGGACGTGCGTGTGAGTGTGTGAATGTGCATGTGATGGTCTCACGCAGGCAGGGCACGATTCACAGTGTCTGTTCACGTTGCAGCAGAAAACCATTGCCATTCATGATCAGACAGCTAAAACTATTCATAAACAGTTCAGTTATGAAAAAAAATAAATAAATAAAATTAGTTTGGTTCTTTAATCACAGAGCATGTTTGGATGATATGTGCTGTAGGAGTAGAACTCATACAGTTGTCAACTAGCTGACTGTCGCAATCCAAAACACTGACTGTGTGAACGGAGTTCATATCTCTTATCCATTGATCTTTCCATCAACATGTCCCTAATACATCACTGTCTGCCACTGTCTGCATTTGCCTCTCTCCTCCACCCTGCACATCCATGGATTTACATACCTCCCTCTACCCTGCTCTCTCCTTCTCTTTCCATATACTGCACAGAACAATACCCTATTCACTCAATCACACATATGTCCCTCTCTTTCCTCTTTACACACTCTATTCCTGTCATCTTTAGACTCTTCTCTTGGCAGATCATGGAAAATGTATTATTTCTTAAAACAAAACAAAACCCATAATAAACAAGCACATAATCTGGCATGCTTAAGGGGTCATATGACGTTGCTAAAAATAACATTATTTTGTGTATTTGCCCCACCTTTCTGAAACGCATCAATTTTTACAAAGCTCATAGTTCTGAAAAGTGAGTTGTAGGCTAATTGCCCAGCAATCCAGTGCATTGTGATTGGCTGAATGCCTCAAACGTGTGATGGAAATGTTATGCCCCTTACCACAGCGGTTCCCAATCCAAGTCCTTGTGCTTCCCTGCTCTGCATATTTTGCATGTCTCTCACACCTAAGAAACAGGAACTAGTTGAGTCCTCTGCACAATGTGACTTTGTTGCAGCCTAGAATTGAACTGCTGGTTTTGTCTGGCCAGAGGAGAACTGGGCCCCCGACTGAGCCTTGTTTCTCCCAAGGTTTTTTCTCCATTCTGTCACTGATGGAGTTTTGGTTCCTTGCCGCTGTCGCCTCTGGCTTGCTTAGTTGGGGACACTTCATTTCCAGTGATATTGTTGATTTGATTGCACAGAAAGTGTTTAAACTGAACTGAGCTGGATGATGACATCACTGAATTCAATGATGAACTGCCTTTAACTGAAAAATGAGTGTTTACTGTTGTCAATTTGTATTACTGACACAACATTTTCCTAATTAATGATTAATGTTACAGTTGCTTATATTGCAATCTGTATTGTTAAAAGCGCTATATAAATAAAGTTGACTTGACTTGACACCTGATTTATACAATCAGCTCATTAGAAGAGAGCTATGTGCATTAACTGCGTTCTGAATTGATATGATCCCTGCACCATGTTCATTGCTCCCTACTCCCTAAGCAGGGGAAATCTGTTGACTTCACTTCCGAACATTCATTCATGGATTTGCGCTGTGCTGCTGCCTGCAGTGTCTTCATACACAGAGGAGTGTGACATCATATACCTTTGTAAATAAATGTAAATTTAAATTCACGTCTCGCACACCTTAATGCCCTTTGAATGGAACATATACAATCGTTTCGAACTGGAATCATGGCGGAATATCCGGTGATGTCCACTTCGCAAGGGCACTTACGGTCGAATAACAAACGTCATACGTGATAAGATATACATACAAAATATGCAGAGCGGGGGCGGGAGACGGGGGGCATGAGGACTGGGATTGGGAAATGCTGCCTTACCATAATGTGATGCCGTGTCCCAGCGTGACAAGACAAAAACAATATAACCTATTATAAACGAGGCATTTGATGGATCTAGTGGGGACAAAATTACTGAGTATAATGACTTATACTGTCTTTTTATGCATTGCGTTGTGTATCGCGCTGCGTAATCATAAAACCATGTCTGCATTTGTGATCGAAGAAAAGACAAACAACAAGCTCTACTCTACACTGCTCAAAACTCGCATTTGAATCATCATTAGCAAATCCTTTACATATAAAAACGTACTTACAGACTGTGAGTCAGAAGCGCCAGACTGTCCTTGCAAAGTTGGAACTGCCCCACTTTATAGAAACAGACACTGCCATTGTAGGCTACTCTCACAGGAAACAGTCCTCGTCCTCTGTAAAAAGCACTGCACACATCTGAATATTTGGGTTGAATACAACAGTGTTGTAAATACAACTAAACCACTGATTTCTAGTTGTGTCCAACCAAACAAAGTTTCGCTATCACAAGGAAACACACAGCGTCTCCACAACATGGCAGCCCCAGCAACAGTGAGAATAAAAGTTACGTCTTCTTTCTTTGCGTGAACATTTGGGCGGTGTTATGCAAATCTTCCCACATCGTGACGTAGATATGTGGGGGCGTGTTTAAACGAGCCATTTTAGGAGTCCGTGGTTGACTCTTAACTTTTATAAAGAATATCTCTTTGGATTTGAGACTTTAGTCTTTGCAACTTTACAGATCTTTTTTATGCACCAAGAGTTTGTAACACTCCAAAAAGAAAGAAAAAATTTAAACTGCATCATATGACCCCTTTAAAAGTGACTATTGTGACTGGGAATTTGAGAGCTATAATTTTTGTCTTGTTACCTTTAAAAATTCTTAAATAAATAAATAATCTGATACAAGCAGTACAAGAGGAGGTAGGGGAAAATAAAAAATAAATAAATAAATAAATAAATAATAATAATAATAATAATAATAATAATAATAATAATAATAATAATAATAAATAAAGAGAAAGAAGGGGGCGGGGGACAAAGTATTTGGATAAATCAATCATAAAATTAAAAAGTGATAAAATGTGATAAACTGCAAAATAACACTCTCTTAATGACCTGACTGGCCGTAGTGTGTAATACAATTTTTTTTTGGTTCAGCTAATTAGACTGAATGATGAATCCTTAATAACACTAGGGCTTGGCAATGAACTTGGTATTGTTGTGTCTGCTACTGAGCACTTTAGCTGGGGGGAATACACATAAGCCTGTGCGCTTTAATAATTAAATTATGCATGCTTGAAAAAGGGTAGGAATTTAGGGAAACATAGTTGTTTTTAAGAATTAATAGAAGTTTTTGCACTTTATAATACCCCCTTTTTTACCTAGACATACAGAGTCACCATTAGGGTGATTAGAGTTCCCCTTTGAACAAAGTTGGAAACAGTTTGAAGTCATTTTGCTCCTTAAAAATTAGCTTTAGGCATACATAAATATTGGGTAACTTTATCATGTTTGACTGAGCCATTAATATGATGACTATAATTTAGTTAATGAGAGTGAATCAACTGAAATGATTAAGCAGAAACAATTAACTGAATCTACCTACAATAAAACAGCTTTAATTAAATGATTAAGTTGACTCTTTTAGAAGACCACATTAGGTGAACTTAACAAAACAAGTTTTCAGTGATGTCATTACTAAATTTGATGAAACAAGTTTCTCAAATTAGCAAGTAAATTCAACTCCTAAGAATATAAAGTGTGAGTAGACAGTCTCCAAAAGCCAAGCAAAGAGAAATCTACTGTCAACGGCATTTTAATTTAACTGTCCCCATCTCTTTCTGTGTCCCACTGTTTCTCAGAAGGACTGTGTGCATTTCTGTGCTCAGGGAGTCATTCTTTCATTTTCTTCACCTTCTCTCGCTCAACTAAAATGCTATGATCTCTTGCTGGGCCAGACATTTTAAGCTCTTTCTCGCTGAGCTTTTTCTTTCTTTCCTCCCTCTGTGCATCTCTTCTACCTCTCTGGAGCACTCAAGCCATGACTTATTCATCCAGCCTAGGATGTATTATGTTTTGCCATGCATTTTTAACAGTTTATTTTTTTAGGTACACACATTCCATGGCTGTACTACATATATGTTCGCTGAGCCCCCAGCAAGGAGAGGATGGATAGTTGTAAGTTACAAATATAGGACACATTAATACAATAATTAAAATTGTCATCATGCACTCATCTCCACATAGTTTCAACCCTGTTTTCCCCCATGCGATGCTGGAGAGAATGTCCAAATTTCTTTTTGTCATTTAAGAAAGAAAGACAGTGATAAAAAAGTCAAAGTATAGCATCTAGTATTGTTTATCATTATTATTTTTAAAATTAGGATAAACAGATGTATTTCACACATCTAACTTTGGCCAAATTCTGCAGTCCTACAAACAAGCACAGCAAACCTGGAATTTTAAACTGCAACAGCTTTTTTTCCCTTTCAAAACACTTGTGCAGCTATTGGAACTAAAGAAAAAAAGTAGAAAAAAACATCAGTTTTTGGTTGAGACAGGCAAACTCAAGCACCCCATGAGACTCAGGTATCTGTTATTACACCAGGCTAAAGACAGAAACAAAATAAAGTGAAGATAATGTAAAGATTTCAGGCAGGAAAGATGTAAGAAGTACTGTGAAACAGATGAGCGCAAGACAGAGTGTTTCCACAGGCACTCTGGTCTCACTTCCTAAACTTTTACTAATGCTATTTTGATATGTCACATAGTATCCAATTCAGAGCTAAAATATGAAGATGAAATATGAAATGTATGGTTATATCACCTAATGTCAAAGCAATTTTTATAACACTTAATGTTTTATCTTGGGTTGGGAATCTTTAGGCATCATATTTTGAAGTCATAATGCAATCACAGTTTACACAGCTAGCCATTAAAAAAAAAATGAATAAATTAAATTCTGTTTGTTCTGACAATGATGAAAGATGGGTTTTATTGATTTGTATTTAAAAGTCAAAATAAAATACCCAGGAACATGGTTTGGTTGGCTTTTAGTAGCTCCATAAAAAAAAAAAAAAAATTCTGTCATCATGACCTGCATGATGACAATACTGTATTTTAAAGGTCCAAATGACATTTTTAGGACTAAAATGTGTGTGTGTGTGTGTGTTGAATACAAGTGTTTGGTCCGAACAGCATTTGAGTGCAGCATAAAATCCTCAAGTCAAGGCTTAAGTAATTAAGGTCTATTACTAGGGATGCACTGAAATTCTTGGCCGAAGCTGAATAAAATGAAACACTGGGCTAAAGGCCGAATACCGAACATGGTTTTTCTCATTTTTCCCCCATATAGGACTATTTTGCCTTTTTTTTATTTCTTTTTTTTCACCATAGCATTAATTAAATTGCCAAAATGTGCTTTTTACTGTTCTGTCCTGCTTTTCAAATAATAATAAAAAAATCAATTACAAAACAACAATATAAAAATATTTACTTAACACTGAACATTTTTTTTTTCAACATTTTAGCAGACATTATACCATCAAAGCACAATTTAACTTAAAATTGATAAGTAAAATAATATTTTTGGGGCATTTTTTAGACTTGAATCAGGCATGCATTTTTTACTGTACAAATAAAGGCAGCCTTGCTGAGCAGAAGAGACTTCTTTTAAAGCATTAGTATATATTACAGATACCAATTTGAACACTATGTGTGAATGTTATAATACATGTATTAATAGAGCTGTTGTAGGTTAATTAGTATTATCATTATTATTGTATTACTTTTTTAATTTTATTTTACAGAACGACAGTATAATTACAATACTATCATTTATGAATGTCCATGGAGTTGTTGCTATTTCTCTGCTTTTATTTTGGCAGAAACCCGCAGGAAGATCTCAGTGCTCATTGCAACAGCATGCAGATTTATAAATGTTTCTCATTACGAATTTGGGAAGATGTTTGTCACACATATCACATTGTCACATGTCTTTAAAAAAAATTCACAAAAATGTTACTGAGCTACTGACGAGTAACAAATTTAGTGCAGATTTTCCTTGCACTTTGGACTTTAAACCCTGGTGCTGCGAGCTTGTGCAGCGCTGTCAGAATACATGCAATTTGTGCGTGCATTAGAAAATATTACTTTCTGCAGTTTATTTACTAATTGTTTGAGTTAATTTTGCAATTTCAATCATCATACAGTAACCTAACCACCAGCATTAGCTACCACTTCTTCTCATCTGAGACGTGATGCAGCACTAAACAGTCTCTCGCTGTCAGTGCTTCGTGCTTGTAATTTCTGCATCTTTTTCTGATAGTTTTAAATACTTTCACACTGCCGACATGTTCGCTGCATTAGTGCGTGACTCTATTTGATCGCGTTAATCATTGTTCGGTACATATTATTCGGCCTTTTTGCTTTTTCGGCCAAATAATTTTGGTTGCCAAATATTCGGTGCATCACTACCTATTACTCATGTACCCTGTTCCAACATGCTGAGGTTTTTTTAGTCCATCCACAGTTAAAATGGCATTATACAAAGCCAGATTTCTTTGTAAGATGAGAGCTAAGTGCAGTTACTTAGCAGCACCCAACCCAGGTAAATGGGGCTTGTTCTGCTCTTGTGATGGTTTTCTCAGGAACATTAAAATGTTGTCACTGAAACAGAATGTTGTTTCAATTCAAGCAATGCAGAGGCCTAGTTTACTCTTTCAACTCAATAAGAGCACTCCCTGAAAATCGCTTTCAATCAATGCTCACTGCTCGATGACTCATCAAAATAAAGCCTCTTTGAAAATGTATGAGAGTTTCTGTGTGTGTGTTTTAGTGTGTATGAATGCAGAGTGCAAAGAGAAATCCAGATAAATGAGTGTAGCCACTGTAATGGCCAGATCATAAAACAACAGGATTGTAGCTTTAGATTCAATTCTTGGTTTCTGGACAAAAACAGTTATAAAAAAGCTCCCAAAAGCATGAAAGTGGTTATAAAACGTTAAATTATAGGGAAAGGAAATACCTTTATTTTATTATGAATTAAGATGCTATTGAATAGACTAATAACACAGGTTTGTTTCTAGTTTCTTGTTGCTTCACATTTGTTTCCTGTTACTTCACAATCTGTCAAGTCCTGTATTAATAATATGTTACTGTAATTTGCATAACTGCATGTCATTTAGCAGGCATACCTCTATGCGACCCGTGTCTGGTTGAAAACCACGGGAGGGGTCTTCTGTAGTGACCCGGCACTGAATGGCACAGCCATTGATCTGGATCTTGTCCTGCTCGAGACCCAGCTCAGGAAGACTGCGGCCTTCACACACACGCAGCTGTGCATGAACCAAATCCACACTAACAGAAGGAGAGAAAGAGAGAGACAGAGCCATTATCAGCACTAACTGACGAATAAACCCTGAAGTGGAGTAGAATTCATTACACAACTTGAAACAGCAATCTCACTTTTATCTGACAATCACAGCTGCATAATTAATTCACTGATCTTCTTCCTTTTGAAATGTTTATCCATGAAATAAGTTTGCCCACTTAGCACTCACACCAACATCAAGCAATCTGCTTTGATTCATTTTAATCCATTGTGATGTAAACGTATTGATTGTCAATGAGACACAGTTTCTAATAATCCAAATCAATCCTTCCTTAATTCATCTAATTAAAGTCTTTCAGACTTGATTCAGAGTTTGAAAAAATAAATAAAAAATCATGTAGAATTAGATTAAATGAATTAAAATGGCTATTTTCATAAAAGCATTAAGCACAAATTTCCCTTTTTGCTCACTCTCTCTCAAAAAAAAGGAAATATCTAGCAAATCACTTCAGGGACTGAAGAGATCTGCTATTTAGCTGACAGGAACTATGCTAATTTTATAGCTAAGCTGCTTAACAAAGTTGATAAACCACTTTGAATTTTATTTTGAGAGAGAGGGGAAAGACTTAATGTATTTTATGTTCTTAGTTAGATGTAAAGCATGTGGTGGTTAAGAAGCTTCTTTGACATGTGCACTAATGATTTGGCATGAAAATATAAAAAATAAGCACAAAATCGCATGCTGTCAAGCATTTAACATACAGATCTTCTACTTGTCAACAGTAGCATAGGGTTATGTCAGCAGAAGCACATAAGCTAATCAGAGATCTATCTATCTATCTATCTATCTATCTATCTATCTATCTATCTATCTATCTATCTATCTATCTATCTATCTATCTCTCTCTCTCTCTCTCTCTCTCTCTCTCTCTCTCTCTCTATATATATATATATAAAGTAGCCACATTCTAGAAAAAAATGCAATTAGGACGAAAATGTTTTCAAACCTTATACTTTAAATAGTTTGCTCGCATTCAAATGGAATTGGCATATACATAGATATGGAAATTCCATCTGAATGTGTTCCTGTGGCACATTTGTAGAGCATTGTGTTAGCAGCGCAAAAGGTTGTGGGTTCAATTCCCAGGGAACACATGTTAGGTAAAAAATGTTAGCCTGAGTGTACTGTAAGTCCCTTTGGATAAAAGTGTCTGCTTAAATGCATAAATGTGAGGTTAAACTTAAAGTCTCTGGTTTTAATACATTTTTATATTTGTCTATTTGCATTTTTTTTCCTGGTATGTTGCTAGAATAGTGCTTAATCTACAAATTAATGTTGATGACCTATTTACTATGTGTATTAATTAAGCATTAGCAGAGATCTTTTCTTTTACACAGAGCCATTCTTATTTCACACCGGTTGCAGTCTGGTCCCAGGTCAAATGAGGAATTAATGTTTGTTAATGGTCCAGCTAAACACAAAACTAGTGGGTTGTAATGCAGCAAGTAGTAGTAATGCAACAGTAGTGTAATGCAACAGTAGACATGACCTGCTATTGAACAAAGAAACTAAGGAAATACAGTGCATTAGCAATGTACATTACTGTCAGAGGATGTGAAAGAGAAGAAAACAAATGTATGCGTGAGAGCATGAGAGAGAGAGAGAGAGAGAGAGAGAGAGAGAGAGAGGTATGGGCATAGTAAATATCACTATATTAATATAAAAACTACTCATATAGATTCAAAGGTCTAGTGTCTGTGTGCTTGTGTATTTTGTGGAGTGTGGATCAAAAAGCATGCATCAAAATCTAGAATAGGTCAAAGTGTGAACTGGGGCATATAGACCCATACAAATATTGTCAAACACACAAATGCAGTAGATACTCACACAGAATCAGGATGAATCTCACAACATTCTATGAATGCTGACACATACATAAACATGCACAGCAGCCCAAAAACAATTTTTATGCATATCTATAATTATATATATATATATCCAGACAAAGTGAATATCTTATCAACATTTCAACATATGGATTTTAGCAACCAACTGTACACTTAAGCAGGGCAAGAGCCCAAACCGTAGAGAAGCAGAACACCATTTAAGTCTGATCTTGTTGAGTACCCAGCTAATAATCTTTAGTTTTCTTCTGGAGGTTGAGTACAGCCCCAGAGCCCCAGCACATTAAACTATAATGAAAGTATTATTTTTCAGCCTGTTTCTGTTTATAGCTTTTTCCCTCATTATCCGTGCCTATCAAAAATGTGGGATGTGGATGGGATGAAAATATACTGATTATACGCACAAAAAGAAATTTGAGAACAACTCTGGATGAAAGGAAATGCAATTTTGGAAACATCTTTTTTTTTAAACAGTGACCAGAAAATATAAAGCTGTTTTTTTGTCCAGAAGAATGTGGGTGAATTCACTAAATAATTTTTGCCAATGCATGCATTTCAACTCAAAAACTTTTCCACTAATCATATGCAATCCATATTATAATGACACTAAATTCTTTAAAATTGGCAACTGCATTATTTTTATCATCTACGTGTCTATTATTGTCTTATTTAAGCTATATATTTTCATATATAGTTCAAATATAACTGTTTACTCAGAGCAAATGGTGCCATGAAATTGGAATTCTTTTTAGGGTAAACTTTACATTATTACAGATTAATCAAAAATTAGTAATAATGTAAATGAAACGATTTATATATGTTTATGAACACAGTCTGTTGACCATGACAGCAGTAATTCATTCAGCGATAATTAGTCTCAAGTATGCCGTACTACAGCAGTCAACTACATCTCTAGATAGTGCTCAGAACCAGTCTACAAGACTGATGTAAATTGCATTTAGCACAATTTTTGTGCATGTTATTTGTGCATGTTATTTTCTACCTGATTAATTAATTTATAAATCCTTTAGTGAAATAGATGATAAATGCATTGTAAATAGTGCGTGCAAACTAAATGGAACTATCAGTGGGTGCAATTTATTTTTAGTGAATCCTTCCTTCTGTATCTTTTTGTGGTCTCTATGCGTGTGAAACTCCAAAGCAACTTTGAGTCCAGAGATACTTTTAATTTCAATGGCCGTGAGGCATTCCACTTCATTAGTGATTCTTGTTTTTGCTTTCTTTTTAATGAGAAACAAAATCAAATAACTGTGAGAGGACAAGCAAGAGGTGCTCATGAATAAAGCTGCACAGATAATGTAGAAAAGGAGTTAAGAATATTTTTCTGAATTTTGTTCTACTGAAAGCTTAAATAAACACATCATTCATTTAAAAGCCTTTTTTTGTAGTCTGCCTCTCTTTCCTCACACACAGGTCCAAAATTAATGTTTTGCAATTATATTTTGCAATTTTATGATAATATTAATACTAATGCTATTACTACTATTACTACTTCTACTAATAAAAATAATAATAGTAATAATAATAATAATTCTCCCCCATGACAATTTCATTTGTAACAAACAGGACAGGCCACTGTGTCAGTGGCAGCAGCATACATGAGATGAATCTGTCCTATGCTTTTATATCTTATCTACTATTCTGCTTAGACTCTTTCTCTTCTTGTAGTTGCATAATTATACTCAGACACATAGGAATAATTTAGCAAAGCCTGTCTAGAACAACAATCCCAAAATTACAATGAGGTGAATGTCCACTCATGATGAATGCTCCACCGTGCAATTCACAAAGACACAAGCAATCACTACTGGTGTCAGCAGATACATACAGTACATTTCTGTAATTTAAATATTTGCACATGCTCTCATCTGTGATCTGCATATAAAACGCACATGCCTTTTTTGCCTATAGGCATCACTTTATTTTCAAACGGCGAACTCATAATTAATGTCTGCCACTGCTATTGAGCCGAGACACCGAGTGAGAAGTTGAGAACGTGTGAGGTATAGAATATCTAATGTCTTACTTTCCAAAAAGTAGTGAGAGAGGGGTGTGTAACTAAGAGAGAAAGTTAGATTGCAATTAATTTGCTCAGACATACAGTATGAAAGCCTGAAAAAAGCTAAAGCACAGCTAAATGTGTCCCTTCTATGTCCGTCCAACAATAAAATAAAGCAATGAATAATGAAGTGAAGTGAAAATGCAATGTAATGTACTGTGATTATTTGAATGTAAAAAAAAGAAAGAAAGAAAAAATCATAGTTATTGCACTACATGCATGTTATTTTAAATCAGGATTAAAATTAAGCACTCTGTAACAGGGGTCATGAAAAATGTTAATCCCTGCAATGAGCAAATATTGCTCACTGGTCTTATTCTCAATATAGATAGCCATTCACCACAGGTCCAGGGTCAAGCATGTGCTGTTCAAATCGAAGAGGTCAGAGAGGACACATGTCACTCAATACTGATCAAAGATCAGCAGGAATGTGTTAATGAGCCTTTAACACCGGGCTGACCTTGAGCGGTTGAGGCCACATCCTTCCCACAAACAAACACACATACACATCTCTGCATCTTCTGCATATCCGACTGAAAAGGTGTACACAATACGTGCACGCAGATAGAAAAGCACATACTGTATGTACTGAGGGGACAAATCCATGTTTCCTATAAGCTTACTTTTAACTCAATTTTCTAGCTCTTGTATTTCATCTGGGTTTCACCCTCAGCCTGCTGTTCACAGAAGCATTAATTATTGGCTTACCGCTTTTATCTGCCACCCCACACTCATGAGTCAGAAAACACATTCAGGAGATAATAGGATAATAATGAAAAAAAAAAAAATCTCAAGTAATAAATACAACATGAAAGAGACAATGAGGCCAGCAGAGACACACAGAGAGAGAGAAGCAGCAATAGCAAAGGACTGTTATGAGATCAAGAAAAACACAAAATACTTTTGAACAAGAAAAATCACAACTACTGTACAGATTGCTCTAGAGTTAAAGGAAAAGCAATGTTGAAACATTTTCTCCTACACAAGATCAGTGTGTAGTACAGACATAATTACAGTGGGATCCAAAAGTCTGAAATCACACTGAAAATATGAGATTTTATTCAGTTAATCCTGCAATAAACAAAAGGTTGTAGTGACATTAAAATAAAACAAATATGTAACATTATTACAGTAATATTTCAGATTCTGCACTATTTCGTAGTCACTTATCAAATAAGTAAATTTGTGAAATTGATCGTCATGCTTCGATTTATGCAGCAAATTATTATTTTTTATTTTTTTATTTATTTTTATTTTTTTAAATGATAATGCTATAATATAACTAATAAAAAAAAAAAAAAAAAAAAAAAAAAAAAAAAGCATTTTCACAATTTTTGGACCACACTGTACCCTATACCTGTACCAAAAAGTGTCAAAACTGTGGTTCCGGTTGGTTCAAATAGTGGCACAGGAATAACACATTTCAGCCTTTTATTATTATTAAAAGATATAGATATAAGAGTATTTATTTGAAATCGAAATATCCTCAATTTAATGCTTCCTTGCTGAATAAAGGTAACCTATAAATAAATAAATAAATAAAAATCTTTCAGACCTTAAACTTTTAAACAGTCGTGTACTTCAAAATTGACTCTATATACTTTGTTAGCACACATTGCTAGTATTGAGGTGAAAAATAATCCATGCAAGTTCATTTAAAAACAACAACAACAACATATTTGTCTTGGTCATCAAAATCTGAATATTTGCTTCCACTCTGAAATGACATTCCTTCTCTGATGACGTCAGTCTTATCCTTAACCATGGCCTCTCCAACCTTTAGTTTGCTATAAGTGAGAGATGGAGAGGAGGCGCGCTAAAATAACATTCAATATTCTGTTTCAGTTGGAAATACGTCATTAAACTGAAATATAGTTGGCAGCAACTTCGAGTTTACAAGGACTTTAAAGTCAGGTAAATGTGTATTTGGACAGGTCTGCAAGATAGAGGAGTTAAAGTGAAGAGAAAGTAAAAACGTGCAAAGAAACCAGCACTTCACTATCTTTATCAGAGCACAGCATGCAACTACAACAAAGCCCATTTCCAGCTCTTATCACACAGAGCAGGCCCCAGCACGGAGCTCCACCCTAAGGCTCATTATTCCAATCATATCAAATACAAGCAGGCATGGCTCCTCACAGCTTAGGTTATCCACATTGTTTGATGATGCACAGTGGGGCTCAGCATGGAGCTCTGCTGGGCTTCATACTGCACCTCAGGTCAGAGTGAATAGGCCTGAACGCTGAGCTGCGCTGTGAGGCGCGGCTGAGTGAACGCAGAGGCCGCAGCCTGTTAGCATTCTCAAGTAGCTGTGCTGGATTTCATCGGCCTGCAGTATGCTGAGCTGGGGAATATGATTGAAAGCAGGTTCTGTAAAAAGCTACAGGCAAAGAGAATTTTTACACTTGGTAAAGTGCTTTACACAATACTTAATACATGTTTTCAATACTCTTAAGACAGTCAGCACAATAGCAGTGTGGACTAAACTGAGGATTATTTAGTCTTTGCTTTGATACAAAATGCATTCGATGACCACCTAAACTCAAAACACTAGCAAATCCCTATGCAACAATAAAACTGTTAAAAGCTATGTTAAAAAAAAGTGTGGAGCAGATTCAAAAAAAAAAAAAAAAAAACTAAGAATAGTATTTTTATGACAAAAAGACTGATACATAAAATTGCCAACATGAGAAAACTGTATTGTATCTCACTTCGCTGCACCAAATCTAACACAACCAATTATTTTGTTACTTAGTTCAGACATAAGCAAAATGTATTTATTTATTTATTTTTATTTATTTATTTATTATTTTTACATTTCTTGACCAGTAGGTGGTTCTGTGCTACTAAAGCCTAACAATCCAATTTTGCATGCTCTTCACTGGATTTGCTCATGCACTACATGGTCTATCGAAAATTACATCATAGAGTGCAATCGATTTGGTGTGAGACAAGAAATCAGAAAGAAAATAATTTTGCTTCTAGCACTGTACTTTACCTACAGTACACAGTGAATAAGACAGTACTGTGTGGATTTAAAGTGAACAGCAGAAGAACAGAACTCTGCATCCAACATGGACAGACATCCATGCACAGAGTGCTTGTGTTTTTTTTCCCTTTTTTTCACAGGCTACAATTAACACTTCAGATGATGTAAAAGCTGGTTTGGTTAAAGTTTACAATGTTTGTGGCATTAACCTTTTTTTTGTGTGTGTGGCTATTGAATGATTTGTTTAAATCATAAATTTGAAGAATGCTGACAGTAAATGAAAAAAAAAAAAACTGTTATAGCACTTGCCTTTCTATTTTTCCACACAGAATTGTTCAATAAAAGGTATCTCATGTAGATATCTGTAAAAATACATTTACATGACAAAAGCTAGCTGAGATCACTTCCACTCCGTCAAGTTAATTAAAATCAATTTAATACACCATACTATAGTGCTATACTAACACTCCCACCACCTCTATTCCGTGTGTTTCTCTGCACAGGCCCCGTGCACCCAGGACGCGATCTTCCGAGATGTCCTTCACTCCGGCGCCAGGACACCATGGACCCTGGGTGCACCCGCAGCGGAAGAAGCAAGCCAAACTGCTTTGTTAATAATTGGAATCTTTTCTGGGAGCATCCTAGGCTTTTTCGCGCTGATGGCCTGCACCCCAGCAGAGTCAGAACGGAACTGCTGTCGGACAACATCTCCAGGACACTAAGCTCCATATGACTAGTAAGCAAAATATTCAAATAACTGCTATGATGACTTTTGTTCTACCCACTTAAATGATAGAAGTACTTGGGCTGTCCAATCTATTAAGACTGTGTCTGTTCCCCGAATAGTGAGGTCAAAATATAAATGTAATGCACGATCTAGAAAAAATCTGATTGTGATTAAACCAGAGAATTGCAAAATAAATGAACCAAAATGATTTTTAAAGTTTGGGCTCCTAAACATTAGAGCACTCGCACCCAAAGCATTTACTGTAAATGAAATTATCACAGATAATAGATTTGATCGACTCTGCTTGACTGAAACCTGGCTAAAACCAAATAATTATATTGGTCTAAATGAGTCTACTCCACCAAGCTACTGTTATAAGCTTGAGTCCTGTCAAACTGGTCTTGGCGGCGGTGTTGCAACAATACGTATATACTGTAGTGATATTCTCAATGTTACTCAGAAAACAGGATACAGGTTTAACTCATTCGAAATACTTCTGCTTAATGTTAAACTGTCAGATATGCAAAAGAAATCTATTGTATCTCTTGCTCTGGCTACTTTGTATAGACCACCAGGGCCGTATACAGATTTCCTAAAAGAATTTGCAGATTTCCTCTCAGACCTATTGGTTCCTGTTGATAAAGCAATAATTGTCAGAGATTTTAACATTCACGGTGATAATACAAATGATGCATCAGGACTTACGTTTACTGTCCTAATAAACTTTTTTGGAGTCAAGGAAAATGTCACCAGGCCCACTCATCATTTTAATCAAACTCTAGATTTAATTATATCGCATGGAATCGATCTTACTGATATAGATATCGTACCTCAAAGTGATGATGTTACTGATCATTTCCTTGTATTGTTATCGTCCAGGAAGAACTATTGTTCCAACCACTAAAGGCAGATTCATAAATAACCTGCTTGATTTATCTCAACTGGTCTGTGTACCAATAAATACACATGAACTAGACGAAATTACTAGCAACATGGGCACTATCTTCCCTAATATATTAGAAGCTGTTGCCCACATCAGATTGAAAAAGGTTAGCGAAAAACGGTACAACAGTAATACCCATTCTCTAAAGAAAGAAACTCATAATCTTGAGCACAAATGGAGAAAAACTAACTTGGAAGTTTTTAGAATTGCATGGAAAAACAGTATATGACAGGAAGAGCTAAATAAACTTATCACGGCATCTAAACCCATAACATGTTTATTAGATCCTGTACCCTGAAAGAGTTGTTACCTGTAGCAGAAGAACCGCTTCTTAATATTATTAACTCGTCATTATCTTAGGTCATGTCCCAAAACCATTCAAGCTTGCGGTTATTAAGCCTCTTATTAAGAAACCACAACTAGATCCTAATGAACTGTCTAATTACAGACACATTTCAAATCTTCCGTTTATGTCTAAAATTGTAGAAAAAATGTTGTCTGCTCAATTGTGCTCCTTCCTGCAAAAAAATTAAATAATATATATATATATATATATATATATATATATATATATATATATATATATATATATATATATATATATATATATATATATATATATATATATATATATATATATATATAAAGAATTTCTGTCAGGTTTCAGGCCCCATCAAAGCACAGAAACTGCACTTGTTAAAATTACAAATGACTTGCTTCTTGCGTCAGACCAAGGCTGCACCTCAATGCTAGGTTTACTTGATCTTAGTGCTGCGTTCTACACTATAGATCAGGGGTCGGCAAGTAAGTTTGTCATCGGGCTAAAAAACTTTTTCGCCACTAGATGGCGGGCCAGAACATACATACATACATACATACATACATATATATATATATATCTATATATATATATATATATATATATATATATATATATATATATATATATATATATATATATATATATATATATATTAGGGCTGGGCGATATATCGCATGCGATATATCGCATGTCACACGCATTTCGTCAGTAAAGCCGGTTCCCTGATTACTGCTAAATCGCCATCACCTGCTTTCAAATGGAGCGGCATTTAATAGACAGAGCCGTAGTTCACTGACAAGCTACGCAATATCGCGTTCATTATCGAAGGCGATTCATCTGCGATAATGAACGCGATATTGCAAAATATTATTACTTACCTACAGTATTAGGGCCCTTAATGGTTTAGCTCCTGCGTACATAACTAGTCTACTACCATTTTACAATCCATCATGTTACCTAAGGTGGCAAAACTCTGAACTTTTGGTAGTACCTAGGATAGCAAAGTCCACTAAAGGAGGTAAAGCTTTTTCACATTTGTGACCCTGGACCACAAAACCAGTCTTAAGTGTAAAATCTTCAAAATTGTCTTATGCATAATCTGAAAGCTGAATAAATAAGCTTCCCATTGATGTATGGTTTATTCGAATCGGACGATAATTGGCCGAGATACAACTATTTGAAAATCTGGAATTTGAAGGTGCAAAAAAAATCTAAATATTGAGAAAATCACCTTTAAAGTTGTCCAAATGAAGTCCTTAGCAATGCATGTTTCTAATCAAAAATTAAGTTTTGATATATTTATGGTAGGAAATTTACAAAATATCTTCATGGAACATGATTTTTACTTAATATCCTAATAATTTTTGGCATAAAAGAAAAATGGATAATTTTGAACCATATAATGTATTTTTGGCTATTGCTACAAATATACCCCATTGACTTAAGTTTGGTTTTGTGGTCCAGGGTCACATTTGGCTCCCAAACTCTGGAATAGCCTTCCTGATTACGTTCAGGGTTCAGACACTAAAAATCCATCTAAAAATATATTAAAGAAACATCTATTTGGCCAAGCATTCAAAAAATGCATCTCATAATCTTGTACTGCAGTTATATCTGATCAAATGCACATTATTATTCCTTAGGTTGGGTTGAACAAATAATTTTTTGCTTGGTTGGAACAGCAGCTACGCTAATTATGTCTCTATTTGTTTCTCTCTTTTCAACTAGGATTTACGCAAGCTTCACTCTAGATCCAGAACACCTGAGAAGAGATGATGCCAACTCCTCAGAGTACATCAGATGCTGCCAACCCTGAAACAACATACAGAACTACAAAATTTTTCTATAAGTTTGATTGCAACATATAATAATTGCTGTTAATAGTGTTCATCGTCTGTTTGATTACGTCTTTAATTGACGTTACATTTCTGCCATATGAACATTAACTGACAGTCACCACTGATAAGCTACTGCTTAATATAAAAGGATTTGTATCGTGAAACGCGCTATACAAATAAACTGTGATAAATGATAAACCCTATTGATTCGGATAACAATTTATTCACAGTAGATAAGCTCACATGGTCAGTCACATGATTATAAATAAAATGTAATATGTTTGGAATAATAAGAATACATTCAAAAAGTAATTATATCCTATCTATTATTTGATTATTTAAATCTCCTGTTTTAAAATAGGACAACAGACATGCTATATTTAAATGGTTTACTGTCTTGCATTGTTTCTCTTAACAATGTGGAGTTTAGCAGAAATACGTTAATGCAACCTCTTATTTACATAAGGTAAACACAAAGCTGATTGGTTTATATTTTGTTGATATATTTGTAAATAAAACATTTTAAAATTGTATTTCAAATGTTTATGTGCTTTTCTTCTCTTTCTTCTTTTTGTTCTTAACAGCTCTCACTGGGGTGGAGCAGTTATGAAATGTGGTTCTTGCAAATACTTTTCAGCAATTTCAGTAATAAATATTCATGCAAATTAAAGCAAAGTGCAACAGTTACTGTATGGCAGTGGTCAAAAAGGATTTAAACAGTGAATTTTGAATTGATCCCATCTTGTAAACTCAGAGATGTGGATTCAAACGGCAATTAAAATACTAGAGTGTTCGTCAAAGACCAGTAGGTAATTTGACCAGGGATTTTTACGTGAGTAGTGGGAGAAAAACAAAGTCATTCTGGATTCGGATGGCAATAAAATCACAGACTAACCCCTATGTGCTGAAAATAACTTACGTCCCCATGAAAATCAATTACCATCTGAATCAGGCTAAAGACAGCCACCTAATGAAGATGGAGAATGGGTGCTACTGTTTAGTTGCTATAGGGTTCTAATTTTCGACCTTTCAGAAAAATGTATTGGCTGATGAGTAATTTAAAATAAAAATGTGACCCTGGACCACAAAACCAGTCATAAGTAGCATGGGTATATTTTCAGCAATAGCCAACAATACACTGTATGGATCAAAATGATAGATTTTTCTTTTATGCCAAAAATCATTAGGATATTAAGTAAAGATCTTGTTCCATGAAGATATTTTGTAAATTTCCTATCATAAATATATCAAAAGTTAATTTTTGATTAGTTATATGCATTGCTAAGAACTTCATTAGTAACTTTAAAGGCGACTTTCTCAATTTTTTTGACTTTTTTTTTGCACCCTCAGATTACAGATTTTCGAAAAGTTGTATCTCAGCCAAATATGACTATATCCTAACAATCCATACATCAACGGGAAGCTTATATTATATTATATACAAATCCTTATGACTGGTTTTGTGGTCCCGGGTCAAATGTGTAATTTTAAACAAAATATTGGCTGATACATCTGTCTACAACTACTAGAAAACACCCAAAGATAAGAAAAAAGAAAGAGAAAAGAAAAAAAGCGGCAGCCTAATGGTCTGTGCATCCAATGGTTGCATGTGGAGTTGTAAGTGAAGGTCACCCCAGAGACTTTCTGAGATTCTGCTCTGTCATCATTGTGTCCTTCAGTAAGGCTGTTAACCTGACTGCTCTAGGGAAACCGTTTCTGCAATTAGTGTACTTGGATGACAAATGTCTGCTAAATGGCAAATAACAACACACACACAGAGCCATAAAGACCCTGATGACACCATACTAGAGTAAGTCATGTAAGCTTAAAAAGCAACACCTCAGTTTATTGTAGAGCATGTTTTCAGAAAAAAAAGATGGACAAAAATACGAATAAAAACAGCAGAAGGTAAAGCTCCAGCGCAGAGCTACGTCCACCAGGAGCCATTACATTTAATGAAATCCTTCTTTGGAATGCCCTAAGCACATAAAGCTAGCGGCTACTGTTCTACAGACCTCCAACAGATTTTAAAGGAAATACAATCCCACTAGGGCTTCCATTTATATCCTGATCTAAGAATAACTTCATTTGTCTAAACTGCACAGCAGAGATGGTAAAACTGGTTTGGGATCAGCACAGAAGAGTGTAAGAGGAGGATGACCTCTGAGGTCATTTCTGTGCTTTGATTTATGATGCTAGAACAAGAGTTTGGGGGAATGAAGGTAAGGATCAATATGGACTGGAGGAGCCTCAATAGAGCAACCAATCAGAATCAGAGAAGAGAGACTCAATTCATATTTCAAAGAATGTGTCAACAAATGATGAAAAATCTCAATGGAGCATTTCCCTCAGTACGAACATAAATTCACTCTCAGCAAATAATGCTGTAAAGAGCTGGGGGAAAAAAAAGTGTGTAAAAAAGAAGTAATGTTAATTATTGTTTGGGGAGGAGACTGTCCATCTAATCCAGCCAATCATATCACAAAAATATGCCTATATAAACAGCTGCTTACCTCAGTCCTGCAACAGAAACATAAAAAACCCTGATAAGAATGAACAGGGAAAAACAAACGGGATGAAGGATGAGAAAGAGGAGTCCAAACAAAAGCCAGAGAGGAGATATGACACAGAGAAAAAAAGAAATGGAAGAAAAACATGAAAGAGACTGAAAGAAGAGGAAAGGGGAAGGGAAAGGTTGTGAACTAAATCACAGAAATTGATAAGGGTATTAGTGTCAGAAAGAAAGATGAAATAGGTTTTCTGCCTCCTTCATCAAAAAAACCCACACACACCTCACACTATACCCTCTACAAAACCATATCTCTCATATTTTATCAGCCTCTTTTGCAGTTCATCCTTGTTTCTGTGTCCTCTTCTGTCTCAAACAGTGCAACCCGAAATAAAGATCTACTGCAACAATTTAGAGACTTTGTTGAACAGTCATTACTCAATATGTGGTGGGCTACACAGAACACACATATATCCGCCTGCACAAAAACAAACACTATTACAACATATATACATCCACACGGATAAGCACAAAAACCTTGGCCATATTTCACTCCAAAATCATAAGAAGTATAATGCAGTATAAAGCCTATTATAGGACCATTGCACATTATTTTGACAATTCAGTACTGTAATGTGTAAGGAAATAATGATAAATTATTCAAATTATATAGTTGTTATACATTTTGGTAGTCCCTGTTATTTAAATTTAATGTTAAATATGTAATAGTTATATGATGTACTGAATTTAATTTAAGCTAATTTACATTAAATAAATCTTTGTGTCTGGACAGCACTATTTTCATTACTGATTGTCAGCATTACAGTAATGAGAATTAAGGGGGGTGGGGGTGTGTGCTTAATTGCCCTTAATCATGAACTAGATGTCTTAATGGTTTATCCAGACAGATTAATGAGATTAAATGTGGGGAAAATTACTGTAAATCTCCTGCTTTTCAGAATCTTGCTCCTGAGAAAAAATACTCCAATAATCTCTTAAATTCTCTTTAAGAGTTTCAGATTAGGTCTCAACAACGTCTAAATCTGTGCTGAGAATTGCTAATGTATCAAATATAAAGTCATAGATTTCAGTACAAATTCAAACTAGGGAAGTCTAATACATCGTGTTACAAAAAAATTAAATACTCATATCCTGTTTCTTTTTAAACAAATAACCTAGTCTACACTATCCACACTCATTTTATGGCTCTATACTCATATTTTATGGTAATTAAAAACAAAAACACTGTACATATAGTTGTATACAACAAATAAACTAGGAAAACTAGGACTAGGAAGAGATGGATAGTATGTTAACAAAGTAAATAATAGTGTAGGGAAAAAAAATAATATAGAAAGGTCTTTCCCCTATCAAGAGCACATTTCCATTTTTTCATTACAATAAGCATGAAAAAGAAATTACAGTGTTTTTATCAAATCAAAAACACACAGTCACACTTTATGACATTAAACACAAACAGAAACCACAACGAATGGATCACATTAGCGTATAAAATGGAATACATTATCAATCTTTCACAAACACACACACACACACACACACACACACACACACACACACACACACACACACACACACACACACACACACTTTGTGCAGCAAAATAAACATGTACAAATATGACTGCATTACAGAGCATCTATATTTCCCCATGTAAAGGCGACAGTATAATATTCACACAAATGACAGACTAATACTCATTATATATTTCAGTAAATCCTTTGCAAATCTAAGATGGCAGCACACGCAATGAGAGCCTATTCAAAGCAGCACTGTCAACTACACTTGACAACTCTGATATCTATAATGTATGAGAATCCATTTCTGTGGTGAGGAACTTGTGCTGGAAAACAAAGATGGGTCTGTGTGTGTGTATGTGTGTAGGGGAAGAATGAAAGGAGTGCTATCAATCATTTGACTCATCAGTGCGTTAATGTCTGCGTGCTTGTCAGCATGGGTGTGTATGCGTGTGTGTGTGTGTGTGTGTGTGTGTGATGAGATCAGGCTCATCTCTATGTCATTATGGAGCAGCTCATAGGTTATCAGGGGAGGTGAGAGCTATTTATAACACCTCTTTACTTTTACTTCCTCTCTCTCACACTCTTTTTCTCTCATACACATGCTGTTCCTAACACATGTTCTCTCCCCCCTTGACCAACTTCTCAAGGTGGGGTGGCAGACAAGCATTTATCCTAGACACTGTACATTGACAGTCTGCAAACACATACACCAACATATGCATGCAAATTAACATGCATGCTGCACGTCCTCACACATTGGTAATATTCTGGCCTACACATTTATTGCAGACACATCATTCACAGTACTTCAGACTGTCTTATGGGGAGGTACAGATTAAAGAGCTATAATTCCTTAACGTTTCCTCCAATTTTGATGAGAATACCCTCACATTAAAGCTCAGAGTGTGCACTTTAAGCCAATATTCATTATATAACTGTAACTTGAATATGCTTTGGTCAACAGCTAAAATAATAAAAGCTGTGCCTGTGTCCAAATATATATGGACCTAACTGTTCCTACAGTTTGACCTACAGCAGTGGTTCTCAACCTTTTTAACTTTTTTGACACTCTAGCACTATTATTATTATGTTTTACTTATTTTAAAGCATGGAAACTCCTTGTGAATAAATGAATAAACAAATTAATTAATTAATTTTTTAAAAAGCATGTAAATTAACTCTTGAGTGCAACTTCAGCCTGTGAATGAAATTATTGCAGCATTTGTATATTTGCACACAAGTGCTCTTCAGTGGTTGACTGTTGAAGTAATTGAAGTGTACATAATGTATGGCCTTCTTAGAATTCGCTTTGATTTAAAAAAAAAAAAAAACATCTACAAGAATATAATAGCAAATGTAAATGTTATATCCTCCAGACATTCTGATTCAAATAAATGAATGGAGAATATACACACAAACACAAATCTATGATGTGGTTTTGATTTGCCATTAATTTAATGCTTAGTATATGCAAAGTTAAGTTAACATTTTGGAAAATAGCCCAAAACAAGCTATAAATCTAGCAAAAAGCTATAAAATCCTCAACATCTTTGGGAGTTTATTTCCTGTGCATTTTGAAAATGTCATTGTATAGTTGGTCACTCACTCAGTGATTTCCTCGGTAACTGTATGTTCCACCTGTAGACGGGAGTTCACCTCGATGAAGTAGTGTTTCCCATGTTTGTCAACCAGGAACTCTACTGTGCCTGCGTTCTCATAACCCACCTATGGAAAACAAACAAAAAACAGTTTTAGTGTTAGCACAAAAATACATTCGAGAATAGTTGTTTATGGACCACCTTAAACCTCCTTATCACACACAGCTAAACATCTAGTTGAGTACCTGTTAAGTCTCCTGCCTGCCGTAATTTTTAAGCAAGACTTAAGACTTAGGTTCGATTTTTCAGCTGTGTTTGATTAGGGATAAGCTAAACTCTGCAGGATGGTGGCCCTCTGGGATCAGAGTTGCCTATCTCTGATATACTTGAAGCTGCACTGTGCTTTGGAAGTCATCCAGTAAAATCGGTTGCTAAGTTCAGGCATGATACAAGAACCCAACACACGAGCTCCAAAGCATGCAATGATCAAAAGATGCTTGAAACTAGAAATAGTGGTAACAATGTCAGATATGACATTATGGTATGGTTATGGTATGGAATTATGAGAAGATGAGTAAGTTTGAGAACTTTATTTACATGTGCCGGTATCCCCTGGGGCTTCTGCTTGAGCTCCCAGAGGAATGACAATTTGCACCTAAAATTATGAGCAGAGATTTAGTTTAAAAAGCCCAAACTTTCCCTCTTAAATCTCTCAAGCTTTTAGAATAAAAAAAGCCCTCAGGCGATTGGTTAATTCTGCTGAACAGCGTGGTGCCAGTGGAAGGAAGCAAAGAAGCTTTTGGTAAAAGCCATGAAATCAGCAGGACTGCTGGTCTTGACACCAGCCAAAAACACAACCCATGGAGCAGGAGATGTGCATGAGATATACAGTAGAGACTAGGTGAGATGAAGACAGTCTCACATTATACATAAGAGACGAAAACAGAAGGAGACAAAGATACAAGAACCCACTTCTTCTAAAGTCTGCAACTCTCTTCTCTTTTTCTGGTGTCTTCTCTCTCACGCGCTCTTTCATACACGCTCTCATTCAGGCTACTTGGATACACTGAAGGGATTGAAGATAATCCAGTGCCAAAATTCACTGTAATCTGATCCAATTTCTCTCCACAATTCAGCATTGCCTACTAATCCCACATTGCAATGAGCTTGCCAAAAACAGACGCTCACCCACACAAACAACACAAACACAATATACACACACAAATATAATTTCAAACATAGCTTTGTAAATTCACTCTGACATATTACAATATTTACCACATATACATGGACATAAATCCACACTTTTAGATGCTTTACACAAACGAACAGACTTTTAAACTGCTGGGGCACTGATTTGACTAAATTAATTCATTCTTTTACTCAGTGCCCACACTTTTTCTATTCATCCCTCTTTCCTGCATCCCTCCACAACCCATGCCAATCGTGCCAGGAGGATTTGAAGCTCTTTAATCTTAACCAACTAACATGACCATGAGAACAGGGTTCAAACTGATGTCATTAGAGAGAGCAAGGGAGAGGAAAAAATGTATGAATCAATGAAAAAACATAAGGGTGACTGAACAAACAAAAAAATCAATGAATGAAAAAAATAAAAATGAATGAACTAATGAATTCTGAGTTAAAATCACAAGGGTTTCTTCATGGAAATTTTTTTAAAATAATTTTTAGGGTGCTGAATTTGTAATCTGTAAACCATTTCGCCATACATGCACAAAATACATACTGATGTCACTGCAAATAGATTAAATTGCACCCGCAAAATGATTTATCAAGCATGAATGTAGCTTCAGATCCTGCAACTGCATGTACAAATTGATACCACTGGAAGGCAGGAATTGATCTGATTCATGTGGATACACATGTAACTACTGTCATAAATGGAAAATTATGAGAATATGTAGATTTGCCCAATGCTGCTGGTTTTCTGGCATGCACTAATGTGACATGATTTTTTCATAAGCAATTGATTTATTCAAAATCATAACTGAACTTCAAGGGGTTTCATGCAAAATGATGAATACGTTCATTTAAATAAACATACTATAACTGACTAGGGGTCGACCGATTATCGTCGTGGCCGATTATCGGCGCCGATATTAAGCATTTTTATAGTTATCGGCATCGGCCATTTTCAAAACCGATTTGCCGATAAAACCATTTTATTTTGAAATGCGCGATCTGGCACTGATCCAGCCACCTCAGTCAGAGCGCACCGCTCTGTGGCCTAGACTAAGCCCCGCCCACATCGTCCGTCTGATTTGTTGGGAGTCACGAGCCTGGCCAATCAATACGGCTGGCGCGGCTGGAAAATGTTCCGCTCTCACACCGAAAGCACAGGAGGAGCTGCTTCAGTGATCATCATCACACATCAATAAGTTATCTCTCGAAGGTAAGAATGCAGTAAACGTTCCCGAAGTTGCAATAAATCACTACACTGAAGTTGCAAAACACCTAAATATAATTGATTTATGATGACAAGCCCCGTTCAGTTTATTATACTGTGAATTCCCGGTCAATGTCCGTCATTGCAGTAATATGCTTTAACGGATCATCACATCAGTGCTGAGATAATGAAACTAAAACCTACTTCTCTCACCATTCGGCCAACTTAACGTTATATTGTGAATAGATTATCAACACGAATGAATTCACTCACGTCTGCTGCGGTTTTTTTTTTTTTTTTTGTGTGTTGTTCACATAGCTTCACTGAACAGCGTCCGTTCCGTTAGGGCTCTTAGTCAAAAAAAATTCGCATATTTGGAGAAATATTGCTTTATTCTAACATGATTGCAAAATAATAATTTATCATACAGATTCAGAATTACCATTATGCAATTTTGAAGAGCTGAAAGGGCATCAAGCGCGAGCTCTGACACCCTGACACGACGCGAGCTCCCTATTCCTGATTTAGTTATCTCCGCGGCCACGCTCTCTCATTTGACTAATAACCAGGATGGGGGGGATTTCCCCCCTTCTGGTCTATGCATCCCTGCCTCTGCTGAATAACCTTTTATCCCCGGTGGGGATAAAAACATCATGCAAACCCGCTCTGACGTCCAGATCTGAATCAAATGATTCGCGATACGCGATCCGATTGAAGCGCATCGAAACAGTGAATCATTTTGCGACGCAATGGTTTAACTGATTCGGAGTTTCAAAAAGCTCCGTTGTGTTCTTTGCTTGCTTTCTCAATGTAATTTGTTGTTTGAATAACCGTGGACATTAAATCATTACAATTAATAGGCCTAACATAGGCTTACAATGTTTTTATTAAACTGAGATCACACTAAATACAATTTCCGTCGTATTAAAAACATTTAATAAAATTTTTCAAAAGCATCCCCCCCTCTGTTTATTTCACAAATCGCACCCTGCTAATAACCCTATGCTAATAACGTAAATTGTCAATAATCTCACATTGCACGTTTCTGGATGACGCTGTCCTGTATACTTCCTAGTTGTATCGCCGTGATAAACAGTCAAACAAACATTTTACACATCAAAAAAAAACAAACAAAAAAAACATAATTAACAATATGGGTTGTGTGTGATTTTAATGCTATATATATATATATATATATATATAAAAAAAAACACACACACACACAAACACAAACACACAAACACACACACAAATATATATATACAAATATATATATATATATATATATTTAAATATACATAGAGAGAGAGAGAGAGAGAGAGAGAGATAACATTTATTTTCCATTATTTGTTCATTTGTTGCTGTTTAAATTTGCTTTAAGTTTTACTTTGTTTATAGGATGCTGCTGATGGATGCAAGTTTTACTTAGTTTACAGAATGCTGCTGATGGATGCTCCCAGCACTTTTTATGTTTGTTATTATTATTAATATTAATGTTGTTATTATGAACAGTTCTCAGAATTAAAGATGTGTTAAAAATAATTTAAAGAGAGTCTTTGTCAGAGGCCTTTTTATTCTTAATTTTGACATTAATTTTCATTTTTACACTAGACACGTATCGGTTCAAAATATCGGTTATCGGTCTCCTTGATCTGTAATAATCGGTATCGGCATCGGCCCTGAAAAATGCATATCGGTCGATCCCTATAACTGACTTGTATATAAAAATGTGTAGAATGCATGTATATTTGTACAATAAATCATATTATATTTGTCTATTATTCTAAACATTAATATACATTATATAAAAAGAAATATAAAGACATTCTTGAGTCATACATCAGAGTTAAATAACACTGTAAAATCAATCCAAACTCAAACTAAACAACAACAAAACCTTGACATTGCATAGCTAGAGAAGCATAATAGTTTACACCATTGATTCTCAATCATTTTGACTCCAAGGTTCACCTTTATCCAAGACACTATTCAAAGGCAATCATATCTAAGATAATATGTGCCTCTTGGACATCTGTTCTAATAAAAATACATAAAAGTATGGTGTCAGTTAAATGTTCTACTCCTTTATTTTCAGTAAATGTTTGAGAATTTTGATTAAGATTGTGTTAATATAACTAATTTATAAAATGGTTCCAGTCTTTGATTCTGATTGGTCAACAGCTGTGTTTTATTCATGATAAAGCATGACTATGACTGCTTCACCCAACTCTTGTGGGTATCATTGCACAACACCCTTAGCAACCACCCTTTGCATCATAAACAATCAATATAACATCAAAACTGTCCCATGTATTATGTATTTCAACAAAAATAACTTCTTATTTATGTAATGATTTATGATTGACTCCCCTGCTAGCCTTATGTTGCATTATTCACCTTTAATTTCACACGCTGTCAAAAAAAGTCTTCTCATAGGGAAGATAATTATCACTGAAGATACTCAGCTTTGCATCATGCTTAACAACGCCCTTCAGCCATGACTTATTCACAATACAGCATAGCATCTTGTACCTTACTGCTTAATTTGCATAACTTGAAGACTTATTGGGGCCTCACTGGAAATTGGGTTTTATCTACTTTGTACCTGAAAATACAGTCTTTCCTTGAATTATGCTGCTCAGCTTTACTCAGCTCCTCACTTTTCACTGTCCTACCCGTAAAGCACAACAAAGACCTCAACCAAAATGTTGCTGCAAATTGTATTTTAATCTTTCATGTCATATAATGCTCTTCACCTCATACTGTCTACAAACTTACAAATACATTCATCATAGATATACCACTTTATAAACAGTATAACAGAATAATGCATGTTTTCTCAAAAAACAAAAACAAAAACAAAAAAACATTTATTTTGAAAAACTCATACTGATCCCAAACTTTTAAACAGTAGTATACTGACTATATACCATTCTTGTAGTGTCATTGATTAATCAGCAATGTCATGACATCATTTTCCTGTGGCTCCATAGTGATTAATGCAATACAACCCTATTTGCAAGTACAGACATTTTAAATGCAATTAAAAACTAAAATCTCTCATTTATCTGACAAGAAAAAATCTCCTTAATCTTGCTTGATACAAAACTTCACCTGCTCAACAGTCTGTGGTCATTGTTGCCAAATTCCCATTCATGATGTGCCATACATTTTCAATAGGAGACAGATCTGGACTGCAGGCAGGCCAGTCAAGCACATCCACTCTGTCTATGAAAGCATACTGTTGTTGCTCGTGCAGAAAGAGTCTTGGCATTGTCTCACTCTAATAACCATGCAATTCCATGGAGAAGTCATTTTGATAGCAGCATATGTCACTGTACAATCTTAATATATGCCTCACCTTTAATGGTACCTTCATACTGTATGTAATGTAATAGTACCTTAAACATAGGTAATGCCATTGGGGGCATCATACCCAATACTGTACAATCTTAATATATGCCTCAGCTTTAATGGTACCTTCATACTGTATGTAATGTAATAGTATATTCAACATAATGCCGTTGGGGGCATCGTACCCAATACGATGACAGATGTTGGCTTGTGCACCTGTTGCTGATAGAAGTCTGGACAATTTATTTTGTCTTTGGCACAGAGAACTCAATGTTTGTTTTTCCTAAAAACAAGCTGAAATGTGGACTCATCTGACCACAGCACACATTACCACTGTCTTTTAGACCACCTGAGATAAGCTTGGGCCCAGAGAACATGGCAGAATCTTTGCAGAGAATTGATGTACAGTATGGTTTTCTTTTATGTAACAGAGATTAAGGCTGCATTTCTTGATGCAGAGATGGGTGGTTTTCTGAAGTACTTTTGAGCCCATGTGGCTATATTTAACACAGTAGCATGATGGGTTTCATACATTCACATTTCCTGGCTTTCACTGAGATTTCTCCAGATTTCCTGAATCTTTTCAAAATTGTTTTTTAATCATGATATCCTCACCTATTACCAATTCATCTGCTTATTGTGGAATGTTTCAAAACAGTTGAAATCTGTTCAAAAATGTCCCAACATTTTGAAAATGGGGTTGTACATTTACGCCCCAAACAAGAAAAAATGGCTTTAATTTAGGTTTCTGCAGTTTTTCACGAGATAAACAGGAATGCTAACGGAGAGCTTACTGCAGATGCTACAGACCTCCTTGACCTGCAGAAGTGTCGACAGACCTCCCTATCTCTTTTAAAATCCTTTCACCTCGCCATTGGATTTCTGGTTTCTGGGAAATACTTTTCAACTGAATTCAATACTTTATTGTGCTACTTCGCTTTATGATGCAGCGTCAAATAGCCAGGTTATAACGAGTTCCATAAGGAGAGGCAGGATGAAAGGACAGATGGTGAAGAGAAGAGTGGGGGGTAAGAGAGAGAGAGAGAGAGAGAGAGAGAGAGAGAGAGAGAGAGACGCTATCAGTGTCTTTTTAATCAGATGTGTTTGTGGTGACATGTGATTATAATCGGCTCTCAAGTGGCTCCCATGGTGACAATTCACCTACAGATATGACCCAGAATATGCCAATGAAAAGAATAGTGACTGGGTCCAAAGATGAAGGATAGACACTAGCAGATGTGAACACATGAGGAGAATACAAAGAGAAGTAGAAAATCACCAGGTTATTAGCACACACATCATTGTTCAATCATTACCAGCAGAATGTCAGAGCTCCAGACGTGCTCAGACTCAACTCACTGCTTTAGTGACATCTAGAGAGAGCTTTATGTTATGAACTAATGAAACTATTTAACTGAGTGTAAGAAAGTATAATAAACAAGACAATTTCAAATAAAACTTGTTATTATGAGGATCTGCTTTACTGTTTATAGATTTTAGATCTCTTTGTTTCAGACAATAAAGCAGATGGCAGATTTTCTGTTCTGAATACATTAGAGAAGCACTCACACAAACAAGGCCTTTCATGCACTACAGTGAGCATTCCGCTAGCCTTTTAAGCAAAAGTGCAATACTGAGAAAACCACTGGGTGCATCCCCTCCTTCAGATCATCCCACACTGGACCAAAGAGGGAAAGAAGAAAAGAATATGTTCAACTGTTTTACAGAATATATATATATAAGCTCACTGCAAGAGTGTACAAATGAGGGAGAAAGTAAATGAGTGTGTCTGAGGGAGTCAGTGAGCGAATGAGGAAATGAGTGTGATTGTGAGCGAGTCAATGAATGAATCAGTATATCAGTCGCTGAATCAGTGGATAAGTGAATTGAGTCTGTGAGTGAGTGACTGAGAGAGTCAGTAAAGAATCCGTTAGTGAGGAAATGAGTCAGTAGTGATTGATCAAATCAGTGAGCGAGTAAACATTTACGTACTAATTTGCGTACTTATGCATAGTTCATAGTGCATGTAATTTGGGACTAACTATAAGTGAGTGTGTGAGCAGTTGAGTCAATGAGTCTGTGAATCAATCATCAAGTCAGTGAACAAGTGAATGAGTCTGAATGAGTGAATCAGTGAGTGAATGAGTGAGTGACTGAGTGAGTGAGTGAGTGAAGGGACCAATAATGTACTTCACAGCTCTTTAGTAATCTTGAGGTATGAGAACGGTTGCCATGGCAACACAGACAATGACAAATAAACCAGAATAAAAAAATGCTCATTAAATCTTGCTATCTGCTCATTGATCCGGCTCATCATTTTTTCTCCATTCTTTATTTGTAACCTTTCATCCACTCTATCACCTTAATTGAGGAAAAATACTCTCTCTCCCCTTATCTCTCTGAGCTGTAAATATAATGGATATACTGCAGCTAAAGACAGTGCTTTGCTCTACAACTTTATTTTCTACATCTTTGTGTTTACAACTGCATCCAAATATTGTGATCCAATCAAGCTGACTGGATCATAACCCAATCATGAGGTTGAGCATTTCATACACTGTCTTCAGACAAATGCCTTATGTTTTGCTGACATTGGAGCTAGTTTCCTGCATAAACTTCTTGATGGATATCTTGATCTTTTATGAGCGCATTAGCACTTGTCTTTTTAATGCACATACGCATACAACATTTTGATATAGATTGCAATTTAAGTGTAAATATGATCTTTTCTCTTTTTGCCTTGTAAAAAACTAAAAAACAAAAAAACAAAACAAAACAAAACCACAACAACAACAAAAAACTTGAGGCTGAAGTTCTGCTGAATCCACTAAACTGGCCCATAGACAAGACAATAAAAACCATGGCAAATGTCCCATAATACTCAGTAAGACCCCAAAGCTTCAGTGAATATAATCCAAGGCATCCATGCTAAACTGAAAAACAAACAAACAAAATTCACAACACCACCCCTTCCACACACACACTCCAGGACGAAACCAATGAAATCCCTCAAAAATTCCCCTGCTGTCAGTCTTGTGGAATTAAGACTGATGTTCTCAGTCGGAATATAAAATAAGAGCCAGCAGATAAGTTCAGTCCTAAAGCTTGTTAACACCAGCAGGACATTCTGCAGAAGACCATTTCTGCCGGTCTTTCTTATAGTCTCTCTGTGAAATGCATTAAATATGAGCTCCTGCATGAACAGCTCAATTAGAATGGCTTGAAAAAAAAGAAAGAGATATGTAAAAGTTTGCACATACATGTTTCTGAGAACTTACACAACAATTGTGAATGCAGCTCACATCAAACAAGAGCTTAAGAGCTTAGAGAACAGAAATGTATTTGTTGCTTAAGGGTGTTTGTGTGTACATACTTTCAGGCATGAAAATGTATAGATACACACAGAAGATGAGGCTATAAATGCAGTGAACTGCGAATAAGCCAGTTTATATGTGGTTAGTGTATTCATACAAGTGTATGTGTTTCAAGTAGGGATTGGGTAGGTAAAACTACTTCTCTCTGATGTAAAATATGCCAGACATCATGCATTGATCATTTAGTCACAGACGTACTGTACATCACAATATGAAAGAAACGATCTGTCACTACTTGTGTTTCTTTAGAACTTAAACATTCCCATTATTCTAGTTGATGATTTGTTATTCCATATCAAACTTCTAATGGAATACTTATCGCATTTCTGCCAATCATTCAGATTTTACCAGAATAAATACAACAAATAAGATTTCAGTCAAATCAAATTCAGTTTTATACAACTACAACTCATAATGTTTAGTTATACATCATCAAAGAACCAGTAAGTAACTACACTGATTTGAGTCTCACAAGCCTTAAAGTGCAGCAAAACACATTAACAATTATTGATTCATTTTGAGATCAACATGGACAAGTAATAACTTGCCATTTAGTAAGTGAATTAGCTGACTGTTTTTTAAGGGATTTTCAATCACACAAAAAAAAAAAAAAAAAAAGAAAAGAAAAAAAAGACTTATAATATTAGAAATTAGACTATACTGGTCGTGCTGTGTATTTTTGATGGACTAAAAATAACAGGCTCATAAAAGGCAGTAATTCATGTATTGCACTACACAGAATAGTAGTGCACCAAACACTTTTAGGGTATTTCGGTGCTCATTTAAAACCATTTGAGTTTAAAAAAAAAAAAAAAAAAAAAAAAAAAACAGCGCAAAAGCAGTACATTCTTAATCTTAGTAAAGAGTACTCTAGTTATCTGTGATGTGCAGGCCTATGTAGCATACATACAAGTATACAAGTGTGTAATTAGTCTGTCCTCGTGGGTTTATATTTACAGTAAATATGGTTAAGTCAATAAGACACATCGTTTAACAGAAATCGATTAACAGGGAAAAGAAATTAAAAAGTCTCCGTTGATGCCCAATCCTACATGTGTTTGTCTGAGTGTGGGTCAAGAGCTCACTCTAAACCCCTAGGACAGGGCCCTTACAAAAGACTGGTGTTTATAGCACCAGCGGCCGTCTGTTTTAGAGAGATTTGGCAGTCATTTGCACAACACCCACTTTGCAGCACTCCACACAGCCTTAGGGAAGAGCAAGCAGAGAATGAGAGAGACTGCAGTATGCTGAAGAATGGTAGGGAGTAGGGAGCAGAGAGGTGAGATGTGAGGAAAGAATGATAGAATCGGGTTATCTCGGGCTTCTGTGTTATTTGATGAGCTTGTTTTATCTGTAATCCTTTCTTGAAGATTTATTCATGAATTTTGCTTGCTATAGTCAATCACCTCAGAGTTAATGGCTTTTAGCTACAAAATTCATTGTCATCCAATAACTATTTGCATTTCAAATCGGTGAGGGGGAGTGAGAAAGTGATATCGAGAGAGAAAGAACGGGAGGACATGTTTCTGATCACATTTACAGAATCTGCAATCACCCTGACACTAGATCAGACACATACGCAACAGATAAGCAGGGCTTTAAAGTGGGTCTTCACACCAAGTCTATGCAAATAGCTGAAAAGCAATTACAAATCTACATTCAAAGTCTGAATTACACACTATACCACATGTGCATGCGGTGTGTTAACTGCATCTGTCAACAATGCTTTTGTGCTTTCTGTTCCTTTAAAACGTGCTCATTTCTGTTTGAATCACATTGGTTGCATATAAACCCCTGAAAGAAAGACCGAAATGGAGCGAGAGATATCAGCCAACAAGCACAGACACTGAGCGAGTCAGACTGTTGACGATAGCAAGCTGCCGGCTATTCTGTTGTTTATCCCTCTGTTTCCGCAGTTTATGAAAGGTTAAGTACACTTAGCATTTTATTTAGCATGGGGCATTTGGATGGATGCAGGAGAGGACGAATGTGTGTGAACGGATGCAGTAAAGGAAGGAAAGGGAAGCGATAGGCCTTTTCTTCAGTACGAACACAAAGAGATTCTGATACCACACGCTTAATCTCAGAATTCAATCTTTTTGAGCACAGACCACAAGAATGTCGAATTAGATTTTATTGAAAATACAATAAAACTGTGTGAGGGTGAGTATATATGACTTACAGTGCCCTTTAAAGTGCTTACATTGCCAGCTGGCTGTAGCCATTTAGATTTCAGCCATGTCAACAACAGCAGCCAGAAGTAATAAATCAATTCAACAGCTCTGGCCATCAACAGCAGAGCACAACTCCACATGGTATACTGTGGGAGCCTCAGGCCTGTGTGTGTGCATGATCCATTCATGTCAAAAAATGTGTTTATTTTGCAACCAAGGGAGCGTCCTTCACAATACAGTACTGACTGTCTCCTCGCTGCTCTTTCCACCCCTACCAGCGCTTACTTCTTTATTCATTTGCGTCTTTCATCCTGTCCAGAAGATCCATTTCTCTTTACTGTGTCCTTTTTTTTCAGTCTAGCCCCATTTAATTTAGTTACAGGGTATAAAAAGAACAGTTTCGAGATTTATGTCCACATGTTCTTTTTAAATTGTTGTTGCTGCAATTTGTTAAGGTTCTGTAACAAAATAAACTGTCCCCTCAGAACTGAGGTGGTCCACTTGAGAATTAACGATCCACTGTTGCCTACTCACAAGCTCACAAGACAAATGTACACAGCATTTAAAATGAAAACATTTCAGAACCATGGACAGCAATGACATTAAGGCACAGAATCACAGAAAGAGTTACACTTGGAAGGATAAAGCCCTAATCAATCACAAAGAGCAACACAGGCTCATTGAAAATACGTGCCGCTATGTGCATTCACTGCAGTTTCCAGTTGAAATGAACAGACAACTTATATTCTTTTTCACAAAAAGTATGATTTACAGGTACAGAGTTTTAATTAATAAAGGCTAATGTTCACACAGTTACTTGCAGAAGATTATATTATGACTTCAAAACAATTTTATCTTCCAGCATGATTTGAAAACAGATACTTTTGAACGTTTTCGTCACATATCCATCTTCATATGCATGAGTTTTCTAATTCAGTAGGTTTTCTCGGTAGCTTACGCAATATAGCATTGCACTTGAGTGATGAAGAGCTCCGGTATGAACCCCGTGAAACTGCAGTCCAACAGCTCGAATCCGAATAAGGAAGTTAAAATAGCACGCCTGCATCAGCAAATATATTTTTATATAACTTTTGCATTTGTTAACTCTATCGGGTAGGTTTAGGGTTGGGTTTGGTGTAGGGAATATTTCTAACACGAAAGAGCATTAATCTTTAGCAAAACTCGCCGAATTTTTGACTTCTGAAAAGCCACTATACGTAGAATACCTCAAGCAGCATAAAAAAAAAAAAAACGCTGTAATACGTGCCTGTACCAACATAATAAAAACGTGCAACAGTCACAAATTAAATGTGTGTTCTAGCAACACTTTCTGGAGATTTCCCATTAAAATTGCCGTGAAACGTGCTGTAAGCTACATAATTACGGTGTTGCAGAATAAAATGTAGAGGCACGTATATCCAATAAGCATGGGTTGACAAAAAGAGTCTTGCAACGATGTCATGAAGACCAAGGTAAAAATCTTGGATGATTAATCTAATTTTTTTATTAGAATGACAACATTTTACAAGGGTTTTTGTATTGTTTTTTTTTGTTTTTTTTTCCTTAAAGAACACTAATGCCTATGCCAGGACTTGCAATTGTGGCCTAAAGAGGATGGCCTGAGATCATTAGAAAGATTTTTAATTTTTAATACTATATTTATGTTATAAAAAATATATAAATAAACTTGTAAATATATACACTACCCATCAAAAGTTTGGGGGCAGTTACATTTTGTCCTTTAGCAACAATGCATTAAATTAATCAAAAGTGACAGTTCGTATATTTATAATGTTATAAATTTCTATTTAAAATAAATGCTGTTCTTGAACTTGAAAAAAAAAAAAAAATTTCACAAAAACATTAATCAAAACAACTGTTTTTAAGACTGATAATAAAAAGAACTAAAAAGAAATGTTTCTTAAGCCCCAAATCAGCATATAAGAAAGAATCTTCAGGTTAAAGACTGGAGTAATGGCTGCTGAAAACCTTGCCATTACAGCAATAAATTACATTTGAAAATATATAAACATTTTGAGAAATGGATCCTCTGGACAGGATGAAAGAGGCAAACAAATAAAGAAGACCAGAGTACAAACCTTGGATGATTATTTTATATTATTTTTCCATACAAAAACATAAATTAACATTGTTGTTCTTTTTTTTATCCTTAAAGAACATTAATTCCTATGCCATGACTTGCAGTTGTGACTTAAAGGGGTTGGCTTGATATAATTAGAAGATCTTTTAATCGTATTATTTATTTTTAAATACTATATTTATGTTATAAATATATAAATAAACTTGCTTGTATAATAAAATTGAAAATAAAATAAAATAATAATAATGAAAAAAACGTTTCCACAAAAACATTAAGCAGCACAACTTGTTTTGAACACTGATGATAAAAAGAAATGAAAACAAGTATTTCTTGAGCACCAAATCAGTCTATTAGAATGATCTTCTCACTGAAGACTGGAGTAATGGCTGCTGAAAACTTTGCAATTACAGGAATAAATTTCATTTTAATTTATATTAAAATTGAAAACAGTTATTTTAATTATAACAATATTTTACAATATTATTTTTATGATTGTTTTTACTGTATTTTTGATCAAAGAAATGCAGCCTTGGCGAGAATAACTTCTTTGAAAAACTTTTTTTTTTTTTTTTTTTTTTTTTTTATTCTTACCTTTGAAAGGCAGTGTATTAATTAATTCATTAATTAATTATCCCGATTGCCCAGCCCATCGGGAAAAGATCCAGTGCACCCTCTGGCTAGTCAATCCCTACTGACATCTCTGTCTCTAGGGAACATCAAGGGAAATATTATTTAGGCCTAATAGATGTCTTTTCTTTTGCCAGGTGGCGGAAAAGTTGTCAGACTTCCATTCTCGGTTATGTCAAAAACAGCATATCTTTAGCCTGCAAGACCCCCAGGACACCAACCAACTTGACAAGACACTAGAGCTTTCGAGGCTACTCAGGTGAGGGCTAATAATTACACAGGGAGGGAGAGCCGAGGGAACAGCGTAGACTGAAGAAGACTTCAGCATCTCGTGCTATTCCTGTAGGGTCAGAAAAGCCTGGACTCCATCAGCTGTTACTGACAGTAATGGATAAGAATGTGGATGTAAAATAAAGCTCTTTCCACAGACAAAAAAAAAAAAAAAAAAAAAAAAAAAAAAACAATCATGCTCAAACAACGCTTTCAGCATCAGATTCTGACCAAGAAAGCAAGTATAATTTCTTATCAAATTAGTTTGACATTATAATAAATGGGCCTATATTTCATGTCATTTAGGCCAGAAGAATAAAAAGAGCTGCTGTTTGGGCTTCAATCCAAAGCAGAGACTGTAATGAAGCTAGAGAGCTTTACCACCAAGAGCTCTAAAGATCAATTCTACTGGCAAGGGAAGTGTGTTAGTTGTGGGATTTTTGGGCTTTTGTGAGTTAAAAACCTACAAAGACTGCCAGCTACAGCAATTTTGAAAGAACTGGGCCGCTACCTAAATCCAGGGTAATGAGTTCATTCTTGTTTTAGTGGATTATTCCATCTAGTAACAGGAATTCCTGAAATCATCAAAGTGATGTGGGACCAGCAAGTGTATAAAGTGTATAAAACTGGAATTAAAACTTGATTTTGGCCATTTTGAGAATACAATAAAGGTGCAATCACACTACACTTTTTGTTCCATTGACTTCCACCGATATGCATATGAATGATTCCAGGAAACCAGAAACACAAGCTCATGCACAATCCAAAGTTCAAGTTTGGTGAACTCCACCCTTGCAAATTCGTATTACATTATGAGTGTGACCAAGAAGATCAGCACAGGCTCTTAGCTGTCATAAAACAACACAAACTTTAAATCTGCAGGACTGCAGTGTTGCAGTAAAGTTGTGTAGACTGCATATTAATATGGATGAGGATGAAGAAGGTGAGTGTAGAATGCAGTATTTAGGTTAAGGAATCTAAACACAGCTTTATTGGTCACTGCATAAATGAGAACATGTGGAAAATAGTATAAAATAGTATAAAGTAGTCTAAAATAAAGTACTCCATGGTAACAGTCTACCATGCACTACCAAAGTGCATCCAATATATGGACATTGTTAGAATAAGACTTGGCCCTGAACGAAGGAAGATGAAGGCTATTTATACCCTGTGAAACACAGGCTAAGAAGAAACATTTGACGACAATGAGTAATCAAAGAAAAAGAAAAAAGAACACTGAGGTTTTTTTTAACTATTGGTTGTGAATACCTTAGGCAGAATGTGTATGTGAACCTAAAGTTTACTAATTTGTTTTTAATTAATCAAAACTTTACATAATAGAAACTACACAGATTATTTTAAATTATTTTCCTTGTGAGAATTTTTGTAATATTGTCCTTATATATATAAGGACAATATTGTTCTTGATCTACAATAAATGTAAAAATAAAGTGCTAGACTGACCAGTTAACAAAAGTACAGTAGTTATTCCACCCTAGTGTCAATATCATTCCAATTTGTTTCAATTTGGTGAATTATTGAATTACTGTAGTGAATTATTATTTTTTTGCTTCAAATTGTATTATATAATACTGCATTACATTAGCAATTGGCCATTAACTAACCCACACTGGCTCATTGTCAGTTGTCAGTGTGCCTCAGCTCAATGTATTGTCTATTAAAATGCAGTTTTCTCATCCAAATGCAGCTCACAAATATTCATCAGGAATATTTGAAAGTTGTCATATAAGCCCACAGCACTTATGAACCAGCAACAACACATGCTCACAACCTCCTGCAAATGCTAGTATTGTATTGCCTTCTTTTCTTACCTCTGCTTCCAGTATCTCTCCTGCAGTTCACATGTTCTCTTTTTTTCCATCCAGTGGTGCTACTATCGAAAGTATTCAAACCACTTTCACATCAGCAATCATGTGACCATACAATAAAGCCCTTAAACACATGTGTAGCCTCTGTAGGAGGCATACAGGCTATTGAACTTGCCAAAAATATACCACACAAAATGTTGGTATACCTCCAAAGATGCTCTTATACTGTAATCAGACAACAATTGAGATAAAAGTTAGCTCTGTAATTTGAAACAATCAGAGGCTAACTAAGGCTTATAACCTTGCACAGATAATGAATGAAAACAGTGAAATCGTAATTGTGGAAAGTTTTCAGAAGGCGCACTACTCATTTAATTAGATTATGTTGTTAACTCTGTGTAAAAATGAGATCTCCCTTACTTTGGTACGGAGAACACAAGTACAAAAAGTAATTACAGGGTCATTTAAGGTGAAAAGTTTTTCTGTCTTAACAATTCAAAGAAACACGCGCAAGACTAAAATAAGTTAGAATGAAATACCGCCACCTGTTGTAAATGTACCTATATTGCAGGCAGTTTATACAGGAAAAAAATAGGGACTGTGGACATGCAACAGCTTGCCAGGTTTCATCAAGCCAAAAAATAGAACAGTAAACCCATCCTGTCTGCTGCACCTGCCCAATATTGATTTATCCTGTCTCTCCATCTTTATCTGTCATCTCTCTCTCTTGCCTCGATGGTCTCTCTTTCCCTCTCTCTCTCCTCACCTTTTCTCTGCTGCTGCCAGCATCACTAATATCATTTCAAAAGATGATACATACAAATTTGACTCCTACAGGGACAAGTGACTTATCAAAACTGACAGCATGTGGTTTATCAACAGATGGGAATTGGTAACGGTGCTCATGCACACACCTTGTAATCACTGGGTGGCGAGTCCATCTCTCCAAATCCGTAATCCTTCTGTCACTAACTCTAAGGTCAGAGGAGATATCTAAAAGTGTGTGCATGAGTGTGTGTGTGTGTGTGTGTGTGTGCAAGCTTGCACTCAGTTTTGACAGAGCAGGCAGATCAACACAGATTAATCTCTACAAATGGAAACACTTTCCTAGCATGCAACAGGAGGGTTTCCCTCTACTCTTTGTTCTTTTCTTCCTTTCCTCAAAAGCGAAATGTCATGCTTCTGATTTTCCACTGGAACGTTCTGACTTCAAAAAACTCAAGTGTCCCACTGCATTAGCCCAAATATCCAAATATCTCTACATCATGCTTAGCTCTGTCATTCTTCAGATTTTCTACTTATTTAAAGCAAATAGCTTTAAATAATCTTTTGTGGGTATTTTCACAGTCAAATTTATTTTGCGATTAATTAGATTAATTAATTAACACATCATGTAAGATTAATAATTTTAATCGACTGACAGCCCAACTACATGGTTAGATTAATAATTTTAATCAACTGACAGCCCAACTATATATACAGTATATATATATATATATATATATATATATATATATATATTTATTTATCCTGCATTCCAATTATTATCAATCAAACTGCAGTTGAGTTGTTTTGATTAAGTAACTAAAAAAAGAGAAATACAGCTAACTAACACAATAAATCACAATAAAAACATAAAGCAATAAAAACATGATTTATTAAAATTAATAAAAACGGTTATCTGTTTTTGCAAATAAACTTCATATATTGACAGAAATATATAATTTATGATTAGCTGTTGCTGCTGCATGATTAGGCATACATAAATCATGTAGTCGTTTTAGACAGGTGGAGCTGGTGGAGGTTGATGGTTTCAAAAGAAAAAGCTTACAGCGAACACAGAACCAACTATTAAAATGCTGAGCAAAAAATCTTATTAGCTGTAGAATAATCAGAAACCAATCAGCTTGTGCCATGCAACAATGCAGTATGAAGTGATTGCTAGCAGACTGCAAGTTTGTTACTAATCATCTATAGAAATAAAACGAGATAAGGTAGTATGACAGATACAGAGAAAGAGTAAGATAGAAATTATGTAGGTAGTGCAACACATATCTCCATAATGATACACATCACTGGGAGTTTAATACTAATAACTAATTGATCGCTTTAATCTCCATTTATCTGCCTCAGCTAAATACATCAATAAATAAATCAACACATTCCTCTGTGACTAGATCTTTTGACAGAGCAGCACTGAAAACTAACATATGTTAATCATTCAGTACACATATACAGCAAAGGAGTCAAGAGATATCTGGGCATTGGTGCACATGCCTTGAGGGTGTGTGTGTGTGTGTGTGTGTGTGTGTGTGTGTGTGTGTGTGTGTGTGTGTGTGTGTGTGTGTGTGTGTGTGTGTGTGTGTGTGTGTGTGTGTGTGTGTGACTGGGCATAATGAAGTGTGAGAACAGAGAAGGTATTATAACCTTGAGTTGATTGACTCACACTGTCTACAGGAAAGCTCAGGAAGGGCATGCTAAGCTATGCATAGCTAAGAAATCTATGTGCGTAAACTCTGGTCACAGGTTATACACATGTCAATCATTTGTGTGTTTGTGTCAGTTCTGTACCTGTTTGGCCAGGTTGACTGAGTCTGAGGTCAATCTTTCTCTGAGGTGAGGGTCGAGCTGGGCAGCAGGAGCGATCTCTACAACTTTCTGATGTCTTCTCTGGATAGAGCAATCCCTCTCATACAGATGAATCACGTTTCCATATTTATCACCTGTGAGCGAAAGCCAGAAGAATAAATATTGAGAGAAAGGACAGAGAGAGATGTAAAGAGAGAGGTTTAAGTTTTCCTGAATTAAATGGGTTACTTCCACATCATATACCTCCCTATCATATATGTCTCAATATATTAAATAAAATATTTTCTTAAATGAGATAAAAGATAAAAATCAAATTTATTTTATCACAAACAAGTAAACATAAGCATGAATTTTTAATTCACTTTCTACTTTGGTTTGAGCAGTTTGCCATTATCGTCATGAAAAAAACTGAAATTTATTAGGATTTTTTTCAGGCATTTCTTATTTCCTTTCTCTAACCAATGTTTTCTCATGAATATTGTTTTAATTGGTGATCTTTTCATATTGCAGATCTTTAATGTGTCCTCAATTCCACTTTCATCCTGTTAGTCTTACTTAATATCCCTTTAGTTTAAAAGGAAATGATTTAACAATCTATCAGATAAAATATGATATTCTTTGTATTATCGCTTAAACATTTCATCCTATTATAGAAAATGACAGAAAACAGACTATACAGTTGTTTTAAAAACATTATCAAGTCAAGAATTAATTTAATTCTTTTGTATCTCGGTCTCAGATATTTATCTGCATAACTTTGGTATTTGATTCACAGTGGAGGACAAGAAGACAGTCATAAAATCAGTTTATCTGAGAGTGAGGGAAAGGGAGAGAGAGAGAGAGAGAGAGAGAGAGAGAGAGAGAGAGAGAGAGCGAGCGCATGTGGTTGGTGTTCCCTGGACACACACAGAGCCATTCTCTGTTAACAAGCCCAATTCAATTCCAGCTGTATGTTATCGACTATGAGCTCTGTTCCAGACGAGCAAATCACGTCTAATGAGCCAAAATACTCAGCTATAATGGCTCAAATACACCAGAGAATAGCTAATAGATCATAGTATGCATAGTAAACAAATATGTGCAAATATTCTAGGGACTAGCAGACAAATTCTTATAATATCCCTCTCTGTTTCTTTTGTCAACACAAACATACACAAACACAAAACACATGGATTAATATACCCACCAAGAATTTGTACTTCAATGTGTCGTGGTTTCTCGATGAACTTCTCAACAAACAGAGCACCATTACCAAATGCCGCCAGAGCCTCTGAATATGCTCGCTGATAGTTCTCCTCTAATTCCTGTAAACAAGTCACAAAGTCCACGATTGCAATAATTAAAAGACAAAAATACTCATTGTATATACACTACTGTTTAAAAGTTTGGGCTGAGAAAAAAAAAAAAAATCTTATGCTGAATTAATTTAATAATAGAAAAAAAAAACACTGTAAAAGCAAGAATGAACAGTAATTAAATGTTAAAACAATTAACTGATAAAATACAGTAACATCAGTAATATTATGAAATATTATAACAATTTATAATAACTGATGCTGATTCCAAGATGCTGATTTTGTGCTTAAGAAACATTTCTTATGATTGTCAAATTTGAAATCTATTTTGCTGCTTATAATATAATATAATATAATATAATATAATATAATATAATATAATATAATATAATATAATAATGATATGATATGATATGATATGATATGATATGATATGATATGATATGATATGATATAATATAATTATAACCATCTGTTTTAAATTGAAATATTCTAAAGGGTGCTTTCGAGTGGGTGTTATAAACTGAAAGCTAATCTAGTAGAGAATAAAATGGCAATGATTTCTATTCTTAGTGGAACAAAGGCAAAACATCCACTAATGTCATTTGGTAAGCACTTGATTGATTTCATGAAAGGTTGAGCTTGGTATACTTTCATTTCTCTTCTGTGAAGTAGTTGAAGACATGAAATGAAGTCTCTTCAGAAACCATGACACACAATATTTAACATTCTTTACAAGACAGTGCTTGTCCACTTATCTCACAGAGCCTGGTAGGAGGCAATAAACACTAAACACTTTTCACTAGTGACAATAAATACAGGCAATAAATAAAGCAAATGGACTATGTAGAACAAGCAATGTCAATGTGATATAGTATTGCACTGGAGTAGTAATTGTCACATGTGTATGTCCACATGTCAAGTGGAGGACAATGGGCATCTATCTTACCTTAACGCAACTGAATGCTGTCGCAAAATAAGCAGTATCCACTGACATAAAATAAACAATATATGTTGTACACATGTGCAGAAAATGAGGCCCATTATCACTTTGGTGGCATATTTAGGTGTCTGGCCTGCTTTCATCACAGTGACACATGATAGTTTTCTAATTCCCTGATTATTTATTTTTTAGACATTCATTGGGCCAGAAGATACACAGACCTCATAATCTCGGACCACCCTCATCCCACGGCCTCCTCCTCCATATGCAGCTTTAAAGATGATGGGAAAGTCATATGTTTTGGCAAAATCCTCAGCCTCTTGAAGAGATGAGATGGGTGCGTCTGTTCCGGGAACAACTGGAACACCTCACACACACACACACACACACACACACACACACACACACACACACACACACACACACACACACACACACAAACTCATTTTCAATGATTCACATTCACAAGTTTCACAAACAAGTACTGTAATGAATAAATATTTTAAAAAGACAATACTATAATTATTGTATTGAACTTGCAGGACCTGATCACCTTTGATCAGATGTTTTTTTTGTTTTTTTGTGTGTGTAAATTATACTTTGTGAATACAAAATGATGTAAATAATTTTTTCGTGCAGAGCAGGTCTTGTTGCATGCATGTAAACCGCAAACACATACATTTATCAAGTGATCTGATATGTTTTTGCTGTTTACACCATGGACATTTCTAGTCTCTCCACAACACTTGCACACATCCCCAAAAAAAGTACACACATCTCAAAACACATATAAAACACAAAATGATATATATATAAGTTTTTTTTATTTTTTAACAATGTTTTGGATAAAACTGGATGTACGATAAAGTCTTCACCTGCAGTACAGAGTCTAAAATTAATCAAATTGAATTGCAAACAATTTCAGACTTTTTTTTTTTACAAAGCTTTTTGAACAATTATATCAGAATCTGGCATTCTTAACAGCTGATAGAAAACAAACAGGTATACAGTTATACTCATTGACACATAAGGATTTATCAGTAATGTTTTACTGGAGCACAGCAGTATTTTACTGGAGACATCCCAGTAATTAATTAATTAATAAATTAAATTACCTTAACATCATGTCTACATTGGGCATGAGGGGCACAATGCAACAAAAGACTGATAACATAGCCCATTAAAATCAGTGATACGTTCTACACTAGATGCACTTGCCTGTGATTTAGGGTGGGAGCTACACCAGCCTGGCAAGGCAGGGGACCAACTAGACCAGATTAAACCAGGAAATACCAGCAAACCACCTTCATTTTTTTTTTTTTTTTTTTTTTTGTCAAGCACAATTTTTGCAAAAATTATCATATGACACATAAATACACAAACATCAAATCACGGACTCATACAAGTTTGTTATACACACTGAAAGGCCCTTTGTGGCCACATTTTATCATAATGTAAAGGACATGAAGGACAGTAAATTTTTTTCTTTAAATAAATGAAGAAATATGCAAAGAATTAGTGAAATGCAACAATAAACATCGTAAGAGGAGAGAAAGAGATTCCCAAAGAGAAATATGCCATATTTTGTTTCTAATGACCACACACAGAAATATTCAATTCAACAGAATTGCTGTGTGAATTAAAACAGCAGCCTATTCTCCATTGAATAATCCATTACATTCTTTAGAAGTTTTATTGAATTTTCAAGGTCATGTAAAATAATAACGTTCATTTGGGCATTCAGGTTAAACACTTGAGGACTGCTAAGCATACTAGAAACACCTAGCAAGGTTATATCATGCTGACTGACAGCCTTGACAGATATTCATGTAAACACAGCTGGCTATGTCTAAAGTGAATGTGAAGTGAAAGTAACAGATGGGACAAAAAAAGGAAATTTGTCAAAAGATCGGATCTGTGATTTACACCTTGCAGCATTAATGCAGTAACAGTGTCAAAAAAGGCTCTTACCCTGAACAAATTTTCTCATTACATGCCCTGGTTTGATTTCATTTGATTTGCTGAGCGTCATATTTAGTCATTTTCCACTGTTTGTATCTGCTTGTTTGTGTTTGTGTATTCCAGACAGACTGTCAGTCAATCGGATATATCCAGCTGCAGAACCATACGTGACAGTAGTTTCTGACTATAATAGGGCTGTTAGGGCTGAGCTAAGGAACCTCATTGAACCACTGACCCTAACCAACAGTCCAAGAGCCTATAAGCTGCACCTTAACTTCCTACTGTATCTGAGACTTCCGGTCAAAAATTGCTATCACAAATCTGTGGTTCTGCAGATGGATTAGTAGCAGGGATTTTTCAGTGACTCTTTCTGCCAGTTACATTGTTAAGCCAGTATGATGTTGATGAAATTATAAGACTGTCTGATTGATTCACTGATTTACATGTATTTGTTTAACCAATTCTTTCAAAACACTGATTTATTCAGGAAATAAGTGTTTATGAGGGAGACATTGATTAATCCACTCAACCAATTTGTTCAAAACCATGCAGTTCATTCTGCTTTGGTTTCATTTAGAACTATTTTGGTTGACAAAGAAAAAATAAACAAAGTAACAAAGACAATAAGTTGCCTGCAAGTATTGAGTTAAAATAAGTAGAATCAAATATGAATAATATGAACAAGTATTAGTAACTAATATTAAATATGAATAGTTTTCTTATAGAAAGATATAACTTTGGTTAATTGGTTGTTTTGTTCTATACTTTTATTATAAAGCTCCAGCTCCATCAACTGCAACACTTAATAATATAAATCTGGATTTTTTTTTTTTTTTTTTTATGCACGTACCATGGTGCTTAGGTTGCCCTGGTGCTGTTCACCCAACCCCCATGTAGAAAGGAATTTCTGGGATAAAGATTTTTTTGGTACCTGCTTTTATGGCCAGGGCACGGGCTTCCACTTTATCCCCCATCTTGCGCACAACCTCTGGGGAAGGACCAATGAATCTTACCCCAGCATCAGCACAGGCTTGGGCAAAGTCTGCACGCTCTGATAAAAAGCCATAACCAGGGTGGATTGCATCCACACTATTTTCCTGAGAGGGAAAAAAGCACAGGCAGAAAAATACAGAAGGGGCGAGAGATAGAAAAAGACAGAGAGAGAAATAAGAACAGAAAGAAAAAAACATTAGTCAGGGATGTGTATGTGGCACAGCAGTCAGGCCTAATTATTCTGACGCTGGAAAATACTAATTTCATTCAAATCCCAATCAGAGAGAATTTGAAAGGCCCCTCTCTCTCTGTTGGCTGACTGTGTGCAACATGGTAATTGCATTGGAGAAAGACTAATTATTCTGAGGCAGTCTGCTGAGGTTAGAGACGATTATGTTGGCTGCTTGTTCGGTTTTAATACGGTGTGTTGTTGTGTGTGTTGTGCTCTGTGTTTATGCATTATTAGTGCATTGTTGTGGTGGCTAAGCTGCTGGTTTGAGAGATGAGCTGCCTGTGGCATAATGAGAGAGTTCGCCAAAGGATCTGAATCTGGCTGGCATCTCTGACACTGTTCCAAAAAAACAGGAATGGATCTATTTGAGCACCATATAGTGAAGTGCTGATGTGAATACTAAGCACTGGAAGAGATGCGTTTATTGCACAATGCAGACAGGCCGTCATTCAGAGAGTGACAGATAAGGTGAATCACAGTCTGACGGATAGATATATAACTGCCTAACCTTAGCCACTTTGATTATGTCGGGGATATGGAGATAGGCTGCAACCGGGGACAGGCCTCTGCCAATGAGGTAAGCTTCATCTGCCTTCTGTCTGTGCATCTGCCCGGTGTCCTGCTCTGAATATACAGCCACTGTGCGGATCCCAAGCTCTGTGCATGCACGAAACACCCGGATGGCTATTTCACCTGATGGGAGAAACACGTATACTGTGGTTAGTGTACAGTACTGGTAACCCATCTCGAAATGAGCCCACATCTTTCAGTTCCTCAAAGGACAAACTTGATGCATATCAACAGAAATGTAATCTCAGTGCATGTGAGCTTTGATTATTTTGCAAGCAACAAAAAGCATGTTTTTCTTTTACAAGTAATAAAAAACTACAAAAACACCTGCATCTTAAGAGGCCATGTGTTAGCATGCAGATTTGATATGACAAGTGAGTGAATAAACAATAACACAAGGATTGGATGAGTAAATAATGACAAGAGGGTGGGTAAATAATAACAAGTAAGTCATTTTAGATCTTGCTGAAAATTAATTTAAAATGCAGCACTACTGGGCCTTGTGTGTATTTAGATTTTCAGAGCTCTAATCCAGGGATCAAGCTTTCACTTTCCACGTTTTTTCGCTGTTTGCAAAATATTTAATCTCGAGAAGTTTTACCTCTGTTTGCCACCATGACCTTTTTGATTGGTCGATACTCCAGGCTTTGGGGAGACAAGTGTGCAGAACGACAAAACAGACCCACTCTCCTGATGAGCAGCATGCCCACCTTCCCACTGGACCCTCCCAAATGCAGGAACATCCTAGAGAAATACAAACTGAAAAGTTAAAGATGAACAAATCGCCCTGGTTGTAGTTATCCTTTATAAATTCGTTTTAAAAATACGGACGAAATTGAGTCGAAACTTAATGATCTGTACACACTTTAGAAAACATGGACAATTTGGCTCCTGATCTGTTTTCACAAAAATAATATGTCAATTAAACTTTAACGAGCCGCTATGTTTTTCAAAACTTTTTTAATTTCCACTAGTTTATGTCTATACTTTCCACATTGTTTGTGTGTGTTGCTGTGATGAGGGACTGCTGCCATCTTGTGGTCGTCAATTAAAATGTTTTATAAAGCTACTTGCGTCTTTCCATGTTGGTGTTGAATTATGTCTGTGTGTCAGAGAGCATTACATTAGTGTGTGTGTGTGTGTGTGTGTGTGTGTGTGTGTGTGTGGCTAGGTATCTTTGAGTTTATCCTAGTGTTTTAAATAAAATTGGGCACACAACATTAATCTCATCTCATGGCCACCCTCAACATATCAGTTATAATATATTCAGAACAATTATCATTGAAGAATCTGATGCTGCTTGATGAATTACAGAGGGGCATCAGAAGTTTGAATTCGTCTTAAGGAGACATTTATACCAATGTATGAATTTTTATACTTCTCTGATTGGTCTATATTATAAGAACTGTTCCATCGTGTCTTTTCAAATGTATTTAGAGTGTATGTGTGTTTCAGTGGGAAGCAAACTACAAATTACGCCCAGTAGCCTATGCTAACTCTCATTTCACAGTATTACTCTATTTCTGTCTATGTCTCACCTACACTGTCGCTGATGGCAGACATAATATTAAAACCCTTTTTGTTCACCCACCTGTGTATTCAATACGAGCACGCTAACCTTATGAACAGCATTGCATATTTACAAGTGAACCTAAAAAACTAAAGTAGTTAAACTACTTGTCAAGTTTGATTTTGCTATGATTGGCTCCAAGTACTAAATCACATATTTATGCTGATATTTTACCATGTCCAGTTTATATATTTTGAAATAAACATGCATAAAAACTCAACTACATTTTATTTAAAAACTGGTATGTGCAAAAGTGTCTGCCATAATCTTGTTATATAACTACTATAATTCATGTGTTTTTAAGCATGTTGCTATGTGGTTGCTAAGTAGCTGCTTACTGTCCAGTGTCAAAAAAGCCCTCTCAGTGCCTTTATGATATTCTTGTCCCTAATTTGCTCTGTCTTTCCTCCAGTGTAAGTCTACAGGATTTTAACAATCATTTTGCTCTCTGCAGAAAATCTTATCAAATATAACTTATAGCAGGTTGCAGGCTAAAGTTTAATCATCAGGGTTGGTGATTTGTTCAAATCTGTAACTCTAAGTATGAGTGAAATAAATATTTATACAAGAATTAGAAAGCATCCGTAGATCAGCAGATATTGAGAGGTGCAGTCCATAAGTATAGGCAGTAAAGATCAGTAGGTCTAAGTAAAGTAAATAGAGCAATTCCTTGAGTGGCTTTTTCTGGGTTAAAGGTCACAGGTCAAAGGCAGCAGTGGCTGAATAAAAGAGTCAGTGGGTTTGTAGCTCATAAACAGAGAAAAACTTTGAACTAAAAAGTTAGTGGGTGATTAGGTGTCCCTTCATCAAGATTCCTGTGTCAACATGAACTTCGATCGTGTGGGAAATCCAATGAACAACCTCTTTTTTAAAACCAGTGAAGTGCAATAAAATACGTGCATTAGCTGTTTTGTGTTAAGCTACCCTGCTTTGGAAAGGAAAAACATATTTTTTTCATAATAAACCATAATTTAGATGGCTGTGGCACACCTATGAACCTGCCGACGGCTCCAAGAGGGGAAATTACAGAGAAAATATAATGATCAGCCTATTGGTGCCTTCCAAAATTGCTCAGTTAGCGTTAAATTACTCTGAACACTGCCCTAAAAGGCCAAGCTGGGTAAAATCAACATGCTCAGCCACCTCCGTACACAATCTAAATAGAGCCATACATCAGCAGAGCTTTTTGGGGGCCTTTTGTTGCTCGCTGTTGCTCTCTTTTCAGTCTATTCCCTCACCTCTCCTTCCACCTGACTAACACTTCCTGCGGTGTTTGTCCATTAGAGCTCTGGCTGATAGATGTTCTGTGTCTTTACATTCTGAGCAGTGCAAATGTTCTGCCATTAGGACCTGCTCAGGCAATACAAACACACATTCAGAACTTTATGAATTTACAATCTGAGCTGAGTCAACCCCAGAAATCAACATGGACATGCTTAAACAATGAAGAGTAATAAAGAGTAAGGTAAAGTAAAATAAAGTAAAGTAAAATAGTTTATATATACATTATATATAATTAATTATAATAATGTACTATATATATATATACATATATATATATATATATATATATATATATATATATATATATATATATACACACACACACACACACACACACACACACACACACACACACAAAAATGTTTTTAGATTAAATATTATATAATACACATATATAATATAATATAATATAATATAATATAATATAATATAATATAATATAATATAATATAATATAATATAATATAATATAATATATATCATCCCTTTAAATGAATCATATTTACAAAGTTGTTTGTTGTTTTGTTTAGTTTTTTTTGTTTGTTTTGCAATGTTTATCAAACACACAATGTGGAGAACTTGTAGCCTTTAACCCCCCTCGGTGAACTAATTCAGACACTGTGACTGACTCTTTGTGGATGTGTAGTACGTGAGCTCTGCTATCTTTCTGTCAAGAACAAATTATTCCATCCTTCTTTTGACGAGCTTTACGTGGACTGAGTGTTCAAAGCTGGGGGTCTTCTTCTTTGTTTGTTTCTCTGTGGTGTTTTGTAATCATTTAAACAACACCAGACTGAACTCTGTACAGGCTTTTATCCTCTCTGGAGTTAAATGATGAATAAGTTAATGATAACAAAATACAATTGATTTGCCAAGTTGCTCAAATACCATTCCATGTCAATAAGATATGCAATCAGATATACTATCACTCAAGTGGCTTTTTGTTTTGATCACTCAGGTAGTACAACTTTCATTCTATTGTTCTTGTGCAAATATTTGTCTTCTTATGTAAATAACAATGCTGCTGACATGTCCTTAATTCCGCAAGAACAACTGAGCTAGTTTATGTTGCACAGTTCTACACCAAACAACTGACCAAAAGTCATGCAGTCCATGTTTAAAAAATAGGGAATCTTAAGATTGAAGATTCAGTTTATGTATTCCACTGTCCTGTATTCTTTGTTGAAACAATCATGCACATGCATACTTACACTCTCACTCACACAAGGACAAACAATGCCTTGGACTGATATTAAAATAGTGTCTGTTAAGCTAATAAATACATGTATGTTGTGGCCAATAAACAATAAATGGATGATACTAAAATTCTATAGAAATTTTAGACATTTGGTTTAAATATTGAATTTAACAGTATTACTGAATTATGAGTGTATTTAAAGATTAAGTAAAAGTGAGCATTATATGAGGGGGAAGGACATTTAAATATAAAAGTAGAGAAAACACAAGTAATTAAATTTCCGAAACTGATCAACATACAGTATATCCAGTATTAACCAATATCTGATATAGTACCAATACATATATTGGGCAACTTTGGGTGGTTCTACTGTATATATGACCAAATCCTCATGAATAAAAATTCACTGAAAATAAGCACATATCAGCCTGACACAGAATACACTTATGTTTAGGAAATATTCTAAACATACACACACACACACACACACACACACACACACACACACACACAACAACAACTCATATCATAATACTGGCATAGTGGTAGTTGCATCACCACGTGCACATGATCTCTAAATACACATACTTCAAAACAAAGTTAACAACACAAGGCTTTTTCCTGTAACATGAAAGGTATCTAATACATTTCCCTTCATTTATCACCATATACACAACAGACCACACACAGCTGTACTCACTTGTCCAGTCAAGTCCAGATTCAGTCCAAAACCAGAGCAGGTGTCAGATGTAAACAAATGAATGGGCCAGAAAGTTCTGCCGCAGTCCTGTGATACAATGAGCAGACCCAGAGAACGGAGAGTGTTGGCAGCGTTGTGACATGCACCCAGGCATATACACTATCATGTACACAGTCAGTGCTGCTCTTCTGTCACACTGGCTGTGAGACTGGGAGGCCTGGATCCTGTTAATCTCTATCTGTCTCTCTCACTTCTGACCTCTCTGTCTCTCTTACTCAGTAGATGCAGGTTTTCATCCTCTGATGATTACGTAACACTTACACACCCCCGTGCATATGGGCCAACCACAGGCGCTCTGTTTCCACTGGCAAAGAGCGGCAGGATTTAAAGACTGAGATGGGGAGGGAGGGATGGGTGGGGAGGAGGGGGGATAGAGAAATGATAAACAGAGTTTTGCTGAATGCTGTGCATTATATGGTGGAAAGAGAGTGAAGGAAATCAAACCAAATACAAGAAAAAAGTTTGACAGGGTGCAACCTATGGATCTGACCTATGGATCTGACCCCTTCTCAAGAACCCTTCATTTTTGCAAGGGGACATAAATTACTTGCCCATATTGTAATTAATTTAAAAGTTTAGGATCAGTAACATTTGTAATGTTTTTATTTTTAAAGACGTTTCTGATGCACATCAAGGATGCATTTATTTAATCAAAAATACATAAAAAAATAAACCTCATAAAAATGTTATATAAATGCAATATTATTGCATTTTAAAATAGATCTATGTGAATATATTGTAAAACATATTCATGTGATCATTGCTGAATTTTCAGCATCATTACTCCAGTCTTCAGTGTCACATGATCCTTCAGAAATCATTCCAATATGCAGATTATTTGATGTATAAAATGTAATAATTAATGAAGAAATTTCAGTTAGAATTTTTTTTCTTTTATTTGTTTTTTTCTTTCTTTTTTTAAAGAAATAAATACTTTTACTCAGATGTGCTAACTTGCTAAAAAGTTTTAGTAAAGACTTATATTGTTTGATATATATATATATATATATATATATATATATATATATATATATATATATATATATATATATATATCATCTGTATAAATTACATTTTGAAATATATTAAAATAGAAATGTAATATTTTAAATTGTAATTGTACTGTATTTTTGGAGCCGGCTGATGGCTGTGTTTTGCATCGGAGAAATACAATTTATTTTACATTATATTATAGTAGAAAACTATTTTAAATTATATTAATATTTCACAATATTATTGTTTTTTTCTGTGTTTTGGAACAAATAAATTTAACCTTGGTGAGCAGATGAAATTTCTTTAAAAGCATCTTACTGATCCCAAACTTCTGAATCACACTGTAATTGGAGCCACTGCATCTCAAACTGCATACTCTCTAAGGAGTTTCTTTTGATTTGTGACTTCAAAAAGTAAAAAGTATGACTTCAAAAAGAATGTGGGTCATTCCTGGGATTTGGTAAGTCTAATCTGTTTATAAATTGCCCATTATAATGAATAAAAATAATTATTGCATTTTAATACTTTTTTTTTTAGCATAGAATAATGTCTTAAATCTATCTTAAATTAGGGAATTTTGGACTTAGAAAATTCTTAACAAAATGTGCATAGTGTCTATGATTTTTGGCAATAATGTAAACATTTATTTTCTAAAAATAAAAGCCAGATATTTTATAAAAAAAAACAGACTTTAAAGTTACTGTATGTCCCTCAGTCTGAACTCAATCCCATCACACTAACAATTCTACCCCCATAATAATTTAGATTCCACTCATATGTGATATTATTTACCAGAAATGACATCTTTCAGGTCTCTTTAATAGTGGATTAGAAAATGGTTAGCAGTAAAATACTTTGTATTCCTATTTTTGAGGCAGGCATATTATAGTCAGGGAGAGTTATGTCAAGCTTAACAACTCAACCCTGTCTCATAAAAAAATCATGGAAAATTATTATTTTTCAGTATTTTATTTTAATCCATAAGTATATACAATTTATTTATTTTATTGCTGCCATGTATGATCTACTCTCCTACACTACATGAGGAGCTGTGGCCATTTTGAGTGAAAAACTACAACCCTGTCACAAATATATGTTTCCTCTTCGGTAATTCGAGCTGCATCGAAACGCATCGGGAACACCTTCAGCGTGACCATGCTCTGAATCACATGTGTAATCAGTCCAATGGATGGGCGAGACATCATGGGCAGGGTGACGTAGCGACCAGGAAGGATAAAAGCATGTGCAGTGGATACACCGGCAGCTTTCTGTCATTCAGCAAGCACTCTGTGTGTGTGTGAGTTCTCTCCGTTTGTGAGTCTTGTATTTATTGTTGTCTCTCAATCACTCTATATCATGCCAAAGGTGAGTGAAAAGACTAAACATAAGGATGAGAGCAGGAAGAGTTTTAGGCTGTGTGTTCCTCCCTGTCTGCGCTAAATTACGGGTGGGGATACACACAGTCTGTGCGTTCCCTTATGAAAAAGAAGTTTATTCAAGTGTGCTATTAGTATACTTCTTTTAACCTAAAAATAGGAAAGTATGCTTTTAGTTTACTTTTTATGAACTTCTCAGAAATGGGCTTTATTTACTTCTCAGAAATATACTTAAAATGACATTTAAGTAAACTTCTAAATATACTTGAAAATATATAGAAAAAAGTCTAAATATACTTGAACTTTACTTAAGTATACTTAATAAAATAAACTTGAAGTATACTACTTTTTGGTAAGGGTTGTCTTCTTGGGAGTGAAGCATGCAGAGTCAGTTCTCGAGGGAGCTTACTGCCCACATTGTGAGCGATTGCCACTGCATACTCTTTGCTCCCAGAAGGCTCTATTCGAGGAGGAATCCTTCACCGGCATTCCTCGCGGTGGTGGCCCCACTTCCGACGAGGCAGAGTGCCGGCTGTACTCGTGGGGATCGCAGATGGATCTGGAATGGAGGGAATGGAGATGGGCGAGTCCCTTTCTTCTTCTTCACCCACCAGATCCAGCTCCTGCTATCTGGGATCGGAAGCCTGCTTTGCGGTTTCTTCCCCCTGGGGATATGATAGAGCTGGGGTTAAGACTAAATGGCAAGAAAAAGTGTACTTTCTCCAGTACAGAGAACCACTTATCTGGTCGTGGTGTGGGATTCGACCATGATGCAGGCACGTCTGTCTCCTGCTCGGATCAAGTCGATCCTCGCAGTCATGAGAGTGAGAGATGGCCAGTGTCACTGTCAAGCAGTTTCAAAAACTGCTGGGTCTGATGGCAGCTGCATCCGATGTGATACCTTTTGGCCTGCTGTACATCAGACCACTGCATTGGTGACTCATGACCAAGGGGTTCTCCCCGAGGGGAAACCCTCTGTGTATGCTCAAGGTCACGCGGCGATGCCTACTTGCCTTAGACATGTGGAGGAAGCCTTGGTTCTTGTCTCTGGGCCCGGTCTCTTGTCTCACATGCTTTTAAGCTTTTAAGCTTCCTGATCGCTACGTCACCCCATCCGTGACGCCTCGCCCATCCATTGGATTACGCACTTGTTTCAGAGTGTGGTCACACTGAAGGCATTCCCGTAGCGTTTTGACACAATGTCTCGTTCCCTCTGGGAACCATGGTTAATGTGTAACCTAGAGACGATTTGTCATTGTTACGGGGTTGTAAACTTGTGACAGGGTTGATTTATTTACTTCATTTATTAATAATTATAATATAAAATAGTCATGGTTTCAGTAAATATATTCTTGCCAAAACCATAAATATATTCTTGCCAACAACTCACTGACATGGTAGGACTAAAACAATAAAATTGTGGTTTTAGTTAAACTTCTAAATTAAAGATATTTTTACAAAAAGAAAGAGTCCATGGACAAATAATTTGTCTATTTTTAGCTTCAGTCCTATAAAAATATAAAAAATGATGATAGATGTTACATTTGTTATCATTAAATTGTTATGAGAGACACATGAGAAGTAGGTAAATGTTTGTTCTATGTAAAACATTTTTTAAACCAATCTTGTTTTGTCCGTTACTGGGGTTGAGAAAAAAAGGTGTCTAAATCTAAAAAAAAGAAAATGAATCATATGAAGTTGAAAAAAAAAATGTTGCAAGTTGAAATTTTAACAAAACCCAGGAATGACCAATGGGCAATATAAGCTGTGTCCCAATTCAGAGGCTGCATCTTTCAAATGCTGAATTCGAAAACTGTTCTTCATTTCCCAGGCCATGAAAAATACAACCGATAGATCCTTTGCATCCTGGACCATCCCAAGATTCACTGCATGCTGGTGATAATGACTTTTTGTGAGAAAATGCCAGATTACACTTTTAAATTTAAGTAAATAAAAGTTTTTGGCTGAACCTGATTCAATCATGGACAGTGGTTCCACATGATTGAATCAGTTTATCTTGACTCGTCTGATTTTAGTTACTGATTTCACTTTAGCTCATCCTACATGAAGAGTAGAGAAAACATTTATCCATTGTGTGAAAACACGCTTGACTCTTCACCACAATGGTAACTCACCCAACAGAATGTCTTATAAATGCCAACATAATAAAACATTAAATGTTAACAAGTGGAGACTACACTAGTGAAAAATAAATATACTAAAATGTTTTAAAAAACAAAACAAACACATTTATTTCATGCTAAGTATACTAAAAATACATATACATATTTATTTACTTAATAAAATACCCTGCAATGGTACTGTTGGCATACCTAACAGGTATACTTAAAGTCTGCTAAACTGGAACAAATAATTTTGTACTTAATGCACTTTAATTGTGCAGATGTAGTGCATAAGTCCAACTAAAAAAATACTGAAGTATATGTATTGTTCTAAAGTGGAACTAATTTAAGTACACTTTAAATATCTTGCATGTAAAGACGATATTATTCAAATATCATACAATCCTAATCAATATTGTTATTAAAACACATTTCAGGCTTAATATTTTAAGAAATAAAAAATATTAACAAATAACCAAAATAAAACTAAATTAAAAATTAAATAAAAGCAATTAAAAAATAATATTTCTTTAAAAATGCTAATAGATTTATCTAAACTTAGTATGATTTTCTTTTTCTTTTTTCTTTCTTTTTTATAAATATATCTCTTTTTTCCTTATCTTGCTGATAAAAATGCATGCACTGCATGATAAGAAGTGTGATGTTGCAAAAACACTTTTAATGTTTAAACATTGACATATCTTGCTAGAATGTGAATTTATATATAGTTTATAATTAACAGTATATGCATAAATGGACAAAGGTGAACATATTTAGACAGATTGTGAACCCTGTTTTGTTTTCAGACAGTGGAATATAACTTTTAAAAAAGGCCAGTACAAACGGCAGCTGTCACAGTTGCTAGGCGACAAGAGCAATCCACTGTAGGCTAGACCAGAGCCATTGAGAAAAATGAGAAATGTTTCTCCATGGCTCTGGGGTGGACCATCCTATTTAACAACACCAGGGGCCATTATCCAACACCAGGGTTGCATAAACTGCTTAGTTTTTTTCTTAAAAGTTATTAATCTGATTTATTTCCTAGTTAAGAGTAGTCATCTTGTACTATTTGATTGTTCTTGTAAATACATAATGTACATTTCTATATTTTGGACTTTTATTTATGTTGCCTAGCAGGTTTTTTGTCTTATTTTTGTTCTTGTACTATATTTTTTGTTTTGTACTATTTGATTGATCTTGAGTAAATAAATAATGTACATTTCTACACTTTTATTTATGTTGCCTAGCAGCTATGGATTTTAATTTTACTATTATAGGTGAACATATAGGTGCATATATACGTGCATATATGTACCTATATAGGTATATGTATGCACATATATATGTGTACATATATGTACACATATGTGTAAATATATGTGTGCATATATGTACATATATGTACATATAATATAGGAAAATGGCCAATTTTATATATGTCACATATATTAAAAACCTATATCAAAACCTATATTGAAACATATATGTTTATATAGGTTTTTTCCATGTGGGTTTTGGGATCTTCTCACTACTGTGCAAACTTGGGTCCCGAGTTTGCTACTGCACAGATATTGGTCCCAAATCAACACAGTATGGCCGTGCCCTATTGGGACAATGGCGGCTTCAATTTTCTTAAATGGAAGTGAGTGAAGGTGTGTTGTCCATCTCTTTTTTTTTTTTTTTTATTACAGTCTATGATGGTGACAAATGCAACTGGCCCCAGGTCTTACCTTCGAAGGTGTGGCCTTTTTGAGGTCTGCACCCTTCAACGATTCAGCCTCTGAAATGTCATGTGACCTACCAACATCAGATGTGTCACTTAAGTGACATTCATAAATCCTCTCCCGTGGCCTCATCAATGGATTGTAAACTGCCCATATGATTCACGTTTCAGAAGTAATAGGTTCTACCTGTAATAATGTGAATTCCGACATACTAGTCTTTTACATACTGTTTATTTTTCCTTTGCCTGCTTTACAACAGAGAAGTTTGTGATTTTGAATGCAGCTAGTAAGATACCTTCTTTTGAAATCATTTTTCTTTGTTCTTTTTTTTTGCTGGAGGAGCAATAATAGACAAAGCAACTGTTAACACTGTGTTTAAATGTAAGTTACTCAGTATCAGTTCCTTGTTTATGAACTTTTGTATAAAAGAAATGTCACAATCTTGTTGTTAGGCTTGTTATTTATGCTCCGCCAACAAAACAACAGCACTCTTGTTCATGGGGATATGCTTAATTATGAGACATTATGAATTGGACTGTGTATCAAGTTGTACTGTATGTATATTGGTGACATTTAAAAACAAACAAACAAAAAGAAGAATAATACTCTTTTTCCAACACAGGCTAAGGCCCTTGTTCTTCAAAAACAGCAGTGAATGGTTATCCTGCACTGATAAGGCAGTAAACTAATCTTATAAAAATAGGTTTTACAACTCAGTTTATCTCCTGCTTGTTGTTCTCATGTAGAGGTGTATAGATTCCTCACCCATCCTTATGTTAAAGGGATAGTTCACCCAAAAATGAAAATTCTGTCATCATTTACTCACCCTCATGTCGTTCCAAACCTGTATAAGTTGCTTTCTTATGTTGAAAATAAAAGAAGATATTTTGAAGATTGCTGGTAATCAAACAGTCTGTGGTTGCCATTGACTTCCATAGTATATTTTTTTCCTCCGATGGAAGTCAGTTGCAACCACCATCTGTTTGATTACCAGCAATATCTTCAAAAACTCATACAGGTTTGGAATTACAAGAGGGTGAGTAAATGATGACATAATTTTCATTTTTGGGTGAACTATCCCTTTAACAGTAAAATTTCCCACTTTCATCTCTTTGTTTCAGTTCCAGTCTCACTTATTCTTACACCCTCTCTAGCTTTCTATTTCTCTCTCTGTGAGTGCATTTGTTTCTATAGGTTTGTCAGATGACGGCTGATTTTTTTTTCAGAATGTTGTTTTGACTAAAACTTCACACTCCTAAAACAGGCTCTCAATATCACATGACAACAGAGAAGAAAATACCAAGGCAGACAGAATAAAAGAGAGATATAGAGAAAGAAAATAATCATAATAATAACATTAATACCATAGGTTCCCATCAACTGTGTCTGAAGAGTTTTAGCGGAGATAATGCATTCCTGAAAAATATGGCAGTAAGGATGACAAATATGTTTAAAGTGTCTACTACACAGAAAGCATCTCATTAGGTGTTCATGACTTTCTTTTTGCAACAAAACTAAGCTTAAATGGCTGATGCTATGGAATAAAAATAAGTTAACAAGACAGAAATATATACATAAACATCCCTGACTAATTGCCTTTCTGATTGTATCATATAAAAAATGCTTTTCCCTCCATGAGGATCGTGGATTCATGATCATGGCACAGAACATTGGTCCAGTTTAAAAAGACACACCTGACAATAAACAATATGCTGGAAGTGGCAGAAGGCATTTCTTGTTTTCCTTTTTCTTTATCGCAGCTGCTGGCATTGTATTGTTAAAGGAAAACCCGCATAAAGATAAGAATAATGCATCATCATGAAAATACATTTTCAAATATATGGCATGGTAGATAAAATACTCCATTTCCACATTACATTTTAAAAATATACCAAAGATCAAGCTTTAGAACATCACAAGCCATGTGTGTATCTTATCACACTTTTATCAAGTGTCTGCCTTTAAATCAATGTTGATCCAGTGGAAAAGAGAGAAAAGAATGGTGTTCATTTTATTGCAGCACATGTAAACACAAATCATCGTCTGCCAAGGCCAAAGTAGTGATGTCAGAGGCATGTCAAAATCAAACAGATTGCCACACTGGCCAACAATCCTCTTTAATCTTTAGAGTGTGATGATGCAAAGCTTTCTGCTTGAGAGCTGTCATGAAGAAGTCAAATAATCAGGGATGTACATAAATTGCCCACAAAATCTTTATTTTAATGCAGAAATTAAAGGGGTCATGAATTGAAACTGAGAAATTTACCTTGATCTAGTGACATGTAAGTGGTCATTACACTATAAAAACATCCTGTTTTAGAACTCAAAACGTGATATAGTAACAGTTTTTTTTTTACCCTGTTACTATTGCTTTGTCTATTACAAATGGTTTGATATATACTACTAAGTATTTCTGCTTTAACCAAAATGACCCATACTTTTTTTCAGAGTACATCACAGTTGTGTCCATCTATTATTTTAATATGCAAACTCTTACCCAATCATAGAATAAATGGAGTTATACAGCAAATAATTATTGCACTGCAAACTTGTGTATAATAACATTAATGTAAGCTTTGATTTTTGCATCATTTTTCTTATAATGACCTCAAATGTACATTAAAGCATTCTGTGCAATTACTGTTTTCTGTCACTTTATATATATACGTGCGTGTGTGTGTGTGTGTGTGTGTGTGTGTGTGTGTGTGTGTGTGTGTGTTCTTTACATTCCTTCCTTTTTTCAACTCAATACACATAAGAAAATTATTAACACTCATCAGTCCAGTGCAGTGTGTCAGTATCTTTTGCTGTCGTCACTGTTTGAATAGAGTGGGGTCCAAAAGTCTGGAACATTTGAAAATCTGCATTTTTTTAAAAACCTTAGAATAAACAAAAAAAGTTCTACCAAAAAGAAAGCTGTTGCAGGAGAAGAGGAAGTCATTGCATTTTGGTAAAAGGATCATAAAGATTATTATGACAAATCTTCTTCTTCTTCTTCTTCTTCTTCTTCTTCTTCTTCTTCTTCTTCTTCTTCTTCTTTTGGAATAACATGCATAAATGAATCATTTGCAATAAGACAATAAGACATTTAAAGAAAATTATTTTATTGTTTGAGCTGTCCATAATAAACATACGCACGTCCTAATTTTGCTGAGTTGGATGTGTTCCTAGGTCAACATATTTTGTTGACCCTGGAACATCATTTTAATCCAAAACTTTAGTCTTGACCATATCCCTACATCTAAACCTAACCTTAACCACGAGTAATCACTATAATCAGAGGAAATTAACTGAACTACATGAACTATAAATTATTAATGAACTATAAACTGGTTCTTCAAATCTGTTTGTTTATTTACAATGTTGTTCCAGGGTCAACAAAGATGTTGATCCAGGAACATGTCGCACTTGGTAAAATCGGGTTCTGCTACAGTGCACAGTACACTTTCCCTGAACACTTTGACCCTGCTTGACTGAGTTCCGATCCATAGATTAGGTTGTCTAGAATGCCTGTCATGTCACGATTTTGAGAAAGACTGTTCAGATTTGCTATATGTGACACAGGTTTCTTTTATGCAGACAGAAAACAGCTGATAGGAAAATGTAGCTTACATGATTGTCTACAAACAGCCTGACAAGTCTGTGAGAATTCTGGCCTGCAATGGTAAGCTCAGCAAAAGCACTGTTGGGTAGCAAAGACTGACCCATATGATCTGTTTAATATTTCTTTATGATAAATGTATGTTTCTATAACAGGTCCAAGTCTAAGAAATGTTACACCAATCTATTGCTTTATTTTATCGGCAACTTCTTTCTTTCATTAACCAATGTTTTGGAGAGCAGTCAAAAATTCTGGTTTAAAAATATGTTCATTATATTCACAGTTGGAATTCACAGCAATTGTGTTATCTGTTGTTTATTCCAGTTCTCTTTCATATCTCCTTGTTTTCCTTTGCAATGACTTTTTAAACAATCACAATACTTCCTTGTTATATTTCCTCACTGTTTCTTTTATAATATTTATAGACACAGAGACTTGGACTCCAAATTAGAGATGTGTGAACAGCACAAGTAGGTTTGCATAAATGTATTCTACCTAACACTATTGTTCAAAAGTTTTTGGTTACTGATTGATTGATTGACTGATCAGGGATGCATTACATTTATGTAGTATTATATATTAAATATTATGTATTTATGTAAAATGTATTCAGTTACTGTTAAATCCGATGCATAAACGATATGATTTTCAAAGTCGCGGATTGCTGTTCCTTTCACATTACATGCCTGTTTTGGGTATCAAAAAATGGAGCATAGCGATAGTTCTGGCAGGCCATGTTAGTCAAACTCGTATCAGCTGATACTCAGCTGATCCACGTCTACCTATAGGATCACGACACCAATCATAATTCCCTTCATAAGGTCCCTTCAGTCATTATTAAGCAGCTATCGCTCGCTCAGGAACTAATCACACACCTCCATCCCCAGCTCCTCCTCTCGTCCAGTCAGGACTTGGAAGTGAATATATCATTGAGTCAGACCACTGAATCATGTTGCTAAAATAATCATGTAGAGCATTAATGTTATTGGCTACATTTATCATTGATGTTGGTTCTGTTCTGTTACCCATTCCCCCAAACTAAAATGTATGCTAATTGTAAGTTATATTGACGATAGTGGTCCTGCCAGAAGTTGCTGTGATTTGCACATTACACGTTGGATAGGCAACTGGGGGTCACACATTACACATTATTTAGGAAGAATCCCCAACAACTTGCATGAGAAGGGGAATGATGTAAGACTACAACTGAATCTTGCTCTCTCATTGGCTGTGGGTCACCACCAATGCCATTTCCAGTTAAAATACATTTTACACTTCAAGACATTGGGGTTGTCCAAATACTCACACTTGCTGTCTTTGCACTTGACCACTTGTCTACTTACATGACATATTTCCTGTATTTATTCAAGTAAATGTTCCTGTAAGTGTTCGAGTCGGGGTGAAGACCACAAGTGTGTGTAGAACATTTCATTCCCTGATGGGATACACTTTCATTTTTAGTGTTGTAAAAATCATCACTACTGCTCTCAACTTTGGTGTTGCGAAGCAGAGAGAGAGCAAGTGAGGGTGTTACAGCATGGCAGTGATGGTCACGGTCGCACAGCGAGAACAGAAAATCATCTTCTTGCAGACAGCCACACCAGGAGTGTGCGGTGGGCAGCTCCCCTGCATGCTTCAGCACAAAAGCGTGCTTCACCTGTGCATTTCTGGGTGTGGTCACTATCTGGCACCTCGGGACAGTCATGATCGCTGTCTCACATGTCTGGTCATTGAGCATGCTGAACAGGCGTTCGTGGATGGCGCATGTTCTTTTTGTGGGGAAATGACCATCTCGGAGTTGTATGAAAGACTCCATTATGTCAAAGGTGACGGGGTCCCTCTGCCTCTGCCGTGATCCAGTGTTCCACTCTGCAATCAGGGAGGCACTGTGTCCGGTGGACTCAGAGGTGATTTAAAGGTTCACAGTGATGGCTTCCCCAGAGGGAGTTCGTCACGCCTTGTGGGGTACACGGGCATTCCCTCTGTGGAGCGGTCTGTGGCCATGCAACTGTGTCCAACAGCCGCTTTCACTTTGCGGGGTGACCCGTGTCTCCCCTCATGGGCCTGTAGGTATTCATCAGGTCTAACTGGCAGTGCTTACAGAGCTTGTGGGGAGGCAGTTTCTGCCCTTCATGTCATGGCATTACTGCAGGTCCATCAGGCCAAAGAACTGAGAGAACTGCATGAGGGTGGCCACGACCTGATGGTTCTGCATGAACTGCGTACTGCAATAGACCTTGCGCTTCGAGCGACGAAGGTGACTGCACAGTCTTTAGGTTGTGTGATGTCCACGCTAGTGGTAAAGCAGCGCCATCTCTGGCTGTGTCTGGCTGACATGAAAGAGCATGATAAGGTGCATTCCTGAATGCTCCCATGCCATGGACTGGACTTTTCGGCGACGCTGTCGAGAGCTTTGCCCAGCAGTTCTCGGCATCACAGCAGACTGAGGTGATCAAACACTTGCTGTGACAGAGGAAACCTGCTGCTTCCACCCCGGCTGCAGTCCCTCAACCTGCTTGTCGCTGTGAGCACCTCCCTGCGGCTGCCCATGCAGCAGCAGCAGCCTTCCACCAGGCAGCATCGTGGAGCCGGTCACAGGCAGGACACCCAACCCATCCAGGCCCCCGCCAAATCTGGAAGTAAGCACAAGTGCAGGAGGCCCTGGGACGGTCAACCCCGAGATGGATAAGTCTGCTCATCTGGAGATGGTGACTGCACCACTCCCTTCCCCGGAGGAGGGCCGGGTGGAGAATCAAGTCTCTCATTTCAAAATTGAACTGCCACTGGCCCAACAGCCAGTGGTACCCAAAACTTAATCAATAAAAGAGTGGTTTCCTCAGTCTCTGGGTCTCAAGAGGAAGAGAGTTGTGAACTGTGCATCACAGGGTCACTTCCATCCTCCTCTCTCGCCAGCAGGCAGCAGTGGGTCGCCCAAGAGCACCCCTCCTGCCCATTCGTGGAACCAGATAAGTGCTGTAGCATTCGAGTCCCTCCTTCATGTCATCGCGTGCTGGACTGTCACAAGCCTCAAGTCGGGATTCTGTGTTTTCTCCCGCACATGGAGGAATCAGGTGAGTGTTACACTTCACACCCACACTCCACCCTCTCCTGTCACAGGCCTCGGGCCGAGTCCCTGAGTTCCACCACGCTTGCCCACCGTGGGTACATCGGTGGCTCTGTTGGTTCCTCTGGCACAGTCTCTCGGAGCCTGGTTAGCCCAGTCCATCTCGGTGGCTCCTGCAGACCATCAGACTTGGAATTCACAGATGCCTTGGCCATCGACTTGGGGGGGCACTTACAACAGGCAAGCAGTGTCAGGGGTTTGGATGGGTCCCCAACTGCATTGGCATATCAATTGTCTCAAATTGCTAGCAGTACGCCTTGCCCGGAGATGCTTCAGAGGGTACCTTTGGGGCAGGGAAGTTCTGGTTCACACGGACAACACTGCGACCGTGTGGACCAGAACTTCCCTGAACTTCTGCACGATTCGTTGACCGAAAATGCCTGCAGGTCATTTTCAGTCAACGAATCGTGCCTTGAGTTTGGGCTGGCTGATTCCAGTGCAACACTGAGACCCCGTCCCAGCTACGTGCCCAAGGTTTTTACCACTCCCTTCAGGGACCAGGTAGTGAACCTTCAAGTGCTGCCCCTGGAGGAGGCAGACCCAGCCCTATCTTTGCTCGGTCCTGTAAGCGCACTGTGGCAATATGTGGATAGAACTTGGCACTTTAGGACCTCAGAACAGCTCTTTGTCTGTTACAGTGAACAGCAGAAGGGGAAAGCTGTCTCCAAGCAGAGGATGGCCCACTGGATAGTGGATGTCATCACCTTGGCCTACAAAGCACAAGGTGTGCCCTGCCCACTCAGGCTGCATCCTCACTCCACTAGGGGTGTCGCATCATCCTGGGCGCTGGCTCATGGTGCCTTGCTAGCAGTCATTTGTAGAGCTGCTGGCTGGGTGACTCCTAACACGTTGGAGCCATGAGCCATCTCAGAGACTTTCATGTGCATTAGGGCCCCTCGGTGTTACTCCCTGTGAGTAAATGTCAATTAACCCATCTGGGAGGAGGTGACTCCACAGTGTCTTCTCTTCCAAATGGAAGGGCATGCTTTCCCAGTGTTATCCAAGTCCTACTGTCGGGTTGTGAGGAACAACTGTAGTCGACCATCTCTGTGTAGAGCCCGGTCCTATTGTCTGCCTTATAGGAAGGATTAGGAGGCCTATGCAGGGCACTGGAGGGGGCAGCACCTGTGGCATGTTGGTAGGGATCCCAATTTGTCGGTCATCACCGACGTGGTGCCGAGAGTGACCGAAGGAGGGAACGGTTACATCACGTCCTGTCGCCACAGTTGCTGTACCACTGTTGAGCTGCCGGGTCACCGGCTCAGCTCCTCTGTGAAAGCATAAATGATTGCGGTCTACCTGCTGCCTCTTATACTCATGATGTGATCAGCGGCAGCTGGATACAATAATCGCATTCCAATGTGCATTGGCTCATTTAGTTACACTTGAAGTGGATTGGTCTCTTAAGCGAGATCCCAATTCATCAGTCATCACTGACGTGACGTCTCTGTTCCCTCCTTCGGGGAATGAGGGTTGCATACATAACAGAGATGTTTTGCTGCTTAATGTTTTTGTGAAAACTGTGATCCACTACCATTCAAAAGTTTGGGGTAGGGATAAAATAAAATAAAAATAAAAAAGAAATGAATGAACAAAAAGAAAATGTGTTATACTGTGATTAATATAACAGAATAAACAAAATTAGAGACAAACTTAAATGCTGTTACTGGATGATGTGCTTTTGTAATGTCACCCTGTATCCACTTGGTGTCAGCAGAAGCAAATGAAAAAAATCCTAATAAGAAGCATGAACAATGTCTTACATTTTATTATACCATTTTTATCTAAACTGAAAAAAAGAAAAGCTTTTTAAATCCATCTTTTAAAATCAACAATTTAAGTTAAGTTTTTGTTCCGTTAGGGCACTCTGTTGATCCACATGTGTTGTTGTTGAATTTGTTTTCTGATTAATTGATTCTGATTTTTAAAATATTAATTTATTTTGAAGAGCAGCAAACCACAAAGAGTTAACAAATGAATAGATAATCACACAATGTTTTCTAGACATTCTCTAAAAGTATAATTCTGGTGCACATACATCATCGGTAGCCTAACTAGATGGGACTGTTAATAACTGGTTAAATTATGAATCAAGACGGGAACAAAACAGAGTGAAATATGGTCTGCGAGAGAGAAGTTTCTTTTAACCCAGATCTTCAAATCCTCAGCTGTTCTCTCCTTCTCTGCCTCACTGTCTCTTTATTCATCAGCCCTTCCCTCTCTCTTTTTCTGTCTAACAGTAGACTGTGCATAATTTGATTCAGCCATTCTTCCTTGTTCCAGTCTTTTTCCCAGTAGCACTGACATTAATGAGGAGCTCAGGTGTCAGGGGAAGAGACGTGTGTCAGACGTCAGGAGATACCACTGTGGAGCCACAGAAGGGGAGCAACAAAAGGGGCTCAGAGAAGAGTGGGTGAGGTGAGAATTGCAGCTAATTAAGTATTTAACACAGGCTTTATATTTTTAAAGGTTTTCAACATCAGACGCAATCAAACATAACAACGGAACAAATAACTTGTGTGCACCCACACTACCTCAAGTTTTCCCATCTAACAGGTGTTTGTTGCATATCCTGAGAACGTGTGGCCATGGGGGGTGTCATTAGAGCCACTCGTTGGGCTGGTGGGTGGCCAGCATGTGTGGAGATCCGGACGCCTGTAAATGTCACAGAAGAAAGTCCTACTGTGCATAGAACTCATTTCCTGTTAACAGCCAGCTCTCTCTAGTTCTGCATTATTGATAAAGGGCATACGTATGCTTGCAAACACAAACACACACACTCTTATGCAAACAATACCAAACTATCTTGACAAGTAATTCACTAAGAACAACAACAACTCTGGCAAACTGTTAGATCTGGAAACTTCTTAATAATTTAGAGCCTTAAGAAAAGAGTTCTGGTAAATAAAATTTTGATTAGCAAGTCAAGCCTTTTTATTTGAGGGTCAATTTTTTTTTTTCTTTTTTTTTTTTTTGAGAAATACACCATGTAGTTGTTATACCTATCAATCATCTTCAAACAGCTTAAGATACACAAAACACTTAACAACATGAACAATAGTCAGTATACGGGTTTGTAAACTGTCAGAGTAGCATGCAGTAGATGGTGAACTGAGTTTTCTGTGTAAACATGCACTAAACAGACACATTTGACTGCAGCACTTATGTCTTTTGCGTGGGGACAGGATGTTCTAAAAATGTGGCACTAAAGTTAAAATAATTTCAGCATTTAAAAAACAAAGGTCTCTAGGCCTTGCATGCCTATGCCTTGCCTTTTAAATACAAATACGTGTTCTGTGTGAACAGCCCAATGGTCTCTTCGATAAAACACAAAAGTTTTGCATTTGTCTGCAACAGACGGGCTGAATGAAAACGCTAATTCTCTCTCTGACAGTGGTGCTCATAGAAAGCAGAAATACAGTAGTGTACAAGGGGTAGCATGTGCAAATTTTTGTTTCAGACACCCACATGTTAGAGGAAGAGAAGTTAAACATTAGTTATATGTTTTCATACAGCCATTCAAATTTTTTATTCACTGTGGTGTTTAGGAAATAACACCAAATGTAAAAGTACAGAGACGAGATTCTTCCTTTCCTGTTCACTATTGCTTGGCAAAATATTCTCTTCATAAGCACCACCAAATTGCAGTTTTAAGTAACAGCAGCAAAATTTGGTTGAGTCGTACAACTCAGAAATCGGCTCAAAATTGGATGGAAATTGCAGTGTATGCTCAACTTTAACTTTAAGTTTAAGTTTAGTTAATTCATTTACATATGGCCCACATACACTCTGAAGGTGAAAGAGATGCACATTAAATCATAACCCAAGGTTATCCATTCATTCACTCAAAAAAATAAAATAAAATAAAAAATAAATAAATAAAATATATCTACCAATTCAAATCACAAACTGTCACTTTAAGGGGCCACTGAATTGAGGTCATGTCTCAATTACTTTCTAGTGAGGAAAAAATAATCCAAATTGATTTGATACTATCTTATCTGTTTAGACAAAGCGACAAGTCTGTTGTCGCCTAAATATCTATCAGGAATTCACACCTCTAATGAAAAGAAAAACAGCAGGGTAGGAGAATCGTGTTGGAAATGTCTATGAGGAATTCACGCCTCGACTGCCCAGACATACTGATATCACCCAGATATGACACACACACAAACACACACACACACACACAGAGATATGACACACACACACACACACACACACACACACACACACACACACACACACAGGACACAGAAGAGTTTAGGACACAGGCCCATCAATTTTCTGTTTTTTTCACAAGGGATGTCTTCTCACAGTTGCCTTTGTTCAAAAAGTGTTTAGTGTGCACGGCTTTGCATATGTGTGTGTTGTTTTATATCAAAATGTTAATTTGACCCAGGTGTAACACCATCTCCCCAGAACATGTTGGTGCCTGTCTTTCCAGACTAATTATATAGATGATGGAGTATTTCACTTGTTTACTTCCTGACATCTTCTTTCATAAATCATGACAATTATTGTTATTTCCTGAGAAATCATTGTATATTCATAATATTCTTGTATGCAGGGTTAAATATTGGCAATAGCAAAGTGCATTTCTTCAAACTCAATAAAAACAGCAAAGTATGGAGCCACTTTTTGTTCATGTATCTGCATCTGTTGGCAAATTATTTTGTATCTACATTTGGATTACAACTGGATGTGGGTGGGGCTTAAAGGGATAGTTCACCCAAAAATGAAAATTTGATGTTTATCTGCTTACTCCCAGGGCATCCAAGATGTAGGTGACTTTTTTTCCTCCTTTTTTTTAACTGTTTATTGAATTTTCTTCTGGATATAGTAATATAAAACAAATAGCAACTGTGCAAATTTAGAACCACCCCAACCCTGGTAGACAAAAAAAATAAAAAAATAAAAATAAAAATAAAAATAATAATAATAATTATAACAACAATTTTTTTTTTTTACAAAGATTTTAGAAAAGCCGACACAACATTAAAAGCTGAATGCCATACATTTACAGTTTTCACATTAGATCCATTTATATGAGAAGTTGAGAGTTCCGTCAAGATAACGTCCAACAAATACACAGTGCAGGTTTGTCTGTCCATTGTGTGAGGAGGATTCCAACGGTTGACTAGTAATTTTTTTTTATTTTTTTGCTGCCATAAGAGCAGCTAACAGTAAACTTCTTTGTTGAACGAACAAGGTGAGGTCCCAAAAGTCATTCATGAAAAAATGGCGTGGAGTCCAACCCAACAAATATGACAGGTCCTGTGAGAGTCCAAAAGGGTGAGAGAGAGGGGAACTCACAAAAAAATGCAAAAGTCTGCCTTAAGATCATTGCGAATAAAGATTACACTTAGGAGAAGACAACAAATTCACATAAAAACATTTCATTGTAGTCAAGTAAACCCTATGCAGCAATTTCCAACGAATCATTTGGTGATTAGGGTTTTTAGAAGACAATTTAAACTTACCACATACCTGATCCGTAAATAAAACATTCACATCCTCATTAAGATCCTTAGCCCAAACCATTGTAATAGATACAAGTTTTTATGAATGCTCAAAAAGAAAGAGATAGATAACTGAAGCATAGGAGGGAGATTCCTCAGAGGGAAGGATTAGTTTGCGCAATGGGTGTATAGGCTGTGGCTTTGTTTCTTCAGTAGAACACAAACCGAGAAGAGGATGGGAATCACACCTTTGAGGGTCATAATATATATATATATATATATATATATATATATATATATATATACATACATATATATATATATATATATATATATATATATATATATATATATATATATATATGTATATATATATATATATATATATATATATATATATATATATATATATATATATACATATATATACATACATACATATATATACACATATACAGTACAGGTCAAAAGTTTGGAAACATTACTATTTTTAATGTTTTTGAAAGAAGTCTCTTCTGCTCATCAAGCCTGCATTTATTTGATCAAAAATACAGAAAAAAAAAAAAAACAGTAATATTGTGAAATATTATTACAACTTAAAATAATAGTTTTCTATTTGAATATACTTTTAAAAAAAATAATTTATTCCTGTGATGGAAAGCTGAATTTTCAGCATCATTACTCCAGCCTTCAGTGTCACATGTAACATCCAGTCTATCACATGATCATTTAGAAATCATTCTAATATTCTGATTTATTATGAGTGTTGGAAACAGTTCTGCTGTCTAATATATTTGATGAATAAAAGGTGATGAAAAAGAACTGCATTTATTCAAAAAAAAAAAAATTCTAATAATATATATTTTTCTAATAATATATTTTCTTTACTATCACTTTTTATCAATTTAACACATCCTTGCTGAATAAAAGTATTGATTTTATTTAAAAAAAGAAAGAAAAAAAATTACTGAACCCAAATTACTGACCAGTAGTGTATATTGTTATTACAAAATATTTATATTTTAAAAACATAGCTTTTTTTTTTTTTTTTTTTTTTTTTTAGTCATCAAAGTATCCTAAAAAAGTATCACATGTTCTGAAAAAAATATTAAGCAGCAGAACTGTTTCCAACTTTGATAATGAATCATCATATTAGAATGATTTCTAAAGGATCATGTGATAATGATCCTAAAAATTCAGCTTTGCATCACAGAAATAAATGATAATTTAAAGTATAATAAATTTAAAAACAGTTATTTTAAATTGTAATAATATATCACAATATTACATTTTTTCTTCTGTATTTTTGATCAAATAAATGCAGGCTTGATGAGCAGAAGAAACTTCTTTCAAAAACATTAAAAATAGTAATGTTTCCAAACTTTTGACCTGTACTGTAAATGTCTACATATACATGTACTTTTAAGTCTGCAATCTGCTGTAAAGCAAGAAGAAGAAAAAGGCGCCCCACGCACAGGCTGAAGAAGAAGACGCGAATGCACTCAGGACAGTTCAGACATTGTGGTGAAAATCAGAGGTAAAAAACTATATAAATACTGTTCAGTTTCTTGCACAGACCGATTGTATGTGTCTTTACACATCACTGTATCGTCACAAGCCTCAGGGTTTAATTTGGTTTTGTTTGTGTATGTTTTATGACTCTCAAAGCCGTGATTCTCATCCACTGACATTATATGACTGACAGACTGCAACAGTTTGAGTTAAAAATATCTGTTTGTGTTCTACTGAAGAAACAAAGTCACCTCCATCTTGGATGCCCTGGGGGTAAGCAGATAAACATCAAATTTTCATTTTTGGGTGAACTATCCCTTTAAACCATTTGCATGTTCAAAAGAAGTGTGTGAAAAGTCCATCTTTAGAGCTTCCACATAACAATGCCTTGTTAATTATACATTAAACTTAATTTATAAAATGATATTTTATTGAAAATTGAGTGTTTACTGTTTTGCATTATTACACACTATGTTTCCTATTTAAAGGTGCAGTGTGTAAATTTTAGTGGCATCTAGTGGTGAGGTTGCAAATTGCAACCAACGGCTCAGTCCCCCGCTCACCCCTCCCTTTAGAGAAGCTATGGTTGCCAGCACAAGCAAAGATGACGTCGGTAAAGACAGCAGAAAGAGCAATGAGATTTCTTTACAAAGGTACATTAAGGAATTATATTTACTTAATTATTCAATAAATCGATGTTATTGCGAATATTAATGTACTTGTTCATAATTGTGTCAATGTTTTATTCACAAGAACAACAAAGTGACGAAACACACTCTGTAGCGCTGTTTGTCCATTTAGGGCTACTGTACAAACATGGTGGCGACTTCCATGTAAGGGGACCCGCGGTGTATGTAGATATAAATTGCTCAATCTAAGGTAATAAAAATATAACAGTTCATTACGTAAGGTCTTTATACACCTCTGAAAACATAGTTATGTATATTATATTGCATTTCTGTCAATAGATCTTCGTAAATATTACACATTGCACATTTAATACTGTAAAGCTGCTTTGACACAATCTGTATTGTTTAAAAGTGCTAGGAAAATTAAGGTGACCTGACTTGGTTTCAAACAGGTTCAAGTTGGTCACATCGATTTAGTGTTGATCAATAGAAAATCGGTTTGAAAGTGACTTCTGTGTGAGCAGTACTTACAGCACTTAATGCACAATGAACCTTTTGTCTGCTGAATTTCACCAATATTTCACAAATGTAACCACTCCATGGCCATCCGAATTGAGCCTGAAATCACATGGTGCACATTTTCCCTCATAAAGTTAATAATTGAGTCATATTGGCCTCGGAGGCACTAGAGGGCTTCACTGACTTCAGAGACCACTGTGCAATTGAAAAATTGCTTTGCATTTCTAGTAATTATTTTTGATGGACATTTTTAAATTGATTGACAGTGATATTGAAATGTGGTTGCCAGGAGGGACCAGGAACATAATTAATTGTCTGGGTCTTAGTGTGGAAACTCCACTCATTCCTGAGCACAAACACACTTATATGAGTTAACGCACTGCTGCACATCTTGTATTCTCTGCTCATGGCTCTTGAGATCTGTGCGTGACCCTGTAGCCATCTCTCCTGCCTGAGCCGCATAAAGGTTAGTGTGTCTGCACAGGGAAGAAAGAGATATATAAATAAATCACGCTGAACACACAGACATATAGGCAATAAATAAACCACCACATGTAAGACCACTCTTTCTGTGTGAATGTTTTAAAAATAGCCACTTCCTATCAATCTTAATGAAACATCTCACTGTGGGAAAGATGAGGACTCTAAACGTGTCCTGAAGGGAAGTTCACCAGACACAGATTTTGGATCTGTTTTCATGCCGCTTGTGCTCTCTGTGTATTGAAGGAGCACAGTGGTTTTGGGTCAGATTATTGTTTTTAGATTGTAGATTGTTTTTATGGTTTACAGTTCGGTTCAGTTAGCGTGATGCAGTTTCTCAGCCAGGGTGAGTCAGCGATGAGAAAAAAAACAAACAAGACAAGGGTCTTCCCCCATACACAAACAAACACATTACAAATGGTGTGTATCATCCAGCTTTAATATTGTCTGTGCATGTTGTCATTTGATATGTTGTGTTACGGCAATGGTTGTATGTGTGTGCGTGCTTATGCTTGTCTGTTGACTTAATAAATGTGATTTTCTGTGGGAGTCTGGGGTCGCTCCAGTAATGAGACTCAGTCTTGCGCGCTCATGCACTCATGTCTCTCATCCTCCCCACAACCCCCCCCCCCCAGCCTCTCTTTCTCACTTCAGTGTTCATTCACATTCATCTGTCATGCATTTCTATCCTCTACTTTGAAAAAAAATTAAATAAAAAATACCACATTTTTACATTTTAGATATCCTGAGTATGATCCTCCTATTTACCACATAAATAATGATCATTAGTGGTACTTGCTAACCTAAAAACTCATCCTGCACTGAGGATATGAATGATACCTTAAATCATGAGGTTTGTTGAGTCACGTTGAATCATTTTTAGAAATGATCAGACTAAAAATCACATAAAAAGTTCAAAGAGAGTTAGGCCATATCAGGGATCAGAATATCATAAAGACATGGGCTTTTTTGACAAAGCAACACAAGGCTTTTTAATGTTAAAGGGACAGTTTGTCACGGTTGCTACTGTGTAGGAGTGAAGGAGCACAGAGACAAAGGAGCATTCACGAGTAACAGTCTTTATTAATCCTCAGAATGGTAACACAGGGCAGGCAGGAACACACACGTAGCACCATACACGGACATGAAGACATTTAACACTGGACGCTAGACACAGGAAAACAATGGGCTTGAGTAACCGGAACTAAACGAGGAGAATGTGGGAAACACAGGTGAATCAAATGAGCACAATCAGACACGGGAGAAACTGGGTCACAGGGAGCACATGGGGAGCAAATCACAGGTCTGACATCATTCACCAAAAAAATGAAAATTCTGCCATCATTTTCTCATTCTTATGCTGTTCTTATGCTGTTCAAAACCTGTATGACATAACCTGTATGACATAAATTATTCTGCAGACTGGATATATTTTGAAGAATCTTGATTAAGAAACAGTTTTGGTGACCTTTGACTTCCATTGTATTGTAAAAAAATAAATAAAAAATCAAAACATACAGAGACATTTTCAAAATATCTTCCTTTGAGTTCCACAGAGGAAATTCAAAGAAAGCCAAAGAAATAATGTTTTTAGCAGACTATTCTTTTAAGGTCCATATATTCACTCTTGTTAGATTGTGCCAACATTCTGCCAACTACGCCAAAAATGTTAGATTGAATCTCCATGCCAGGAATAATGGATAGTCTCTTTACGAGATCCTTACAACATATTTGGTTTGGCTGGTATATTCAAAGCCAGTAAAGTTTTATTTTAAACCAAAAACCAGTTATCAACAAGTCTTGTTTAGTAACCAAAACTGGTTGAGAGAGGAAGATGTGAAATAGCAGAAAGCATAAGACGAAGTGATGATAAAATTAGCAGGGTTAATTGAATAACCAAAGTTGTCTATGTTTCAATGCTAAGATATAATCTGAACTTCATCTTGACTTTGTGCCTCTTATCTCTTACTCATGAAGACAAACAACACATTAACCCCATAATCATAAGACTACACAACAATAGCAGGCATTGCAAGGGCAAGTAAAATAAGTAAAATGATAAGCAATAAAAATTAATAAATTATTATGTGATTAATATCATTAAATTATCATAATTATATAATTATTAATAAATTAATAACAATAAAGGCAAAAAATCACAACACATATGTATTGTTACTCTCTTGAGGCTACATACACAGGCTGCTGTTAACAATCCTTGTTTATTCCTGCAAAACTACAAATTGAAATAAACAGACATCAATTACCTCTCAAACAGGAATGAAAAAATAATAGGCTTGCATTTAAAAAAAGACACCAAATCATTCATGATGTCAAATACGCACGATTTTGTGAGCACATCGAACACTTGACTGAGTGAGCCGTCTGCTAAACATAATGTTTTTTTCAATATCAAATTCATTAAAAGGAATGTTAGCCATATGCGAGAATAAAGGAAATATACGCTGGTCACAGTTAATAATCTAGTGGAGCCTGGCTCTTCTGCAGATTTGAAGTGATCATTAAAATAGAAGCTGAGGAAGCGACCCAGTAATAAAAGCAGTCAGCACAGTAATCGCTTCAGAATGGCTGAGTGGAGAGAACACAGGTCTACATGTCTACACATGCCTGGGGAACAGAGAAAACATGTGCATACTGACATTTACATATGTAAGGAGGGGGAAAAGAGATTTTTGAAGAATATTTGGAAATTTGCTGAGATTCAAAACAACCTTTGACTCATTTGACAATTGCATGGACAAAAAAATAAAATAAGTAACAACAAGGCATTTTTCAAAATATCTTGTTTTGCGTTCCATGAAATAAACAACTATTACAAGGTCCTATCTTAATGAACATGTCTTTGGGATGTTAGTGCCACTGTTTGCTGATAACCACGACTGACTTGCCCTCTCCCCTCTTCTTTTGGGCCAAACCCTGACCTTTCGGCATCCCCTGAAGGACAGTCGAACCATTACAGTAATTAACTGAAGAGAGAGAGAGAGGAATGGAGGGGGAAAGAGAGGGAGGGGGATCATTTCTGCAGAGACAGCAACTCTTGCATGTGGCTAGCCATAGAGATGGCTGCAGTTAATGTCTAACTCGCTTCCATTACCAATGAGTGCATGCGGGCAGGCCCAATATCAATCTAACAAAGATCTAAGGAACAGTTTCACACATCTGACAGTCAGCTGCTTATGCTCTGGCTGTGAGAGGGATGGAGACAGCAAAAAGGAAAGCATCTGAATACGCTAAAATTATATTTACTACAAATACACAAAAACATACACAAAACACTGACAGTCTGAGTTTTGCTTCAAATGTGAGCACTTTTATATCCAGCCAAGTGACTGATATTGTTATACTGTATAGTTTAGTAGGAGTTTTAAACTAAATTAATTTGAACTCCTATTATGATTGGGTAACGTTTTGCTTATGACATATTACAAATGGAACTCCTTTAAAAGCTTGCTAAGATTTTACTATTACAGCTAGTCATTTTAACTAATTGTGAAAAGATCTGATTATTAACAGTACTTTTTTTTAGTTCTTCTCCCATTGTAATAACCTCTACATTGCATCTTAATATCAGTACATTCATTAATGAGTGTTTTCATTCTTACTAATACAGTGCAGACACAATGTAAATAAGATATTCATTGTGTAGTGTAGACAGCATTACTGATAATGAGAGTTTTAGTGAGAGAGCGGAACTCAGTCATTGATAAATTTGTGCTAAACTGAAGTGATTGACAGCTGCAGCAGATAAAAGGGGAGTGTTCTTTGCTCACCTTCTGTATATAATTTAATCACCTCACAATTTAAATACAATTTTCATGCTACTAAAAAGAAAAAAGCGAAGTTGACTGTTTAGTGCATAAACAGCAACAATTTTTTTGACAAAAATTGTCTGACTGAACATAAGTCTTTAGAAATAGCATTGATAAGCATCAACGCAGTTACATGTTGCAGCATTACTGTCTGGTCCATATCTTTCTGTAAAATTCTGGTTTTAAAGCCGAAGTGCAGCTGGTTTACAGTACCAAAGAAGCTACAATGAAATGTACTGAACAATAAAATATTGCACATCTGAGACATAAACAACCACCTTCATAACATTAGAACATTTTGGATGGTAATGGTATTTTTAATCCAGTGATCCTGTCTGTTTGGAGTTCTGAAACTTACATTAGGTTGTTTATAATGCCCTCTTATGCCAAAAGATCAGAGAAAATTTATTTTTCAATTCATGGCCCCTTTAAATCCTATGATGGTCTAAACCAAGAGTGACAAGATGATTACCAAAATTTCTTAATTAATTAATAATTTTTTTTTTTAACCCACCCTCAAGGCATCCTAGGTGTATATGACTTTCTATATTCTCAGACGAATCAAATCTAAGTAATATTATAAATTGTCCTTGCTCTTTCAAGCTTTATAATAGCACTGGATGGGTGTTTTTTTTTTTTTTTAAGCCCAAAAGTTGTCAAATAAATTGCATCCATCATAAAACGTGCCTCACGTGGCTCTGGGGGGTGAATAAAGGCCTCCTGCAGCAAATCAATGTATTTTTATATGAAAAAATATCCATATTTAAATGTTATAAACAGTTTTCTCTCACTTCCATTAACTATCGTATGGGGAAGCCATTCCAGGTGGATGATGCCATTCCAGGCACGTGCCCTGCGCATACATCCTACGTCAACCGCCCAGAACTGCTCGCACGAATGACACTTAGCGGAAGTGAGAGAAAAGTGTTTATACATTAACTTTTTTTAATATGGAAATTTTTCATACAAAAACGCATTGATTTGCTACAGGAGACCTTTATTCACCCCCCAGAGCTGTGTGAGGCACATTTTATTATAGATGGATGCATTTTATTTGACTTCTTTTGGACTGCTTAAAAAAGACCCACCCAGTGGGTGCTTGGAAGAGCAAGGACAATTTTTTCAGTCAAACTCCGATTGGGTTTGACTGAAAGAAGAAAGTCATATACACCTAGGATGCCTTGAGGGTAAGTAAAACATGGGCTAATTTTCACTTTTGGGTGAACTAACCCTATAATTAGAGATTTTGCACTATCGTCTTTATCGTCACATCATGTTGCGGTGCACCGTGGTCACAAAAAAGTATCATTTGCACACATTTTTAAGCATTACAGTTTAAAAACAAGTAATAAGCAATTTAAATGCAAACAACAGCACTAGTGAGACTGATTTTTGATGCTTTTTATGGCCTTGGACTATATGTATGAAAATGCCCACCTTTGCAAGCTTCCTCTTAAACACAGTCATTAAAGTAAAGATCTGAGAAAAAAAAATGTGTAACAGTATATTGGATCCAGATATTTGGTCAAAGGGGAAGCTGCCTATTATTACCCCTGTCTTTTCTTGGTCACTCTCATCGTCACGTCAGTGACAGATGAATTGGGGATCTTGCCAGAGAGACCAATCCACTTTGAGTGTAACTAAACGAGCCAATGGGCATTTGCATGCAGAATTCGCATCTGACTGTCAAACCCCGCAGCACTGGTATAAGAGGCAGCTGGTGCACTGCATTTATTCATATTTTCGCTTCGGAGTCGAGAGGTGGTGCATCACTACTGCTCTCCCTTCTTTCGAGTGATTGCAAGCGAGTGTGTGCTTTACGGCAGTCCGCAGCAGTGGTCACTGTCTTACGGGAAAAAGATCATCCATCATTGAGACCACCAGACCAGGAGTGTGCAGTGGTCAGCTCCCCTGCATGCTTCAAAGAGCAATCTCTAAAAGAAAGATGTCTTATCACCCGTGACTTTCTGGATGTGGTCGTTACCTGGCACCTCTGGACGGTCACGATCGCTGCCTCACGTGTCTGGGCATCAAGCATGCTGAAGAAGTTTCGTGGGTGATGCATGTTCTCTGTGTGGGGACATGACCTTCTCTGAGTTGCATAAAAGTCTCCACTTCGTCAAATGTGGCCAAGTCCCTCTGCGGCGATCCAGCATTCGTCCCGGCACCCGGGGCGTTGCTGCTTCCGGTAGAGTCAAAGGTGATTTGAGGATCACAGTGAGGGCTTCTCTAGAGGAATTTCCTCACCCCTCAAGCACTCCGCAGCTGGTGGAGCTGCCAGAGGTGCGCGCTGGGCCCTCTGCAGGACAGACTGTACCGCCCGTATCCTTCGGTGCTCCCTCTGACAACCAGATGTCGATCGCTGCATCAGAAGGCTCTCTCTCTCTCTCTGGGGATGACGACTCACCTGCCTTGCCCCCTTTGGGGAGAGTGGCATTGCCCGAATCAGACCCAGAGATGACGGCTATGCTTTCCCGGGCTGTCGAGAATGTCAGGCTCGTGTGGAATCCTCCACTGCACCTTTTACTGCCAGAAACAAATCGTGCAGCTCCTCCTCTCTCACCACCCTCGATGGCAGGGCTGCTTTGGGGTACGCAGATATTCCCTCGGTGGAGCGGTCAGTGGCCATGCAACTGTGTCCTACAGCCGCTACCACTCTGTGGGGTGATCTGTGTCTTCCCTTGGGGGCCTGTAAGTATTCGTCAGGTCTAACTGGCAGTGCTTACAGAGCTTGTGGGGAGGCAGCCTCTGCACTTCACACCATGGCATTATTCATCAGGCCAAAGCTATGAGGGACCTGCACGAGGGTGGTCATGGCCTTGTGGTTCTACTGCATACTGCGATGGACCTCGCGCTCCGAGTGACGAAGGTAACCGCACGCTCTCTTGGTCGTACGATGTCCATCTAGGTGGTCCAGGAGCCCCATCTCTGGCTGTGTTCGGCCGATATGAAGAAGCATGATAAGGTGCAATTCCTGAATGCTCCTGTATCACAGACCGGCCTTTTCGGCAACATGGTCGAGAGCTTTGCCCAGCAGTTCTCGGCAATGCAGAAGCACAATGAGGCGATCAAACACATCATGCACTGGAGGAAACCTGCTGCTTCCACTCAGGCCGCAGCCCCTCTGCCTGCTCATTGCCGAGGCACCCCTGTGCGTGCCACCACTCCCATGCTGCAGCAGCAGGCAGCATCATGAAGCCGGGCAGAGGCAGGACACCCAGCCCGTCCAGGCCCCTGCCAAGCCTAGCGGAAAGCTCAAGTGCAAAAGGCCCTGAGATGGGCGACCCAAAGATGGAGGGTACTGCTCATTGGGAGATGGTGACCGCCCCACTTCCTCCCCTTGGTTAACACTCCCCAGTCCATCTCGGTGGGTCCTGTGGACCTTCAGACTCGGCTACACGATTCAATTCACCCAGCGTCCCCCCAAGTTCAGGAGCATCCAGTTCACATCAGTGAAAGCTGTTAATGCCCCTTTCTTGTGTGTGGAAATCCCAATCCTGGTGGCGAATGACATAATATAGCCGTCCCCGAGATTGGTTTGCAGCAATTGATCTGAAGGACACGTGCTTTCATGTTTTAATCTTTCCGTGACACAGGCCATTCCTGTGTTTTGCCTTTGAGGGTCAGGCATATCAGTACAAGGTCCCCTGGAGGAGGCAGACCCAGCCCTAGCTTTGCTCTGTCCTGTACGTGCACGTCGATAGAATGTGGATAGGACATACAGCTTTAGGACCTCAGAGCAGCTCTTTGTCTGTTACAGAGCACAGCAGAAGGGGAAAGCTGTCTCCAAGCAGAGGATGGCCCACTGGATAGTGGATGCCATCACCTTGGCCTATGAGGCACAAAGTGTGCCCTGCCTGCTCAGGCTGCATGCTCGCTTCATTAGGGGTGTTGCATCATCCTGGGCGTGGGCTCGTGGTGCCTTGCTAGCAGATGTTTGTAGAGCTGAGGGCTGGGCGACTCCTAACACGTATGCTAGGTTCTATAGCCTATGTGTCTAAATGGTTTCTCCTGTGTTCTGACCACATAACACCTAGTACTCCAGAGAGTTCCCTAACCAGGCAAACCCTGTCGAGTCCTCCAGCACTCCGGCGGCCCGATATGGCAGAGGATCCAGCGCCAGGCCTTTCATCCAATGAATTCCTGAAATCTGGTGTGAAGCTAGTGCCAATATGAGTGAGCCTGTCAGGATCGCATATGTGAATTTCCACGGTACAGTTACGAGGGACATGTTTCCACTGGCAGGTTATGCTCTGCTGTCTCTAGATAATGCAGCCTGAGCCATCTCAGAGACTTCCATTTGGACCCTTTTGGGTTACTCCACATGAGCAAATGTCACTCAACACCCTCTGGGAGGAGGTGACTCCGCAGCGTGCCTCTTCCAAGTAGGAAGGGCACGCTTTCGCAAGTGTTATCCAAGTTCTACTGTTTGGGTTGCTTGAGGAAAAGCAGTAGTGGACCTTCTCTGTGTAGACACCGATCCTATCGTCTGGATTATAGGAAAGTTTGGGAAACCTACAGAGGGCACTGGTGGGGGCAGCACTGACGTGACATTGAGAATGACTGACTGAAAGGAAACGTCTTGGGTTACATGTGTAACCCTCGTTCCCTGAAGGAGGGATGTCACGCACCGTTGCCACAGTTGCTGTACCACCGCTGAGCTGCTGGGTCACCGGCTTGGCTCCTCAGCGAAAATATGAAAGAATGTGTTACACCTGCTGCCTCTTATACCCACGCTGTGGGGTGTGGCAGCCAGATCCGAATTCTGCATGCCAATGTCCATTGGCTCGTTTAGTTACACTCTAATTGGATTGGTCTCTCTGGTGAGATCCCCAATTCATCGGTCACCGCCGTGACTTCTCCGTTCCCTCCTTCAGGGAATGATGGTTACACATGTAACCAAGACGTTATTCATGTTAATCAAACAACAAAGAGACAAAATCTCACTGCTCTTGACCAAATCACTTTTGTAACTTTAATAATAAATTTAATTTACAAAGTAAAAACTATGAAGTGTTTTTGATTAATTTATATAATGTATGTAATATTTGTTTATTGTAGTTTTTTTGTTATGTTGCTTGTAGCTAGTTACTTATCTTCAGTAAGCTTAAGTTTTTCTTTTTTTTCTTCTTTTTAGGCATGTATTAGTTTTTTGAGATAATGACACTGGTGACAAGAATTATGAAAATTATATTGTATCAAAAACTTTGATATCATAAAAGGCTTATTTAAAGCAAAAATAACTATATTGTGATATAAAATTACTCATATCATGATATAAGATTTTGGTCATATTACACACCCTGAGTGCCTTCTACATTAACAAAATGAGGTTCTGTGCTAGCCTGTGATGTATCCAGTGTTTTTTATTCCATTGACTGACAGAATGAGTTAATAGCAGTAATCATCTGTAACATCCTCCTCCATCTCCTCTGTTTGGAATATCATGGCAGACATCATGCACTGAGTCAGCGGCCCTCTGATAGCATTAGTGCTTGGCTTCAGGGCCGGGCAGGGACAGCCCCTCCTTCAGAGATGCAGAAATGTCAAGGCAATTCATCCATCCACACATACATTTGTCCAGCAATCTCTTTGTCTCATATTTCTGCCCTTTCAACCTTGTATTCATTTGTGTGTTCATCCATCTGTCCATTCATCCATGAATTTCTGCATCAATCCTCAATAAATGTGTTTTTCTCCAACAGTCTTGTCTCTCTCATTTCGTTTAGGTTCAGGGGCCTGTTTTTGTTTTGCTGTTGATTGGCTTTGGCATTGCTGACTCCTCGTAAAAAGTGTTTGTGTGTGTGCGTGTTTGAAAGAGAGAGAGAGATTTGTGATAGCTACGTCAGCTTACTCTTTTAAGTGGAAAGAAAAATATTGACAGTGGAGTACATGCATAGAACCACATAAACCGGTTACATTTTAATTTACTATTCCCAATATAGATGGAACACCACACTAAAATACACTTTCATACAGTAGTTTGATCTTAGTCTATCTGCATACATTTTCAGCGGCACTGCAGCATCACTACGTGCAGCATCGCTACATTACACAGACAGTGCAACTGATTCACAACCGAATGATTCGTATGGTTCTTTTTAGTGAATCAAAACTACTCAGCCCTAAATCCCAAACGTATGCTTTTAATGAGCTTGTTCTTTTCAGTTAAACAAAAGGCCTCTCCCAAAACCCAAACATGGGTCTTGGCTCCTTGGAAGCTTGTGTTGTGTTGCACATTTTAGTAGTGCAGAGATGGGTGTGTGTACTTTGTGAAATGGTTGCAAATGAAAATCAAGATGTTTAAATAAATCTCTGTAAAAACTTTACTTGTTTATCCCATTAGGCAATCAAAAGTTCCATGTCCACTTGAACACTAGGGCAAAATACAGGAAATACATCATGTAGACAAGCAGTCAAGTGCAAATACCTCAGGTGGATATTGGGACAGGCACACACACACACACACACACACACACACACACACACACACACACACACACACACACAAATGCAAACAATGTAGTGCGATTTCTGAACAAATGACTAACGACTTTTTAGTGAATCATATATGTTTACTACAAAACTTAAATTATTTATTGCCTGGTTGTTCATATGACAACATGTAGTTAATGATAGATACACATCAGTTGTTAGATGCATTTTTATAGAAATGAATGCTGCTTCTGTCTGTGTAAACACCTTTTGGAATAATTGTTTTAAATGTAGGAGAGAGTGGAGTAAGAAGAGGTGCCATTATTTTTTACACGTGTGGACCTCAAATTAAGTGAAAATGAAGCAGATTTAAATTTTCTAAATTTATTTCAGGATGTCTCTTATTATTTTAAATGATCAGACGGTGTCTAAGCCAAATAGTTCTAAAAAATATGGCTTCTTATAAAAATGCATACCCATGGCTCAATTTGTCCCAGGTTAGGGGTAAGTTGACCCAAGTGGGTAAGATGCACTATTTGGGTTTAAATAGACCATCTAAATGAATCTGATTCAAACCCATGTGAAATGTAAAAGATAATTTACCTCTTTAAAAAACTATTGTAACAATCAAATTTCCTTTTACAACAGTCCTATTTCTTTTCTTAAAGCAAACGTCAAGAACATAAAACCAATCTAATGACGTTTAGATTAGTGTTCTAGTACACTCCCAAAACAAAATCAAGACTTTGTAAAAGAGCACAATAGGACCCCTTTAAATGACTTGGCACAAGCTGATTGGTTCATGCTGCATATGCAGCCAATGAGCTTACTGCCTTGCATTTAAATGACATGATAGCATTGCAATGAGCTTTTTACAGTTCACTTTAAAATCATCCCTGAAACAAAAAAACAATATAAACAAACATTCCACACAATTATTTCATCGCATTATTGCCTTCTTAGTCATTACTAAGCATATCTTGTTCATCTAACAGCAGTAGCATTAGCAGCAGCAGCAAGTGGTTTTTCTAGTTCATGCATGTGAGAATACAATGTCAACCATTGCGGATTTTAGGACAGTAAAGTGTATTTGGATTACCTTATCTTCTGTGGGCATTTGTTTCTACATTAAAGGTGGGGTAAGTGATTTCTGGTAGCCAATGTTGATATTTCAAATCACCAAAACAAACACGCCCCTACCCCAAAAGTGTCTCGCTCCTATTTGGATAGCTCCACCCCACACATACCTACGCAACCCAGGCAACGATTATGGCAGAATCTGCTATATTATTATCTGCTGTATTAAACATATTATCTTACTTTCGGACACACTTTGGGAGCTGACGATTGAAACAGACAGTGGAGGAGGTTTAGCTGCTCCAGGCTTATTGGAAATGAATGTGTCTTTATCATAGTTGAAGGGAACGACAAAACAATTGCAGATGAACAAACAAGTGGACATGACACACGAGCATATTCAAGCAAAAGCCAGCATATATTAGTTCTGTGAAAAAAAGCAAAACCAGTGTTACTCACCTATCGAGAAGAAACAAAGCAACCTCTGTGTACGATCACAGGTCGTCCCACTCCTTGAGTTCTCTCAAGTATTGGAAAGCTGATCCGAAATTTACAAGGGCCCTACTTCCTACTTGCCTTATCGTAAGCTTTTTTTAGTTCCACAGATGTTTTCCTCTTTTGTTTTTTATCCGCCATCTCTAACTTTCTGTCGTCGCTCGGCTCCTCCACATCATGAGTAGACACGCCCCTTACTGCTGTTTGGCTACAAGTTTGTTTGGTACTCAGCCTGACTCAACTAGTTTTCTAAAGCGTTTTTGAAAAAATACATACCCCACCTTTAACCACGAGCGGATCGCTTTCAGATGCACACCTCACTAGTGGGGTCGGTTTGCAGTTGGCATATCACAGTTGGTAACACTTTTAAGTCTCAATGCAAACATTATTTTTCTTAATATGCAATATAAATATTTTAAATTATCAATAAATGAGCTGCTGCTTTTAAGGCAAAATTAATCCTGGGCATATGACACCACAACTACAGGGTGTACAGTGATTTGTTTCACCAAATATTTTGTTCGCTTATTAATAGGTTAAAGGTAAGTATTTCCATTGCAGTAAAGTTGATGAACGTTAATAAAAAAAAATTAATAATAAAAATTACAAATTGAATGACAAATTTAAAACTATTTGCTCAGGCCACCCAAACCTGAGTTGGGTGGTTACTGGGGGTTACTTCATCTATCAGCCTACAGTGTGATTCCTGTTTGTTAATGACACACACAGTGCACGTTTCTACCTAGGTTATTGAGCTATTGGCTCAGACACACATAGTTATTTAGTCATTAGTTAAATAAACCTAAGGTACAACACCCAGGTTCATTGTCACGGTTGCCTTATAAGGCGAAAGGAAGAACAAGGAGACGTGGCTGAACTCAAAGTAAACAGTCTTTATTAATCCAACACGGTGTAACTAAAGGCAGGCAGAGACACATAGGAGAAAACATCAATGTTCATTACCCGATGCTCCACTAGAAACAACACAGGGCCTAAGTAATAGGGAGTAAACTAGACAATTAAACACAGGTGATTTAAATATATACTGTATAATTATAATGTGGTAAAAAGCATCATCTGGTTCTTATCAGAGAAGGATTTGGTGTACTTATACACTGTCCCCATTAAATAAAATACAAATCATATGCGGATATATATATATATATATATATATTTATTGGTATAATATTATTTTATTAATAATAATTTTAAACAGCACATATATATACCAGTTTATGCTTCAGATATTCAACTTCATCGCCTGATCCACAGCTACTGAAAACATTTTCTGCAATCTGGATTTGATTTGGAATTGATGTTTGTTTGTAGAGATTGACCATGGATCCCTCTTTAAACAGGAGGATGTGTGAAGCGTGACCCCAGACCAAAGCCACCGCTTCCTTTTTGGATGTTTCTATGCCTCATGGTTTATGTTGCTTGCTGCATGATGTTGGATGGGACCCACTTTTGTCCGATTGATAAGGTCAGTGCAGCACTTCTGATGGTCTTGTCACAAGAGTCCTTGTCTTCTGTAGTCTCACTATGGAGCATTCGTAGTTCTCTGAGATTGCTGAGAGGTACTTCAGGGACTATTTGACATAAAGGCCAAAACTGAGAGTGTCCAATATGAACTGAGGACTGTTACCATAGGTAGCTAGCACATGATAAACCCCAAAGGGATCTATTTCTACCTGTCATCTATCTTTCCATGGCTATCACAAAGACTTAACTTGATTGTCAGCTGTCCTTTCACAGCAATAATTGGGCTAGTCCAGGTGATATACCAGGCCTACCAAATAGATAGTGTTAAAATGTAAATGTGGCAATCATGTGTTCATATGTATACATATGGATGTTCAGAATGAGTTCTTTTGGCAGTTTTTAATATAATCTTTTTTATTTCAAAAGATAAAGGACATTGCTTCAAGCTATTAGGCCCCCTCCAAAGTTGACTCCTTGAAACCCTTTCTAAGGATCATAATAAACATTATGCCAAGGTAAACAAACTATAAAAATGTGTTTAGAGACGATGTAATATGGTGTCATCCAGTGAAACCAGTGAACTCTTTAGAAATGTTGCTTATTACCAGAAGGTGCATGTCATGATCATCATAGGATAATTATGAACCAAATTATGCTGGCATCCAGGGCATATTTCTGAAAATAAGTAGAGAAATGGAACCATGGTTAACAAACATATTTACAGAATTGAAATCCCAGGCAGAACCCCACCTGCAGGCAATGTTCATCAGTGCTTCATGAATGACCACAGATTCACAAATCATTATAGTCTGTTTATGCTAATAATATATATATATATATATATATATATATATATATATATATATATATATATATATATATATATATCAAACTGCACAGTACAGACACACTCCACCTGTAGACAAAAACAGAAATCTCCCAGAAAGCTTTCATCTGTTCTATCTCCCCTGTAAATATGATTAACTGAAGTCCAAAAAGTCTGCTTTAAAAACATGTTTTAGGAGTGCATTGAAAAACTTTTTAATTTATGAACTGAGCTGAGTCTGTTTGTTGTCAAATTTAAGAGCTTGGTTTAATTAGTTGCGGTTTCCAACCTGTTGTTGATATGACATAACCTATGTAACTCAAAAATTCACCCTCTTCAAAAACTTGTAAGAACAGGCTCACTGACAGCAAAAGTGAGAATTGAAAAATCCTCAAAGCCTTTTTTCATATCAAGGGCTGAATTTGGTGCTTTGGATCTTCCTACTTCGTCTTACTTTTACACTTCAGTATAAAAAGTGAATTATTTTTAATTCACAATAACTGAACTCAAAAAGATATACTAAAAGTGCATGCCTGTATTTGGCTTCCTCCCTTCGTAGAGCTCTCTATATTAATATCATATATATATAATTAATATTGCTGAGCACTGAGAGGACATAGAAAGCCAGTTCTGCTGGATATTGTGGTAATTAATCCTGTGTCAAACAGGTGACGCTAACACTATGCATTCTTTCTGAACCCATATATTAAATATGCAACGAGGGGCATGATTTGCATAAGAAATAGTTGCATAAGACATAGCACAAAGTAAAATAGTTTTGCATGTGCAATTCCAATTATTTATCAGCGGTTATTTTGCTGCTGGTGTCTAGGAAGAAGCTAATACTAACAAATTCAAACCAGGGCTGCAGAATAAGGTGTTCTCCTTTCAAGTGCATTCGATCCTTTTTTTTTTTTTTTTTTTTATGTATGGAATTGTGGTCTGAAGTGCTGACATATAATTTTGCTGCCCCCCAGAAAACCTTGCAAGTCCTCAAAACAGCCTATTAGGAATGCCATAGCAAAGAAAAGGAATAAAAAAAGACAGTTAAAAGGGAGTTAAACACAATGACAGAGTATTTTAGTACCATTTTAAACTGCTCCTAAGCTAAAGGAAATCATTACATTGTCTTCTATGCATGCATTATGTACAATTATCAGAAAATTGCCTCTGTGAATGTTATCATTTTAGTGTGTTACTCAGTGAAAGTGCATGTCTATGTTTCCAGTGTCCTCCTACTTAGCCATTTTCAAATCTCTTTTGAAAATTTAAACACCAGTTCACAAATGCACAACGTTTCTCATTAGTAAAACAAAATGATAGGTAATTTATGCAGGTCTCAGCTCAATGCTGCAAAGTCTTACATGTAATAATCTGGAAGCTCAGAGGACAGATTTCAGAGGGAACAGCAAAACACCACTGCATTTATTCAGTTAACAGCTTTCTGTAAAGTCATGCCGAGGGAGTTTCATATCAAATGAATCCTGAGCTGCACACATGTGATGTGAGGATACTTTTAGAAGAACAAAACAAGAACAGATTAATGAGGACACACATTACACTAATCACAACAGATATTGTACCAGTCAGATAGTTTTGCTTTGTGAATATCTGTAAAAAATATTGTGTGATGACATGAATGACTAATGCTGTCATCCATTGGATACTGCACCGCATTTTAATTGTCAGGTGCAGGGCTTGACAATACCCAGCAAGCAATTTTGCATTTAAAAGATGTCTATTAGCCATCCAAACACAGCCCTGATGTCTAGGCTATAAAAGAAGGCTGAAAATTTGAGCTGTCAGTGAAAATTTAATAGACATCTAACCATAGCCCATGAATAGACTTCATCCAAACAAACAAATAAAATACAAAGCTTTTAACTTAAGACAATACAAAATGATAAAAATACAAAAGAATTAATGACAAAATACATTTTATAAATACTATACTCTTAAATATTAATATTATGATAATATATAAATATGATATAAACATAAATAAATAATAAAAAGATAGAATAGGAAAAGAATAGAGCAAGCTAGTGTTAGAGGCCTTTTTTATTTTGTTAATTGTATAATAAATAAAAAAGAAAACAAAAAGATAGAATACAAAAAGATTAGAGAAGCTAGTGTTAGTTGTTTTTTTTTTTTAGAAAAAAAGCTGTTAGTAAATTAATAGAGTGCAAGTCTAAAAGAGGCATGTTTTTTTTTTTTTTTTTTTTTTTTTTTAAGAATTAGAATAAGAATTGGAATAGAGAGTGCTAGAGTTAGAGGGTCAAATAATGATGGAAGATTTGTGTTTTTAGCCGATGTTTGAATATGGCTAAGGACTCAGCTGCTCGGACTGAGTTGGGCAGATCATTCCACCAGGAGGGAACATTTCATTTAAAATTCTGTGAAAGTGATTTTGTGTCTTTTTGGGATGGCACAATAAAGCAACGTTCACTTGCAGAATGCAAGCATCTAGAGGGCACATAATTCCGAAGTAATGAATTAAGGTAAAGGGGTGCAGAGCCAGTGGTGGTTTTTTAGGCAAACATTAATGCTTTGAATTTTATGCGATCAGCTATTGGTAGCCAGTGCAAATTGATAAACAGAGGCGTGACATGCATTATTTTCGACTCGTTAAAAATGTACCTTACTGCTGTGTTCTGGGTTAATTGTAAAGGTTTGATAGAACTGGCTGGAAGACCTGCCAAGAGAGCATTGCAATAGCCCAGCCTGGACAGAACAAGAACTTGAACAAGGAATTGTGCAGCATGTTCCAGAAGACAGGACCTGTTCTTCTTGATGTTGAATAAAGCAAATCTGCAGGACTGGGCAGTTTTAGTATTGTGGTCTCAGAAAGTCTTATCTGATCATCAATCATAATTCCAAGGTTTCTGGTTGTTTTTGAAGGAGTTATGGTTGATGTGCCTAACTGGATGGTGAAATTGTGATGAACTGATGGGTTTGATGAAACCACAAGCAGTTCTGTCTTGCCAAGGTTGAGTTGAAGGTGATGGTCCTTCATCCAGCAAATAATGTCTGTGAGATGCGTGCAGCTAATGATCATCAGGATGGAATGAGAGGTAGAGTTGAGTGTCATCAGCATAGCAGTGATATGAAAAGCCATGTTTCTGAATGACAGAACCTAGTGATGCCATGTAGACAGAGAGGAGAAGTGGTCCAAGAACAGAGCCCTGAGTCACCCCAGTAGTTAGATGTTGCGACTTGGACACCTCATCTCTCCTAGATACCTTTAAGGACCTATCTGAGAGATAAGACTCAAACCAATGGAGTGCGGTTCCTGAGATGCCCTTTGCCAATAGGGTTGACAGGAGGATCTGGTGGTTAACTGTGTTATAAGCAGCGGACAGTTCCAGCAAGATAAGTATTGAATATTTGGAATCTGCTCTTGCCAGTCTTAGGGCTTCAACAACTGAGAGCATGACAGTCTCGGTTGAATGTCCACTTCTGAAACCAGATTGGTTGCTGTCGAGGAGGTTGTTCTGTGTGAGAAAGGCAAAGACTTGGTTGAACACAGCTCATTTAAGTGTTTTTGCAATGAAAGGAAAAAGGGAAACCGGTCTGTAGTTCTCTAAAAGAGTTAAGGGTGGGTTTCTTAAGTAGGAGGGTTATACAAGCCTGTCTAAATGCTGAGGGAAAAACACCAGTGTGAGGGGATGTGTTAATGATGTGAGTGAGTGCAGGTACAACTGCAGAAGAATTGGCTTGAAGGAGATGAGATTGAATAGGATCAAGTGAACAAGTAGTAGGATGATTAGAAATGATGAGTTTGAAGACTTTTGTCTCAGAGAGTGAAGAGAAGGATGTGAACGAGTGTAAGTTTGCTGGTAAGATGTGCTTGACAGATTTTGGTTTGAAAAAATTGTGCACTGATGGTTTTAATTTTATTAATGAAAAAACGTGGCAAAGTTGTCAGCTGTTAAAGCTGATGAAGGAGGGGGAAGAGGAGGACAAAGGATGGAGGAAAATGTTTTAAAGAGCATGCAAGAGTTAGAAGAATTATTAATTTTGTTATGATAGTATGTCCTTTTAGAAGTGGAGACATTAGCAGAGAAGGAAGAGAGGAGTGACTGATACACATTAAGGTCAGTATTTTTTTTTTTTGTTTGTTTGTTTTTTGATTTGTTTCACACACTTTCACCAGCCCTGAGCTTAGAATGATGCTTGCAGAGAACATCAGTCAGCCAAGGGGCAGAAGGGGTGGTATGGCCTGGCCTAAAGACAAGGGGCAGACAGTGTCTAAAGACAGTGAGACAGTGGAGTAACCAGTACATGATCAGTGGAACAGTGTCTTGTGTAAATAAGGTCCAGTTGTTTGCCTCATTTGTGAGTAGCCATAGTTAACATGCTCTTGAGATCAAAAGAGGCAAGCAGAGTGTGGAAGTCTGCAGACTAAGGTTTATCTAGGTGGATGCTGAAGTCTCCAAGCATAACTAGAGGAGTACCATCCTCAGGATAGGTTGAGAGCAGCACATCTAATTCATCCAAGAAGTTTCCTTGTGGTCCTGGGGGTCGATAAACAACTAGAAAATGGATTTTAAAAGGGCGGGTAATGGTGATTAGAAATTAGAAAATTATTGGAGAGCGCTGCAGGAGTAGCAGTGTCCTCTGGTTTGATCCATGTCTCTGTCAGGGCCATGAGGTTTAGTTGTGAATGAGTAGTAATAGATGTAATGAAATCTGCTTTGTTTACTGCAGACTGACAATTCCAGAGACCAACAGAAAAAGAAAGTAGTGTATTAGCAGACATAGGCAAAGTGCGCAGGTTGTAAGGATCTTGTGCTTATAGTGTGTGAGGGGTGGTTTGTGAGTGGTAGTAATAGTAGGGATATGGAAACACATAGTAAGAGTTGGTCATAAAAACTGAAACAGAAGTGAAGCAAGGTGTAGAAAAGAGGATGAGTCAAAAGCGATCCCTGCATGGTGGAGTCGATGGTCTTTACACTCTTCGGTCTTCACACGAGGGCTGCCGTGGTATACTAACCTTTTTTATACCCGTTTGACAAAACGGAAATTGAATTCAGCTGAACACACACAACAAATTATCAAAAAAAAACACTAAGCAAGCACATGACACTGAAAAGGTATGCAATACAGTATGAAACTAAGCGCAACTTCAGCACGCCTCAACACCGTAAACAAAACAAGCGTTTCCTAGCAACAACAACTGCGGTAAACACCAATGAGACAAGAAATAAATTCATCAAAAATATCTTAATTTGTATTCCGAAGATGAATGAAGGTCTTATGGGTTTGGAACAACATGAGGGTGAGTAATTAATGACACAATTTTCATTTTTGGGTGAGCTATCCCTTTAATACTCATGTATAAAGCAAAGCTCAGGTAGAAGTTGCTTTCAAACCAAGCAGCTTTCTTTAGGCCAATATGGTGAATCTGCGGGACCTTGAACCTATTGTGAAATCTTTGCAGGAAAATATTTTGCCCAAACACAGAATTCCAGATTGCATGAATTCCTATTGAAACAATTAGATTTTGCCCATAAAAATTTGCTGAACAATGTTTAATGTGGCCACACCACATAAGATACAGTACATTAAATTACATTATTAGCATTTTTAGCTTATTTTCAGGTAGGCTGCTGTAAGATACACCTTCTATAAAATGCTAAATTGATTTCAGTCTAGTTAATCAATTTTACGAATTTATTTTGATGGTTTTAAATGGATTTGTTAGCACTTTTTTTAACACCAAATATTTAACATAGAAACGTGTCATTCTGTAACCGATCAGTAATCTGCAAAATCATTATTAAAATAGAAAGTGAATAATCGTGAGTTCAAACAGCACAGATGTCATAAGTATGTATGGTTAGCTAATTGTGCTTAAGAAATAAGTGGGTGGAGAGGAATGTAACCCCCCCCCCCCCCCCCCAAAAAAAAAGGCAATGGTATTACCCACCATGCTCCGAGTTGTTTAACCCAATGACGGAAAAAGACTTTTGCAAACACAACAAAAAGTTACCATTTAGAGTTACACCATGAAAACTGATGGCTGCAAGTATAGTCTTAAAAATCGCAGCTGTGGATGAAATCCTTAATGGTGACTGCACTTCCAAACTGATAATTTCACTCTCCAGTTAACATTCATTTAGCTTCACATTGAGTGAGAGCTGGACACGAAGACACACCACCACATTTTGTTTCGCTGTCTCTCTTTCCCTCTATCTAATTAATGTAGCCCATTGGACTAAAACACTCTTGCCAGGCTTTTTTATCCTTGTCCCTTTAAAGGCATCTGAAGTTAGAAGAATCAAGCCACAGATGTTGTCTCTTGAGAGCCATTAGTGTATATGGCTTAGTGAAAACATGATTAAAGGCTCTTTCAATGGTCATATGAATAGCCATATGCTGCTGATCAGATGACAGTCAAGTGTTGTGTCCTCCCGTCTCCCTCTTATAAATGTCAGAGCGCTCCGCTGCTCCGCCCCTCTCTCCTACACAAACAGAGCTAATAGTGAAGGCTGCGTACACATGCGTATTTTCAAACACAACAGAAGAGATTATTCTCTCTCTCTTTTGTTTCTGTCTCATGGTGCCTATATACCTGCAGGCCCTACTCCGAAAAGATCTTGTTCTCTTATTGGTAATACACTTGAAGTCCTTTACTTCAATAGCACTTATTTTGTTTAAATTGCAGATAAATTGAGATTAAGCATCCAGTCATATCTGGTGGTTGCCATGTTGGGATGACATGAATAGCTTACGTAATAAACACAAACTTACCTCAAACTTTTAAAATCTTCTCGAGAACATCATTCACATTTGTCAACCTGCAGTAATATCACATAAACACTCTTGGTACTCTAGTGCCGTTGGGGGCAGCAGAGAATCTCATGCTGTTATATCATAAGTTTAGGAAGACAAATACTGTACTGTGAGTCAGCGAAACGTGTTATTAGTGCACTTCTATTAGAACAACAATGGCAGGTTATAGTTTTAACCTATAGGATTAATATGGAAATTTGGTCTGTTTCATTGTTGTCTGCTCTTTGTGAACTAGTGCAGGTCTTATGTAGTAACGAAGCATTTTGAAGATTAGGCAGGTGCATTTATTTATGTTACTATGGAAACTATTACACAGCACATGCTCTCAGCTGCCCTCTCAGAACTCAGTAGACAGTAATATAATATTGAGAGATAATTTGGCATGTTGTCACACTATATGGGGTAAGTCATCAGCCAGTTGCTATGCCTATTATTAATCATTTGTGTATTTAGAGTTCTGACTTAAAACTTTACAGTTACTAAGATAAAGACCTTGTGAAAACTTCCCAGCAGCTCAGATGTAACTCCCCTATGTAATATAATTTAAAAATCTAATCTAATATATTATAAAGTAATGCGAGTTACGTAGTCAGATTACTATTTTCAATTAACCTGTAAAGTAACACATTACTTAGTTACTTTTTAATACCTGAGTTACTTTTTTCAGATACGTACAGTTACTTTTTTTTATAGACCCCTTTCCTGTGTGTGTGTTGAGAACAATTTCAATTGCAAGATAAAGAGGGACTTCCTTCAACCTGAGGCTTATTAATTTCATTTTTAGTGTAAAAAAAGGCCTTTACAGTTGCCAAAAATATAACTATATATGACTATATATATGTATATATATATATATAAATTAGCAATAAGCAAGCCCAGCTCACAAAAAGTGACGTAGTGCATTACTTTTCATAAAAAGTAGAACGCAATTATTATTATTTTTATGTAATTATTTTAGTAACGCCATATAATAATTAACTACTTTTAAAAGTAACTCTTCCAACACTGCACCTAATATCAAGAAGTACCCCGGTTCCAGTTTCAGCTGAGCCAAGAGGCCTTTCTGTGTGGAGTTTGCATATTCTGTCCATGGTGGTTTTCTCTTGAGTGCTCTTTTTCCCCCATAACCCAAAGATATTCTGAACAGGTGAATAGGAAACACTCTATCACCTGTGTATACAAAGCAGAATTTTCATCAGCCTTTACTACAGTGTTTAGTGTTACATGATCCCTTTAGCTAGCTTTACAGTAGACTATATGACCACACTATCAAGCATGATAAGGCACAAAAGAGAACTTAATTCAGTACTGGCGTGCTGTTTGTGAAGCGGCTCTCTCAGTGCATGTGAAATCATGTACTGAGTAGGTACTATATATGAATTGGAATTTACTTTGCAATCATTAAAAAAGTATGTTCTACATAGTATAAATATTGGTAGTATGAATAAAATTTGGACATACTCCATCCGCTATGTTGTTATTGTCAAATGACGTCCCTGCATTACATCGCTTCACTGCCATTCATAAATCCCCTCTGGTGGCCTCATGGGATAGTAAACTGTCCATTAAATGCATACTTCTGCCAATCTGGGAATCAGGGTATATTTCACCTACTGTTTTTCGAATACTATGAATTATATTCGCCTTGCATAGTTTTTCTCACAAACAATATAGTAGGAAAGTATGCGATTACATACGCAGCATCTGTGAACACAGGCATCCGACGGAAGCCTTTCAAAGATGAATTTTTTTTTTTTCAAAATGCCGTTTTTAGTGAGTGACCTTGTAAACACAGTCTTAAATAATTTAAAAAGATCTAAATGACCATAAAGATTTGGGAGAAAATGTCAGAAATATTAAATGTCAGATCCATGTCATGTGCTCATTGATGTACTGTAAAACAAGGAAAGAAAGAGAAAAAAATCACTCACTGCTCTTTGGTGATTAACTTTTGCTGTTTGAATAAAGATTAATCTATATTCAAGTTATACTTTACCATCTTTATGTGGTTTATAGATTCAATGTGTAATTATGACATTATAAATGTACTGTATTAATATGCGATTAACCGCAATTAATTACAGAAATTATTTTTTAATCGACTGACAGAACTAACAATAGAATAAAAAAAAAAATGCAACTTGTACATTCAAACACACACAGACACAATCTTGCTGGAAGCTATGGCACAATCTGATCACATTTACGCTAACAAGCTGGCGGCATAAAAAACTCTGCATCAGAAATGAGGTGAGTCATTCACCCAGGGTGACAAAAACCACACAAACACACTTAAAAAACTGAGAATGGCTCACATATGCTAAATACAATAATAATATTAAAAATCCATATAATGAAAATAGTGTAATACAATTCTGAAGTAACTAAAAATAACAATACACCATAAGTAAACATCCTGGTTATATTAGTCTAAAGTTGTTTCCTTTTATTTCTGATGGAGCTTATTAAAAAAAAAATTCATTGGACATAAAATCTTTTTTTATTTATTTTTGTATTTATTTATTTGCTTCTTATTAACATTTAAAGATACTAAACACAGACCTTTTGTAGCTGTTAGTGATACTGGAGAGTAGAGTGTTGTCCTGAAAGCGGTAATGCTGCCGTCACATATAGGGTCTGCTCCAAAACCTGCTGCCAACTGCCTAGGCAGCATCCTAACAGAGATGGAACCTCATAATTGACTGATTTGGAATGCTCTACATAGGCAAAAACTCAGATACTGTGCCTAATGCCATACTCTGTCAGTTCCAATAGAGTCTGGCATTAGCATGTGGCTAAGATTCCTGCCAGGCACAAAGCAAACCTTAATGGAATCAGTGCAATGCCCTGATTATCATCAACATATAGTGCACAAAAATACAGAGCAACATGACTGATTTTAATTAAACACATTAAAATACATTGTAATTACTGGTTTTAATTAACTATTGAATATTGACTGAAATACAGATATACACCTTGGATCCATCTTGGATTTCTTTTTCGGTTGATCTGCATTCTCTACCTTTACAAATGGGGTTCCACTTTGCTGTCTCCTAGGTTTTGAAACCGAGCTATAATGTGTTTATTGAATACTATTAGCTTTGACATTCCCTCGATGCTAGTCTGACAGAAGTAGATATATTAGGTCCTGATTGATTTCATCGCCGTTCTAAACTCACTGTGGCAATGTTGTTTTATTTCAACGCTGAGTGAAAGAAATCTTCTACAGACATCTGAAAGAGAATGATTACTAGGCTACACATTTAAGTCAGTGTGCAGTAGTGTGCTATAAACAGCGACAATAGTGTGCTGACGTTTTGCCTTGGAGCAGTGAAAAAAGAAAAGTGTTTGTGTGTGTGTGTGTGTGTGTGTGTGTGTGTGTGTGTCCTTGCAAATCCCTGTAACTCTGCTGAGTAATGAGAGAGGTTTAAAATAGTGAGTCAGTAGCTTTACTTCTCTCTCTCTTCTCTGCTTTAGCTCACGCCTGTGCTATCAAACAAACCCTGACAGAAGTGACCAATAAACTACATCACGACCATGACTTATGGCTAAGCTTCCGATTCATGCACACACACATTTGCATCCTTCCTTACACAGTGTCTGCAGCTGTTTTCATCTCTGGGGAGCTTTGACACAACAGGAAAGACGACTGTTTAAAAAGTGTTGAGGTTGAAGTGTTGCAGCCATGAGAGGGGGGTGCAAAACAAAGAAAGAAATGTGCAAAGCAGTGAAATTGCAGGAAGTGGAGCTCTCTATGGGGTAACAGCTGCAGGACAAAGAGGGAAATGCTAATAACAGCATGCTAATAGTCTGCAAGTACTGAAGCAGATGGGCTGCTGATGTTTAACTCTTAATAAGAAGTGCTGTTAAACAGATATTGAGTTATTGAGTCCCACGGCAGCGTGAGATGGGACACAGTATCAATATTTGCCACAGAGGCCTCAGAAAGACTATGCATTTGCACTGTTTCTCTAATCAGGAAAAGATTTGTCTTGACTTTGTCAAGCAGCACCAACCTCCATTATTAATATCGCCATTATTAATATCTCAGTTTGGTTGGCATTGAGCTATAACTGAGTTCATAGTTGCTAAAATTGAACATGTTTGGCATGACATTCATTTAGGAGAGAGCTATAAATGGAGTCCGCTTTGGAAAATTGGTCACCAAAAAAATAAATAAATAAATAAATAAATAAATAAATAAATAAATAAATAAATAAAAATCTGATCTGTAGCTCAGAACTTGTAATATTGACTATTGACTTCTTATATGAAGAAAAAATACAGTTACTGCATTTTTCGATCATGCTTTTTTGATCCACTTTTCAATCATATGAAACCTTTTTTTTTTTTTTTTTAACTAGTTATATTCATTTTGGTCTACCAAAAATCTAAAGAATGCCTGTGTAAAGGGCTACCAAGGATTTTGACATTTTGCGAGCCCTGTGCTGCATTCTTTCTCTCCTGATTATTTTCTTTTTTTCCCTTTGTATTCCACTGTAACAGTATAAAAAAGACAATATACTGTGCATTTGTGGTATGCTCTCCTGATTTTATTTGCTATATATCTCATGAATAATTCACTGAAATGCACTAAGAATCTGTAATTTTTCTTCCCAAATCCTCAAGTCTCTTTCCAGGTTTGTTTTTACATAGATGCTTTAAAATGTTATTGTCTCCCCTTTTTATTTCTAATTCCTATTGGTTACTGGGATGTTTCTAAAACAGGTAAATACAACATTAATTGTCTGTCAAATAAATGGTAATTGCTTTGAAATATTATCTCTCAATATTAATGTTAATGAACATTGTTTAATTAAAGCAACATATGTCACGTAATATACTGTGATATTTAACACATCTGTAATATTCTGTGAAAATATTCATTCCTTTGGGGTTATTCATGGTATGCTGAAAGTAATTTCTTAATGTGTTTACATTTTTAAATTTACTTTTAATATTTTATGGTTTAAATGTCGTGTAGAATAATATAGTCTCACTGTACACGGTTTTTAAAAAAATCCATATTATTCATTCATAATCATTCATAGAATGAACCTTTCACTGATTATTTACAGTTTAATGGAAGTTACTCCCATAATTTGTGCAAAGTATCATGCATGGGGAGCAGGAAAAAAAGTGGACAAGAAAACTCAAGAAACTGTTTTCACAACATTTTCTTGACTTCTCTTATAAACGACATGCATTTACAGAACCACATTAATTTTTTGGCTGGTTAGCTTAGACAGTTAGACCCGTCTGTTACTACATTTAATCATTTAACAGATGCTTTTATCCAAAGCATCTTACAAGCAATATATCAAATATGAGTCAACATTTTCAAAGTATAAGAGTGCCAAGTAAAAAGAGTAAGCCTGAGGGAACAAAATGAAAAGCGTGATCATAGAAAGTGTAAGTTTTTGATGACACTGTGTAACCAGAAAGCTATGATAATCTATTAACAATCTTTCAAGACTAGTCACATATATATATATATATATATATATATATATATATATATATATATATATATATATATATATATATTCTGACAAAATATGTTCACTTTTGATTCACTTGACATTTACAGCTCAGGTAATTGGCTCTAAAATTAAATTATAAAATTAAATTTAATATAAAATTAAATACAATATAAAATAAAATAAAATAAATGTGAAGCACAGATGGCTGCATACTCCAGCTGGGAAGCTGACACAAATCAATTATGATGCATAAAAGTTAGATTTTTAGCATTTGTAATGGGTTACCCTATGTCCAAATCACTACCTCTATAAGAAAATTTCTGTTGCTCATGTCACTCCTGAGGGAAATTAGATTATACTTCTGACCTAATTAATTTTTCACACTCAACCCCACTCCTAAACATAACCATCAGTAGGTCGTAAGCAGATTGTACAAAAATTTTATAAATTCATATGAATTAGCCACCAATTCACCAAAATGTAAAATACTTACAAATAGCCAAATAGAGAGTGTGTTGGTTTTTGCAGAGGTTCAGGTGTTGTTTTGTTAGAATTTTTATTATTATTATTATTATTTTTTATTTAATTTAGTTTAGAATATAAGGTACAGTATTAACTCTGAAAATAAGGTACAAATAAATATTGAGTCATTGAGTCCCATTACAGTGTATGTTGGGGCATAGTCTCAACATCTGCCATGTAGACCTCAGAAAGACTACTTGCAATAATCAATAGAAAAAAGATTCTTCTTTCACTTCACCAAGCAGCACAAGTGCCATTATTAATATCTCAACTCAAGCCCCAAGTCCCTGTCAGCTTGTTACCATGGATGCCAACTTGTGCTTCTATGCAAATGAAGCTAGAGGTCAACTCGCATCCCCAGGGCATTGTGGGTATTCTTGGCTTATAGTTTCCAAATGGCCCTGAATTTCTCGTTCTGCTTTAGCTTTAATAACTCCCTCTCGCTTCTTTTCTGGTTGCATGGAAATTTCACCAGACATCCAATTAAGAAGGTATATCTCACAGTTCATGACACCTTTGTGCTTGTGGGAGATGTTGGGCTCTCTGTTCCTGACCACAGCACTGTCACAACATAATACTAGTAACCTGCTCTTGAATATCTATTCAGATAATGGAATCTCTAAGTTCCCACCAAGGCAACTGTATTCTGACCAGGTTTTTTAAGAAAATCTTAAATACGTTGTTTAAAATCAAAAACAAATCTGAGCTTTGACATCAATTCTTCAAGTTCGGACTTTCTATATATTCAGAATGAGTTTCGTAAAATGTGTCAGTGACAGATACAGATGGAAAGAAAATGACAACACCGAAGGTCAGTCCACACATCAGTTCTCCTCTTGTTGCAATTTTGCCAGTAGACAGTTTGTTACTGTTATTGTGAGCACTATGTTATTTGTTCTCTTCCCTTCAAACGTTTTAACAAGCTAACTCTCACTCAGTCACAACAGGGGCGGCTCTTTCGCACACAGTGGTCATAGTTCAAGTGTGAAATTGGTGTGGAGGTGTGTGAAGTTTGTTTCTTTGTTTCCCTTGAAAAATAACAAAAACAAGACAAGGTGTGGGAGATTGCATTTCACAGCTTTCAATGGGCCCTCAAACCAAGCGGATACATGCCACACACCGAGTGTGAGTGCTAAATAAAGTGGGAGGAGAAAAGTGATGGAAAGAGATTATCTAAAACGGAGGATTTGGACAATGCAGAAGGAAGATGTTTATGGCCCTTTCAGGCGTTTCACACAATTCACGCATTATTCAGTTTAAGCCATATTGATCTCCACACAAAACCAAACAAACAATGGATGACAGCAAACAAAGGAAGAAAATATATCTAGCATCTCAAGGATGCTGAGCCATAATTATGTGAAAATCATAAACCTAGGTGCAACGTTGGACGATAATGATAATGAAGTCAAAGCGGACAGTGTGCATCATGATGCTATTTAAGTAATCTTTAGTTTATTTAAATTAAATGTAAAAAATAACCTTGATATGATAATAAAAATATGATTCCAAATATGGCAACTATGCATCAAGTTAAACATGCAATAACTGTTTTTGAAAAACAAAAATCTAGAATGAATGTAAGTTTCAAATCATTGTCAGTAAAGTGATTCCCATGCTTAAGCTGTATGAGCTGAAGATGAAAAAAAAATAATTAAAATTAAAACTTCGGAAGTTAATAAATATGAAATATCAAAATATTGATATTGACAAAATGTAAGGGATATTTTGGTCAAAAGAAAAAAACATCGAAACAATTGGCAGCTGTTAAACACAGCGTTCTCATTGCACAAATCACATTTTACATATTCACACAAAAATTTCACCACGTAAACTATTTACATTTTCTCATGAGAATGGGTTGAATTGTTTGCAGTGTTACAGTGATGGTTCACTTTGTAGAATTCAAAACAGAACTTTCAGAATCAAGTTTAAAATTTTAAACTTTTATTATAATCGGTGTATAATCTAATCTGGGTCAGATGAACCCTGTAAATTTGACACATTGTAATATTACAAATATGTAGCCTGCTACTTTCAACCAGAAAGGTTAATTGTATGTTAGGTATCCAATGAACACGAATTGGTGAGTTCAGAAGTAATCAGCCCCTGCTGTGTGCCATAAATGTCTGCTGATGGTTTAGTGCCCTCGGGTTAGAGTGGAAACGCTGACCCGTCTTCTCCTGAGTAATCGTCTTATTAAACAGCAGTGCTTGCAGCATGGACCTCAGCATAACATCACCACTTCACCTTTTTGCTTTCATCTGTCTCTCTTTGATTGACAAGATTATAATAGAAGCTACTAACTGTGAACTCAGAGTAGATAATGGTTGCATTTTACATTTATATTTACATGTACAGTACACTTACATTACAAGTCTTCATAAGTTGCATATGATTAAAACCCAGATGTTCACAATTTAAAAATTAAAATACATGTTCAAACAAATATGAACAAACATTCAAAAATATGCTTTAATGCACAAAATTTTTCTATTTATAGGAAATCCTTCATTTCTACTCAGTTTTACTGCATGGGTGTTCTTGATCTCTGTCTATGTGAAATATATGTCATATTCACAAGACCGAAATCCATGCAACATTCAAATAAATGAATTATTTATATTTATGAATAAAAATAATATTCATAAAAATAATGTGATAGATAACAAGTGCCCCAGCATGTGGCATAAATACAACAGAGATCCGTGTCTAAAACCAAATAGTCCTGACCTTTATAGTGAAATAACATCTACCTTCAAAATCTGACGATATGAAGCCTTTTCAAAGAGAGAGGGTGAGAATGAGTCAGTGCACAGTTGTATGTGCTGTTGGTTGAAGGGGTGATGAGGAGGAGGGTAAGTACACGCCAGTATTTCTCATTTCCTAATTGAGCTGACGAGGTAAATTACTGTTGGGTCTTGCTTTGTAGGAGGATTAGCTTTCCTTTAAAATCAATGCTACTTAAAGTGCCTCATTTGCTTGTTCTCTGATGAGCATTTTTCCTGTGAGAGTGAATAAGCATCTTTCACAGAGGAGATCTAAGGCCTTTGATTATGTGCACACATGTGTGAGGCGCTATTGGAGATGGACCCATTGTCCCAGGGGCCTCACTTTCTTCTTCATGATTCACTGTTTTTGCTGCTATTTAAAGACTGAACAATCCAAGGTCTTGCTTTTAAATTCTCTAATGTGATTCAATAGACCCTGTATACAGTAAAATACAATTACCGTACCAATAAAATACAGTGACCATTATAGGTTAGATATTTAGTTTTGATACTATCATTTTATTATGAGTAGAATTATCTTAGTATCTCTCCAGTTTCTTTGTCATATAAATTCTTATCTGACTGCCATCCCAAGATTTTCTCAATTGTTTCTCAGTCAAATGAGTCCTGCCTATCTGATTTTCTCATGAAATATAAAGTCATCTTTCATATATGTCTCTCTTCGAGTTTCAGAAAAATTCTCAATATATCTGGCTATCTGGCATCAAACTGTACCAGCACAGTATTCCCTTTTAAATAAAATGAAACATGAATGATATTATTATTTCTAAACCTAAATATAATCCTTCTTGTAATGGCCTTGAAAGCTTTACAAAGCAATTTACTGATCAGTTTAACCAAGTGACATCTGTTGATCGTTCCTCCGAGTGACTTCCGAAAAGCTTTTCCTCTCAGGATATGGCCTTCGTCTTATCACTGCAGACACTGTCCCATAATTCTCCCCTTTTCTAAGGGCTGCAAACTCCTTAGAAAGTGTTTGAATGAAAGCAGCAAAATCCTCCACAGAGGAAACGGAGGAAAGTGGCTTTGGTGATCATTTAATAATGCTAACGCTTATCAGTCAAGAACAAGCCTAAACTTAATGGTGTGGCCTGTAGCAGACAAGAGATCATTTCATACATGAGGGAATTAGATGAATGTGCCTACAAAGTGCAAAGCAGGAGGTAATTGGAATGGAGGCAAGCTGAAATTACTGTGTGTATTAATAGAAGATTGAAGGGCTAATGTGTGTGTGACAGAGGCTTGGACAGAGAGGGGAACAGAGGGGACGGGAGGGACGACTGGGATGGTAGGGGGTTGCTGCTATGAGATTTGTATAATTTAACATGGAATTTAAATACGGAAAACCTATGTAGGTGTAAAGCCATGGACATGCATGAACATATGAATGTGTGTGTGTGCTTTTTAAGAAATAATATTTTATTTTGTAAGGATGGATAAAACTGATCAAAAATAATCGCAAAGACATTAATAATGTAAAAAAAAAAACAGTTTCAAATAAATGCTGGCCTTTTGAACTTTTTGATTTATCAAAGATAATCAAGAAAATCAAAGAAAATTCTGAATATTGTGGTTTCCATGAAAATATTAAGCAGCATGGGAATTTTTTAAATGATGATAAAAGCACCAAATCAGCATATAAGAATGATTCCAGAAGGATTGTTTGTAACTTAAGATTTAAAGGGGTCATCGGATGTGACATGCACTTTTACAAGTTGTCTGAACTGAAATGTGTCTTGGCAGTGTGTGTACACAACCACCCTATAATGATAAAAATCCACCCAGGGTTTTTTTTTTTTATTTAATTGTTGTTTTTTTTTTATCTACTAATATGTTTACCCCTACTCAAATCGAGCCAATCTCAGATGCCTGTCTTTGTGATGTCACACAGACAGGCCCCTCCCACGATAGTTAGATTGACAGTAGCGTTTCAGCACAGACTGGACTGGTGTCTTACCTTAGACACGCCCTGAGTGAGCCGTCATCAGTCCACCATTGTTTCCGGCCGGAGCAGATGTAGACAAGAATGACTCCTAAGCGATTGAAGTGTTTTGTTGTTGGATGTAATAACGAACATAGCAGTTGTCATTTACTACCGACATGTGAGCAGCAGAAGACGGAGTGGATTACATTTGTTCCATTACTTCAGACTTATGTGCCCTCTAGAAGCTTGCGTTCTGCAAGTGAACATCGCTTGATTGTGCCATCCCAAAGAAGCACAAAGTCACTTTTACGGACTTTTAAATTAAATGTTCCCTCCTGGTGGAATGACCTGCCCAACTCAATCCGAGCAGCTGAGTACATAGCCATCTTTAAGAATCGGCTTAAAACACATCTCTTCCATCTTTATTTGACCCTCTAACTTTTTCACTCACTATTCTAATTCTATTAAAAAAAAAAAAAAAAAAAAAAAAAAAAAAAAATTAACTACCTTTTTAATCTTTTTGTATTCTATCTATTTTCTTTTCATTTATTATACAATTATAAAAAAGACCTCTAACACTAGCTTGCTCTATTCTTTTTCTATTCTATCTGTTTTCTTTTTATTTATTATATTATTTAAAAGCCCTTGCTACGTATACTGTGTTTAGGCTAACTGAGACTTGTTATAGCACTTATATATCATTGCTCTTTTGTTGTTTTTGATTGCTTCCAATGTCCTCATTTGTAAGTCGCTTTGGATAAAAGCGTCTGCTAAATGACTAAATGTAAATGTAATGTAAATGTTCCTGAAGGGAATCCACCCTCAATCTACCTAAATGCGTCTATCTTTGTTCGAATCATTTGTGCTTCAGCTTCAACTACAGAAAAAGTGAGTACAAGATTTTTTTTTTTTTTTTTGATGTATCTTTGCAAATCGCCTTTCGTAATAATGTGCTAATTAGCAAGTTTCATGATGAATGCGGCTATAGTAAATAGTCTCTCTGAGAGCAGCTAAGAGAGGGGTGGGGTCAGCAGAGCTCATTAACATTTAAAGGAAAATGCTTCAAAATGGCTTGCTCTAAAAAGAGCTGTTTTTGACAGGGTAAAAAAGATGATTTTACACTACCATTGAGAAATTTTAACCAAACTATGTCACAGACTTTTCATTAAGACCCTAAAGAATCATATCAGCTTGAAAATTAGTATCCGATGACCCCTTTAATTAAATTTGCTATTGAATCATTATTGTCATTAATCCTTATTTTTAATAACTGTTAGTAATAATATATTGTTTGCATTCCAGTTTTGACTTGGAATTGAACATAAAACTGAAATAAACATGAACAATGGTAAGTTGGTATAATGTAATACAACTAAAGCTAAGTTCACACTACAGGACTTTAAACGTCGGCAGATTGCTGTGCTGTTTAGACTACATGACTTGATTGTCTGTCTTGAAGTTGTTGTGGTGTTTACACTACGTGACACTACGTGACACTACGTAAATGATCCGCATGATCCGTGACACACTACATGAGCTGACAACAACTATGTCACCCAACAACTCTACACAATCCCCAAAGCATGTTTTGTCATGAAAACACGTGAGAAGTTGAATGGGATGACATAAATCAAGAAGTGAAACAGGAGTTGTTTATTTGAAAATGGACATCGAAAAGAAATTAGTGCTGCAAGCTGTTTGCGTGGTGATCTGTTCTGAAAAAAAAATTGCTCCATTTCTTGTCTCCAAACATTTCTTAAAGCCATGTTGCTGCTTGAGCCATGTTTTTCTTCAGCTGACCTCAACCCATGCCTTGCTCTCTCACTGACTGTAGATTGTCGACACCTGACACCACCTGATGTCAAGTCGGCCGATCGATCCAGATATTTAGCATGCTAGATATTCGTTTGGTGTCTGCGAGGCATCAGCGATGTGTCAGTGAGCCTCTTTGATGCGTCGTTGAGTAGTTCACACATAAAGATTGGCGAGGGTCGATCACCCGCTGATTTTCCCCTGATCACAGCCAGACCTGTCGGCAAGCTTGTTAACTTGCTTAAAATCTGGCTTAAAATCCTGTAGTGTGAACTTAGCCTAAAGCATACAGTACATAAATATCCTGTCATAGTCAATATGCAGGATGGTGCAATTGTCCCCACCACCTTTAAAACAAAGTGACAACCATGCATCCATGACAAAAGTAACCTTCACTATTGGCTTTTAATGTCCTGCCATTTGTCCCCTTTAGAATAAACTAACAAAAGCATTTTGAGTCACCGGCACTTTTTTTTTTCTTTTGGGTTTTACTGAAGGTCACACTCATCCCCCCACCCCCCTCCATCCTTCTCTCTCGAGCACCATTCCATCTCAGACAGACAATAATCTGATAATCAGATCCCCAGCACTCCATCATGACAGCACTAATAATCAGCTGTATGAGTATGAGTGAAAATCCACCTGACAAGCAGCACTTATGTGTGAGGGGAGTAAACAGACTGTCACAAGCGTGTGTGTGTGGGGGGGGGGGGGGGGTTGATGGGTGGGTGTGTGTAGGGGTTGGGCAAGCACATTTGTTCTTTATGTGGTTTATCCTTCAGTGAGACACATTAAAATAAAATACAGGTCGGTCATCATGATATGCATTATATACTGTATGTGTTTATCACTTCATGTGGTTTCAGATATAAGATAGAATCCTTTATCATATTCTCTCCTCTACTTCCTCTATCAACTTTTTTTTTCTTTTCATTTTTTTTTTCTGACAGATTTGGCAAATAACAGTAAGCATGTCTAAATGACAAGCTGATTAATATTTAATATTGTCTTGGCAGATTCCAGCCAGCTGTCGCTTCCAAATCGCACATGGTGTCCCTCGATACAGGAATGACCTTCACAGCCAACTACCCATGACACTCATTTGTCCTTTTCTATTCCCAGTGACTTCTTTACTTAATGTGCTTTCAGTCAACATAAATTCAGAATTCACTGTTTAGTTGATTCACTTCTACATGTTCTTCCAAAGGAAATGTTTGTCTTTGTTTTATCAAATCATAATGTAATGAGACTCTTCTACTGAAGTAACTGCCTTTCCATTAGGTGGCAGGGGCTGGTTAAAGCTAATAGCTAATGGTTAATAGTTTAGTGAACAGTAAAGTCTAATTACTCTGGTCAGACTCTTAATAAATAAATAAATAAATAAATAAATAAATAAATAAATAAATAAATAAAAATGGATACCCTGTTTCCTATCCAGTACAGGAAATGTATATCTTAAACTGTTTTACATCCAGAACAGTGCAATGGTGCATTTCTATGGTGGACCAGTAGTGCACAACATAATGAAATCTTCACAACACAGTGAAACCACCACAGCACATCGCATAGGACTAATTAAATTGGGATGTGTTCATTTTGTTGTGTCTTGTTTCCATTGTGTTGTACTAACTTCGATGTGCTGTCGCTTGTTTCTGTTGTGTTGCGACTTATTTCCATTGTGTTGTGCTATTTGTATTGTGTTGTGGAGATTTTGTTGCTTTGTGACTTGTTTCTGTTGTGTTGTGCACTACTGGTCCACCGTACACTTCTAATATAGAATATACTCTCTTGCTAAGAATCATTATTTTTATATTGATTATATTTGAAAAATGTTTACAATCATTTTACAGTCAGTTTTGGTTTGGTTTTGTATCACAAAGAATGCTAAAGCATTTGAAAGAAATCTGACAGGACAACCAGTTCCTGTTCATGCTTTTACGTGAATATGTCAGTGTAGTGCATATGTTATCTCATGGTAAAGCACATTCATTTGTTCAGACAGTGTACTCAGTATCTGCTATACATTACTGTATATGCATCAGTTGCCAGCAGACAGTGCAACTGTAGAAGTAAGCCTCAGTGATGCCAAGAGTCTTTCTCAATGGTGAGCAGTTGTCAGAATGGAAAGACAGGACGGAAAACTGGAAATGTGCTTCATGTCTATCATGACAACTTGCCGCAGTGTGGAACTCACAAGATGCATGAGAGGACATATGTGAGAAAGGCATTTTACACTACACTGTTCATTACATGTAATATACTGTAATTCCTATATGAGGAACAGAAAGCATAGTTGTCCGTGCATATTTGGCCTACTTTTTGATGAAAAACCTACTTCTGAATCTGATTCAAAATGTCTGATTTGAATTGGACTTCAAATCACATATGGATGTGGTTTGGACCAGGTTTGTAAACATTGGATGTGGCTTTTTGTTATTTTGACTAAAAAAGCAGATTTGAGTTTAATACACCAAAACATTGGATGTTGGCTGCCTGTCTGAACACAGAAGATTTGTGAGTCGTCCAAATTACTAGGCGACAGGGAAGAAAAAAAAATCAGTCATGCTGTAGCGACTGTAAAATAAAGTTTGACAATGTGCCATAGTTAAGAGGAACAGAACAAACATTGTTTAATTGGGATTTTCAAGCCACACTCCAGCAACAGTCTGTTTCAGTCATTTCAAAGAATATAGTAAGAGAGAGTGTAGGTCAGGTTTTGTTTTCATTGTGTGACCAACCAATGGTCTCCACAAGAAAAAATGGCTTGATAAACACAATGAATAACGAAACCCTAGAAATACAGAGAGGATATAAAACTTCATTAGCTCAGTACAACAATGGAAAGTCCCCGCCATGACTGAAAAACAAACATTTGCATGTAAGAGTTTGTACATATGCACATCCTGTCTCTTGTCAATATTTTGAAACCAAAGAAGATGAAACTAAATAAATTATACTTCATTGAATTAATTAAACTGAGCTGGGAAAAGGAATGAGAAAGAAAGAGAGGAGCTATCCCTAACTGTCATAACAGTGTATGTGTGATCTGTTGTGCAGTCTTAAAATAACCAGAGCGGATAACCCTGACAGGCATCAGAGGGAGGGAAAGAAAGAGAGGGAGGGAGCTGTGAAGACACTACCTGTGGCCATACACATCCAACCGCACCACTAATTATCTCTGTTTATGCTTTCCTTACCATTCTTATGCCTTTATTTTTTTTCCTAGCCATTTATTTTTGCCATGATGCTGGATGGTTACTGTGATCCTGCTCTTTCTCTCTCTCCTTTACTCACACTTTTTCTCTCTTCGATGAGTTAAACCATTGTGACGGCTTGGGTTTTGGCAATGGTGCGTCTGATGCCTTAGGTCAGATAACACACTCACAAATATACACACAAACATGAATCAGAAGTCCATTTATTGATGTAAGCTGATGGAAAAGTGCTCTTGTGCATTTAGCTTTATGCAGTGCCTTTCATGTTAATATGGCGACATTGGTATTTTCTGATGATAGTTAAAGGATAAGTAATTATATTGACAGGCATGCTGCTGGCATTCAGCTCTTTGCATGTTATGATAAGAGACCATTTTGCAACTCCGAAAGAGCAATGTTGCTCAAACTGTCAGCTATTTAAAAGATAAAAAGCAGCATAATTCCCATTTGTGTTTTTATAGGGTGTCTGTATGTAAAAAGAGATGAAAAAGAGAAAGTAATTAGGCAAGCGCATTGTCATTGTCAGATGTCAGATGCAAATCCAGCTCAAAGAAACAACACTATCAAAAGTTCTGCCAAGTAGTGCAAGCACAGCCATTTACCCATTGAGAGAACTGAAATATCAGCATTTTGTTAGCGTAGCATTTTAGCCTTTCTTCTCTGTCCTTGTGTCTGATTCATAAAATTTCTCATTATCCTGATAAGATGGAAACTGATAAACAGAAGTTTGACTGCAAGAGAAAAATTATCTTCAAATGAACACCTTGCGTTTGCCTCAATGTGTACGGTCCAGTGCACTTGAATATGTTAATATTCTGTTGTCAGCTAATCAGGCTAATTAAATATTTCCTCAAACTGTTAGTAGTATCTATGTTTTGGCCTTGCTATTGCTGTTAGAAAGTTCCTTGCCTCATTGTACACTGTTAGAAATGAATAAAATGTGGATTCAAGTACATCTAGGCTTCATTTAGGAAACCAACGTTTATTTCATGAAGATGAAATGGCATCAGGAAATGAATGCTAAAAACACAGTATATGGCTGAAATGCTAGTAAATTTAAAAAGTCACCAAATTACCTCACTATCATTTAAATTAATCTCAATAGACACAGTATAGTTAAAAGATGACTATACACAGATGATACTTCACAACAATGCCTAACTGACATGATCCATTTTGTATCTTTGTGTAAGCATGCCTTTGGCAAAGGCTGGGGTGATGCTGTCAGGTTATAATTATCAGTGAGGATGGTTTATGGTAGCTGTGCCAGGTGAATACAAAACACATGTAACAGACACTCTTTAGAAAATACAACAGAGCAAGAAAGAGGAAGATAATGTGTGTCCACTTGAGTTCCAGTGAGGTAAGGCACCTGGTAACCATTAAGCTTCTGTAAACTAAACTTATTTGGTTCTCAGTATGTGAGTGTTTGTGTGCGCATGAATGGGCTCATGAGGCCTTATTTACGTATTGAACCATGACTGTATTGACTTCCAGACTGCACTGTGCAGCCATGGCCCCATTGATATAATTAGTGCAGACCACTGTCTAGTCTAGGATGTTTTAAAATCGAATGTAAATTTAAATCTTTTGAGACCCTACAGGAAGGAATGTACCCAAATAAATTATAATTAATGTTAATAAATGCAATCAAAAGATTTTTCCCCATGTGCGTCCCATGGGAAAAACTGCAATACAGTCATTGTGATTATACCAGAGCAACACCATGTTGTGTTTGAAAACAGCTATCGAATTAAACTCCTCCACCACTGAAGTGCTTGTTTGTCCTAAAGTTTATCACAGTAAAGTACAAAGACAAAAATAAACATTTAAAATGGTATAAAGAGAAACGTTTAAAAAGATGCTAACTGCTCATATTTGTTACAAGGACTGTTGCCCTGGAACAACCTAGGGTTACAAGTCTTTCTCAAGCCAAACTTAATTGTTTGAATACAGACTTTCAACCAACTCACTTAGCTGCATTGGTGGTAACACTTTAGTATAGGAACCAGTTCCCACTATTAACTAGTTGTTTATTAGCATGCTTATTATTAACATATTGGCTGTTTATTAGTAGTAGCACATATGCATGAACCTATTCTACATCCCTAATCCTACCCAATACCTCAATTTAACAACTACCTTACTAACTATGAACAAGTAGCAAATTAGGAGTTTTTAAGGTAAAAATTATAGTTGGTTTGCTAATGGCGAGAATTGGACCTTAAAATAAAGTGTGACCACATAGGCAATAGGCAAACTGATGAATATTAATAAAGCTCTGGTAAGGCTTATGGATGCAAACTACATTTATGGATGTTATTCTGGGTTTAAACCAGGGTTTTAGGCACTGAATGTGGCAGAAAATTTATATTTTTTAGATATTTCCAATATGCAGGCAAAAATGTACCTGTAGCTTTAATCCGTCATCTAACATTTGATAGATTTGATAATATTCCAGTTTTGGCCTGTCTACAGTTTAGCAGACACCACAGTGACCTGTAACTGTCCAATATCTGCATTCATTGTCTCAGAGGAGAATGTTGTATAATATGAGGTGATTTTTCCATGTAGAAACAACAAATAATCTTTATAACACTAAACATGTAGAAAACACTTCCAACAACTCTAAAAATTTAAACAATATTACCCCGAAATGTAATGACCAAACAAAAAAGAAAATAATGCATTGCCCCATTTAATATAAAAGATTACACTGGATATTAATTTACATTTAATCTGTTAATTCAGATTAGGTGAGCATAATTATCAAGTGCCTCAATTATTGTTTATCTTCTTTTTCTTTAACCCTCTGGGGTCTAAGGGGGTTTTGAGGGCCTGGAGAGGTTTTGACATGCCCTGTCTTTTGTGCTTTTTTCAGTTAAAATCTGAAAACACTGTATTCAGTACAATCTGGGCTACAATAATATGTAAATAGCATGTATGTACATGATTGTGTTTTTGAGAAAACAACGTTTATGCGTGGTTAGTGAAAAAACTACAATTTTGAAGTCACTGAAATAAGGTCATAAAACACGTACAGAACATTTGTTCACAAGACTGTTAAACATGGACCTTGAAGCCTAGAATTTTTGCTTCAAAATGATGTTAATCATTTTGTTTACTCGCTCACAGAAAACAAAAGATTGATTTAAATTTTCAAAGACACTTTTTGTTTCAAAAGGACATATGCGAGTAGGCATGATTGACCATGAATATTAGTGTGATTTACACCTGAGAAGACAAAGGCCGCATAATGAGCTGCATAATGAGCCTTTCAGCCAGGTGCATGACTGAGAGGGAAGAGTTACAAGAAAGAATGTGAGGACAAAATAAATTTATATATTTTTATGTTTTTAGTTTATTTAGAATATATTTAATTATCCCACAAAATAACTTGAGATTCACTTGTGAGTGCAGTTAAACAGTTTATTAGGAACAATCAAAGCTGACTTTCAACGCTGAATTTTTAGCATCATTACTCCAGTCACACGATCTTTCAGAAATCATTCTAATATTCTGATTTGCTACTCAATATATATATACAGGTCCTTCTCAAAAAATTAGCATATTGTGATAAAAGTTCATTATTTTCCATAATTCATTGCACACCAACTGAAATATTTCAGGTCTTTTATTGTTTTAATACTGATGATTTTGGCATACAGCTCATGAAAACCCAAAATTCCTATCTCAAAAAATTAGCATATTTCATCCGACCAATAAAACAAAAGTGTTTTGAATACAAAAAAAGTAAACCTTCAAATAATTATGTTCAGTTATGCACTCAATACTTGGTCGGGAATCCTTTTGCAGAAAGGACTGCTTCAATGAGGCGTGGCATGGAGGCAATCAGCCTGTGGCACTGCTGAGGTGTTATGGAGGCCCAGGATGCTTCGATAGCGGCCTTAAGCTCATCCAGAGTGTTGGGTCTTGCGTCTCTCAGCTTTCTCTTCACAATATCCCACAGATTCTCTATGGGGTTCAGGTCAGGAGAGTTGGCAGGCCAATTGAGCACAGTAATACTATGGTCAGTAAACCATTTACCAGTGGTTTTGGCACTGTGAGCAGGTGCCAGGTCGTGCTGAAAAACGAAATCTTCATCTCCATAAAGCTTTTCAGCAGATGGAAGCATGAAGTGCTCCAAAATCTCCTGATAGCTAGCTGCATTGACCCTGCCCTTGATAAAACACAGTGGACCAACACCAGCAGCTGAGATTGCACCCCAGACCATCACTGACTGTGGGTACTTGACACTGGACTTCAGGCATTTTGGCATTTCCTTCTCCAAAGTACTTTGGACCACTGAGCAACAGTCTAGTGCTGCTTCTCTGTAGCCCAGGTCAGGCGCTTCTGCCGCTGTTTCTGGTTCAAAAGTGGCTTGACCTGGGGAATGCGGCACCTGTAGCCCATTTCCTGCACACGCCTGTGCACGGTGGCTCTGGATGTTTCTACTCCAGACTCAGTCCACAATCTTCCTCAGGGTCCGGTCACCTCTTCTCGTTGTGCAGCGTTTTTTGCCACACTTTTTCCTTCCCACAGACTTCCCACTGAGGTGCCTTGATACAGCACTCTGGGAACAGCCTATTCGTTCAGAAATTTCTTTCTGTGTCTTACCTCCTCGTCGCTTGAGAGGGTGTCAATGATGGCCTTCTGGACAGCAGTCAGGTCGGCAGTCTTACCCATGATTGCAGTTTTGAGTAATGAACCAGGCTGGGAGTTTTTTAAAAGCCTCAGAATCTTTTGCAGGTGTTTAGAGTTAATTAGTTGATTCAGATGATTAGGTTAATAGCTCGTTTAGAGAACCTTTTCATGATATGCTAATTTTTTGAGATAAGAATTTTTGGGTTTTCATGAGCTGTATGCCAAAATCATCAGTATTAAAACAATAAAAGACCTGAAATATTTCAGTTGGTGTGCAATGAATCTAAAATATATGAAAGTTTAATTTTTTACCATTACATTATGGAAAATAATGAACTTTTATCACAATATGCTAATTTTTTGAGAAGGACCTGTGTATGTATGTATATGTATATACATATATATATATATATATATATATATATATATATATATATATATATATATATATATATATATATATAATTATTATTATTTTTATTATTATTATTATTATTATTATTATTATTGTTGAGAATATTTTTTTTCAGGTTTTTTTGATGAGTTGAAAGGACAGCATCATTTGTAGCATGATTATTGTATTTATCATCACGTGTGTCCTAAATAAAATTTTCATTTCTATATATACTGTCTCCCAGCTTTTGAATGGTATAGTGTACAGTATATTGTTACACTTGGATACTGGAGTAATGATGCTGAAAATTTAGATTTGATCACAGGAATAAATTAAAATTTAAAATATATTCAAATAGAAAGCAGTTATTTAAAATAGTAAAAATATTTCACAATATTACTGCTTTAGCAAATGCAACTTTGTATGTAGGCCTATACAGTATATATAGTTATATTCACGAATAGAGTTAGTTAGTTAGTTAGTTAGTTAGTTATAAAGCACATATAAAAAACAACCACAAGGTTGACCAAAGTGTTGTATAACAATACATAAAAAGAGAACTTCAAACAGCAAAGTAAAATACCCTCAGTAAAATTAATTTGTTGTTAAACGCCATAGATAAAAAATAAGATTTAAGTTTTGATTTAAACATAGAAAAAGATGATACCGTTCGAATTGACATTGGTAAGCTGTTCCATAGTTTGGCTCCAACCCTTGCAAAGGCTCTGTCCCCTCTATCTTTAAGCTTAGTCCTACACACAGAGAGTAAACCAAGATCACCAGACCTAAGTGACCTAGTTGGGTTATGAGGGAGTACCAAAACAGAAAGGTAGCCTGGAGCTTAGCCATGTAAACATTTATAAACAAAGACTAAAATTTTTAACTCTATTCTAAATTTAGCCAGCGCAGAGACATCAAGATGGGAGTAATGCAATAAAACCTTTTGCTTATTTTCAACAGTCTAGCAGCAGCGTTCTGAACAAACTGTAAATGCCCAATAGATGAACTATTAGCTCCATAATAAAGTGAACTACAATAGTCAAGAACTGTTGTAATGAATGCGTGGATAACTGTTTCGAAATTCTTGAGGGAGAGAAAAGTTTAACTTTTGCAAGGCAGTGTAAATGGAAAAAGCATGATTTGATGACAGAATTATTCTGTTTATCAAACCGAAGTCAATTAAAAGCCAAGGTTTTTAGTGCATGGAGTAACATGAGAGCTTAAAATGCCTAGATCCAGATCACCACAATCATAAAAGTCTCTTGGTCCAAACAATACAACTTCAGTTTTTTTCTCATTTAAGGCCAAACATTTTTGTGAAAGCCATGATTTCAGGTCCCGTAGGCATGCTAGCAAAACCTCAATAGAACATGAATCATTATGTTTAAGTGGGAGATACAACTGGGTGTCATCAGCATATAAATTAAATGATACTCCATGTTTAGAAAACAGGGATCCCAGTGGTAGCATGTATAAAGAGAAAAATGTATAGGAGCAAGGATCGATCCCTGTGAAACGCCCAGAGGAGAGGTGTACTACTGAAGAAGTATGTTTTCCAATACATAGAGAATAGCCTATCACAGTAAAGTTTTGTCTAATCATTCTTAATGATATTAAGCTAGCAACATTATAACTCATATTACTTATATATCGTATTGCTGTCTTTGTTATAGAACATTAAAAAAAAAAACCTGGCATCGTGAAACATTAAGATGATGTAAATGAAACTTCATAATGTTTCACTTGATTATACATTTAGTCAGGAATTATACAGTAGTTTGGAAAAAGTCTATCTAGTAAAATGTGTACAAGTTATGTGAAAACTAATACAAGTAGATTAATAAAAAAGACAGACTTACTCATGTTTATGATCTCTGCTGGATCAAGCCACTTCTTTCTTTTTTCTGAGGTAATCCAAAGCTTATTCCTCTCAGTGCGTCTACTTGGGATGAATTATGTCTTATTCCTCTCAGTGCGAAAGGAAAAAAAAAAAAAAAAAAAAAAAATTGAAGAACAGTGTTGATGCTTTGTTTGCTGTCATGTGGGCATTTACACTTCGCTTCACGTGGACTATTGTAATATCAATAGCTCACTCACCACGTAGGCGTGGTCACATTAGATATAATGAAGGGAGACGTGAAAAATGGGACATCATGTTGTTTTCATATGGACCACTTTATCACAGAATATTTGTTTTCAATAAGACTTACTTAGATTAAAAGTAGACATGTCAAGCTTTCTTTAGATATATCTCTCTCTCACACTGATAAGCTACTACTAAATATTGTAGAAACTTAATTTTCTGTAAAGTTGCTTTGCAATGATTTGTATCGTAAAAAGCGCTATACAAATAAACTTGAATTGAATTGAAACTTGAATCATGTCTCTTTGTTGAGTATTTGCTGACTGATGCATTTCTAAATGAAGATCATGCAGAACCAAGGCGGCAGACAGTGCACCCTGTTTGTTTTCTTTATTTTATAAATGCACAAAATTTTGTTGTTATTATTTGTGTATACAAATAAAAGTAAACCCTTCACAGATTCGATTGATGTATTGCTCTTATCTGTACGATCAAACTGAAAGTGTAATTTAAGTTCATTTTGGTGTTATCAGGAGAAGATGCCTCAAAGTACAATCAGTACAATGCCGCTGTGCTATGCTAGAGGAAAGACTAATACTTGAACTTGCCTTAAGCACCCAAGGGGGCCCAGAGGGACCAAGTGTTTTGCAGGGAAACCCCGCAGGAGGCAATAGAGCCAAACTCACAGATGTTGGCCCAGCCTTGAGTAATAGTCCCAAGATGATTTAGTATAGCCTCAGAAGTCAGGAAGAAGGCAAACGCCTGAACACTGGTTTGTTATATGACAAGAGTGAGCCCATTCGTGCTGACAGGGCCCAAGCCTGTAAGGCCGGGACGTCCAGATTATAGAACCTGGTAAATGTGAATGGTGAGGCCCAGCTGGCTGCCGCACAAATCTCTGTGATGAACACACTGCTAGACCAAGCCCAAGAAGAGGCGATGCCTCTAGTTGATAAGGATCTTACTCCGATGGGTCATTGTAGGCCCAAAGAAGAGTATGGTAGCGCAATAGCATCAATTATCAATTTGGAAAGTCTCTGCTTCGTGACCGGAAACCCCTTGGTGCAGCTGCTGAAGCATATTAAGAGCTGATCCGACTGCCTGAACGGGACAGAGCGTTCAACATAAACTCTCAACGCCATGATGGGGCACAGTAAATTCAACTCTTGGTCTTGCTCTGAAGGAGGAAGTGCTGATAGAGTTATTATCTGTGCTCTGAACAGAGTAGAGAGCACTTTACTGTAGGTACATAACCATGCCTTGGCTTCAGGATGACTTCGAGGCAGGTGGGGCTCACAGAGAGTACCTGCAAATCTCACATACGCTTCACTGATGCTAAAGACAGTAGTTCAGTAGACTGTAGCAGCTTAAAGGGAGGGTTCCTTAGCCCTCAATACTGCGGGCAGATCCCATGTAGGGACCATGATGGGGCAAGGTGGGTTGAGCCTCCTAAACTCCTTCAAAAACTGAACAACTAGTTAATTCCTGCCCACCGACTGGCCAGCTATAGGCGCATGAGAGGCTGCTATGGCTGCTACATAGACTTTGACAGTGGAAGGGGAATGACCCTTATCCAGCAGCTCTTGCAGGAAGGACAATATCAGAGATATGTCGTAGGAAATAGGGTCTGTGCTGAGGACAGAGTATGTGAGCAGAGCGGAGTGGGAGCAGAGCGGAGCGAGAAGTGGAGCGGTGTGATTTTGCCTGGAGCTATGAGAGTGTTTTTAGAAAGTTGGAGCATTGAGGTTTTCACTCACTCTGAGAACTCTCCACTGCTGCTCCGTCACGAGTACAAATTATGCCAACTCATGCATTAATTAAACATAATTAGTTAGCTTGACAGATATGTGGATCACATAGATCACAAGATGGCGATGGATGAGTGCGGGAGGTTAAAGCATGTTGTAAGTTGTACAGTTTGTTAATCTCCGCTCAAAACTAATGTGCTGCTACATTGCTGCACACGGACAGAGCACACAAGCTCGCACATAATGTACAGATCGCACACATACATTCAGGAATGAAAAAAAAACGGAAAAGTCAAACAAAAATCAATTTATTTACAGAACAAAAATTTTAAAATTCAAATCAAGTCAAGTCAAGTCACCTTTATTTATATAGCGCTTTAAACAAAAAAGATTGCGTCAAAGCAACTGAACAGCATTAATTAGGAAAACAGTGTGTCAAGGAACCAAAACTCCATCGGTGACAGAATGGAGAAAAAACCTTGGGAGAAACCAGGCTCAGTTGGGGGGCCAGTTCTCCTCTGACCAGACGAAACCAGCAGTTCAATTCCAGACTGCAGCAAAGTCAGATTGTGCAGAAGAATCATCTGTTTCTGTGGTCTTGTCCCGGTGGTCGTCTGAGACAAGGTCTTTACAGGGGATCTGTCTCTGGGGCTCTAGTTGTCCTGGTCTCCGCTGTCTTTCAGGGATGTAGAGGTCCTTTCTAGGTGCTGATACACCATCTGGGCTGGATACGTACTGAATCAGGGTGACTGCAGTGACCCTCTGACTTTTGATACAGACTGGATCTGGTGGCTACGGTGACCTCGGAATAAGAGAGAAACAGACTAATATTAGCGTAGATGCCATTCTTCTAATGATGTAGCAAGTACATCAGGTGTTATGGGAAGTGTTCCCAGTTCCGGTTTACCTAATTAATGCAGCCTAAAAATCCTTTTAATGGATTTGGATATTAGAAGCATATTAGTGTGTTATGTGTAAGCCAGGTTAAAGAGATAGGTCTTTATTCTAGATTTAAACTGCAAGAGTGTGTCTGCCTCCCGAACAATGTTAGGTAGGTTATTCCAGAGATTAGGCGCTAAATAGGAAAAGGATCTGCCGCCCACAATTGACTTTGATATTCTAGGTATTATCAAACTGCCAGAGTTTTGAGAACGCAGCAGACATGGAGGACTATAATGTAACAAGAGCTGGTTCAAATACTGAGGTGCTAAACCATTCAGGGCTTTATAAGTAATAAGCAAGATTTTAAAATCTATACGATGTTTGATAGGGAGCCAGTGCAATGTTGACAGGACCAAGCTAATATGGTCATACTTCCTGGTTCTAGTAAGAACTCTAGCTGCTGCCTTTTGGACTAACTGGAGTTTGTTTACTAAGCGTGCAGAAGAACCACCCAATAAAGCATTACAATAATCTAACCAAGAGGTCATAAACGCATGGATTAACATTTCTGCATTTGACATTGAGAGCATAGGCCACAATTTAGATATATTTTTGAGATGGAAAAATGCAGTTTTTCAAATGCTAGAAACATGGCTTTCTAAGGAAAGGTTGCTATCATATAGCACACCTAGGTTCCTAACTGATGACGAAGAATTGACAGAGCAGCCTTCAAGTCTTAGACAGCGTTCTAGGTTATTACATGCAGCTTCACCATTAAGCAGTCATTTAATATGGATTTAGGCGAATTTTAGTGTTCCAATAAACCATGTTATAACTATTCTTCTAGTATTATGCATTTATTTTTCGTTTAATATAATTTCTTAACAGAACTTTGATTTTTTTTTTTTTTTTAGCAGTGAAATAATTTAGCTGCAGAGTGAAGGTGGAGTGGTGTTTCTGCCTTTTGTACAGCATTTAAGGACATAGAGGCATCTTGTAGACAGTGCTTTAGCCTGAGAGACTGTATTTAGTATGCTCTCAGGGAGGCCTGCAGGCTCCCATCAAGAGGCCAAAGGTGCAGAGCCCACTGCTTGGGCTGGGGGTGCCATATTGTTCTGTTCACCTGAGACAGGAGGTCCCATCTCAGGGGTATGGGTCACAGGGCTGCTGAGAGCAGCCGAGACAGCTCTGCGAACCAGTGTTGGTTCCACCAAAGCAGGTCCTCTAACAGGACCTTGTGTTTCTGTTCCCTGAATCGTCTGATTACCTGTGGGATCAGGACGATCAAGGGGAAAGCATAGAAGAAGAGGTTGGGCCAATAGTGGGCCAGCGCATATTTGTCTTTGAAATAAGTTGTGCAATGAGAGTTGCCTTTTGAGGCAAAGAGGTTGACCTCTGCCTTGCCAAAGATCTCCCAATTCTCGGAACTGTTTGTGGTGGAGCATCCACTCGTCTGAGGGGACATTGCTCCGAGATAGCATATCTGCTCCCTTCAATTTGGCACATGCATTGCTCTGTGAACGCAAGTTGAGCTGAGCCCATTCCAAGAGGCTCTCTACCAGGATGGAGAGACTCTTTGAGGATAGACCATCCTGGTGATTTATATAGGACACCACCGCCATGCTGTCTGATTGAACAAAGATGTGGTGCCCCTTTAAGTCCGGCAGAAAGGCGCGAAGGCCCAAACATACTGCCAGCATTTCCATGCAGTTGATGTGCAGCCGACTCTCCACTTCCGACCAATGGCCGAAACCCGGTTTGCCGTCGCACAGCGCTACCCAACCCATGTTGGAATCTTCTGTTGAGACCACCTTCCTTCTGCAGACCATTCCCAGGGACATGCCTTGCTCCATCCACTGAGGGTCTTTCCAAGGGGCCAGGGCTACTGCGCAGGCCTGATCCAGAGGCTTCCGAGACGCCAGGCATGGGACAGAACTCGTGGTTTCAGCCAGTACTGAAGGGGCCGCATGCGAAGCAGGCCCAGCTGAAGTACCGGTGACGCGGAGGTCATGAGGCCCAGCATTTTCTGAAATGCCTTGAGAGGGCTAGAGGATCCAATTCTGAACGAGGCCACGACTTGCTGTATGGCCAATGCATGTTCTGCCGTGACCACCACCCTCATTTGGGCTGGGTCGAAAACTGTTAACAGGAATGATATCCATTAGCTGGGGGAGAGCGTGCCAGCCGAAGGGAAGGACCGTGTATTGATATGCCACTCCCTCGAAGAACAGCCTGTGGGGGGGGGGGGGGGGCTATCTGGATGTGAAAGTAGGCATCTTTCAAATCCAGAGAAAAGAACCAGCCCATTAAGCACACTTGCAAGAGGATCTGTTTCAATGTAGTCATCTTGAACGGCCGTCTCATGAGGGCATGATTCAAGCATCTGAGATCGAGGATGGGCCGTAGGCAACCATTCTTCTTGGGGATGAGGAAGTAACGGCTGCAAAAGCCTGACTCGCTCTGAGCTGGAGGAACCTTTTCTACTGCTCCTTTGCCAGCAGATTAATCACCTCAAAGTGCAAGACGTCTTCGTCCCTGTTCTGAATCAAGGTGGAAACCACAGCGCTGAATCACGGGGGTTTTCGAGCAAACTGAAGTGTATAACCTCGCTTTTTTATCCCCAAAACCCAGCCTGCCAGGCCTCAGCCTGTGTAACAAGAGGTTGGATTGGTTCAGGAGGCAGGTTACCTTGTGGAAGAGAAATTTTGCTCCTTTTTGAACGGGACCAGTATTCACAATGGAGTTCACAACAAACGCATTGCCGTCGGCACCTGGAACTGAACGAGGTGCTTGAAGGCATAACAGAGGCTGTTTGGGGGTGCTAGACTCAATGCTGTCTTAGTGAGAACAGTCAGCCCCTGTGGGCGTGGCCCAGATGCATCTAGAGTCTGAAGCTGTCAGTGATAATCATTAGTGACAGCATTCCGTTTCAATCCACCTAAAAAGATCAAAACCACTCATGTGAGGGGTAATGATGATCTTTATGTGTAAACACACCAGTAGATCAAAAGTGCTGTACGCATTCTCTCAAATCCACCCGTAGCGGATGAGGGGAGGGGCAGGGCCACCTTCATTGAAGGCAGCGAACCGCAAACGCAGCAGAGCGAGACACACGCTCTTGTAGCGGTCTGTCTCAGTGAGCGCAACCTCAGCGTGGGCATGGCCTGGGCGAGCGGCACACTCAACTCGAAGCTGTCAGCGATATGTAATCATTGGTGACAGCATTCCACTCGGATCCGCCTAGATAGATTGAGCCACTCAACAAAAGCAAGAGGCACTGATCCTGATTTTCCAGCGTGAAAATCACTCAATCCCGATCGCTCAAATTCGCTGTTTCTTTCTCAGACTTAACTGGGAGGGGAGAAACGCGAGAGCAGGGACAGACTCATTCTTTCATATTGAAAGCAGCCTCCACGACACACACACAAATACGAAACTGTCAGTGATGGCATTCCATTCCGATCGATTAGAAGGATTGAGCCACTCGATGTAACAAGGGTCGCTGATCCTCGCGTGTAACACACACTGGCAGATCAAGTGAGGCATGCGGGATGTGTTTCGGCGCAAAATCACTCAAGCCTGATCTCTCAAACCATAAATTCGCAGTTTCTTATGCCCACTTATATAGCTAGATGGCCCCGCCCATTCTGACGAGCTCTGGTGGGCTTCATCATAGGCTCGTGCAGCCCCTCTGCTGAGCCATTGGTTCGTTTTTTATGCAATGCACAAACCAGTGGCCGTGCAGTTACATTGCGTTATTGAAAAAGGCTTCTGTCATCGGAGAAAAAAGGTGTTTTCCCCATAGCCTCTTAGCACACGCAGTAAGAGTGAAGTATCGATAGGGAACTTAAAGATGTAGTGTATAGTGTATTGAAGTATCGTATTCCAAAATTTAATTAAATTATGACAATAAGTCAAAGGAAAAAAATCTACTCACCCCTGAAATACCCCTGCTGTTGCCTCACACTGAAGACTTTTTCAATTTTCTAGCCATACAATAATCATAAAGCAAGCCAAGGAAATACAAATATAACAAAATGTGGTGTGGTTGATGCATTTATTAACATCAGCTGTAATATTATAGTACTATAATACTGTAGTACTATAGTATTATAGCCATGGCCACTATAGAGAGAAATTTTACAAAAGCATTTATTAAAGAAAGAATAATAAGAAAACAGAAAATAATGATAAAAATGTAATTAATAATGTGAATAAGAGAAAGTTTAGGAAGACAACCTATCCTTTTCCCAAGTTTCCACAATTCTCAAGTGTGGTGCGTAATCACACCAATGCTAATTGAAATGCAAACGAGCCATGCCTTTGATTAAAAAGTTTTTAATATTAATATTTTTCATGCTTGGTACCTAAGTCCTCATTATGAGCTTTGCATTAGCATTTCCTATTTGCGATTATAGAATTTTCTAATTTAAATAGAAAAAGAAAGGAAAAAATATGTGTGCACAAACAAAAACAAATACACACACAAAATAAGAAAGGTTTTGCATGAGTTCCTTCCAGACTTACATTGACTATAAATTTCTTTATGTTGAGTGTATACTGCTCGACCTTGAAGTCGCTGAAACACACACACACACACACACACACACACACACACACACACACACACACACACACACTTTTCAGAGGCCACAGTGTTAATATTAAGGATAAGCTTGTCCATGAACTCCTCAGCTCTCCTGCTGTCTCCATAGCAACGTGACTACAGAGGATAGACTTGCTTCTTCATAAAGGAAATTTCAGGATACGCAATAAATACCACATGTTCACACACAGGCACACGTTTGTGTTTTCATACCACTAATCCTCTGTGCATACTTTATAAAAGGACAAAGATGTGTTTAAGTTATTCAAATAGAATAAATTCACCACATGAAATGCCCAATGACTACATCCATTATTAAATTTGTGCACTTTTGTGTGATTATTTCTGTATATGTGGATTGTATACAGTATGATGTGTGGAAAGAGTCACGGTTTTGCTATAGGTTGGCAAAAACATGTTAGACCCTTCTGCTAGATGTCATAACTACATCATGTGATTCTAAAAAAAAAACTTTTTTTCTACATTGATGGCCTTTTAAAAATGCTATGTATTAACAAAAGCAACAGATATATCATCTCTAAGCTTTTGATTATCCCCAAACATTTTGATTAGCACCAAAAACAGCATATTAGAATTATTTTTGAAGGATTATGTGACACCAACAATCGTTGTTTTCAGTTGTCAAAATATTTAAAAATATTACTGATTTTAATTTTATTAAGATTTTTGGACACACATACACACACACACACTGGTATTCCTGTCATTATGGGAAAATACCATAGGCGTTATGGATTTTACACTGTGCAAACTGTATTTTCTATCCATTTACCTTACCCACTACCTCTAAAGCTACCTCTCACACAAAAGTTTCAGCATTTTTAGATTTTCAAAACATTTACTTTTGTATGGTTTATAAGCTGTTTTCCTCATGGAGACCAAAAATGTCACCACAAGGTTCAAATATACCACAATTTACCACTACCCCCCCCCCACACACACACACACACAGACAAAGAAACACACACAGAGACATAAACAATCTTACCAACCCCCAAATTTTTCATTGACATTGTATTTTTGTTCCTCTGCTATGGATTTGAGACTGGGTTCTTGGATTGTCTTCAGCCAATACTTTTCCTGTGCATTTATAATCACATGGCATGTAGCTCAGGTGATTCAAAGTCTTCCAGAGGTCCATTACTTTTGAATAAAGTAATTATTTTTGTTTTCTTCATTTACAAAAAGTGTTCCCGTTGCTTCATATAACCCAGATTGCATGTCTGATGGCAGATGGAGTATTCTGACGACGACTTTCATACCTTTTATGGACCTTGACACTGTTACTTACTTGGCAGTCTATGGGACAGTCACAGGCCTCCCGGTTTTCATCCAAAATATCTTAAATTGTGTTCCGAAGATGAACAGAGCTTTTACGGGTTTGGAACAACATGGGGGTAAGTGATTAATGACAAAATTTTAATTTGGGGGTGAAGTATCCCTTTAATGGAGATTCTTGGTTGTGCATGTGTATGACTGTGTTTTATGTTTTTATTGTGTGAGTATGTATATTCTTGTATTTTGTGCTTATGTTCTTGTCTGTATATGTATTATCTAAGCAACAATTCTTTTAAGGCTCTTTGTCTGCATTGGCTGTTTGTCTAACCAATGACAAATGTGCCATAATCTTTTATTGACTCCTCTTTTCTCCTCCAGGAGCCCATTTAAGACTCTCTCTCTCTCTGTGTGTGTGTGTGTGTGTGTGTGTGTGTGTGTGTGTGTGTTTGTGTGTGTGTGTGTGTGTGTGTGTGTGTGTGTGTGTGTGTGTGTGTGTGTGTGTGTGTGTGTGTGTGTGTGTGTGTGTGTGTGTGTGTGTGTGTGTGTTTGTGTGTGTGTGTCTTTGACTGTGTGTGTACGAGTAAAACACATCCCTGTACTCATCTTATTGGGCCTGTCACACTTACATATAGACATAAAATACTGGAGGCATAAACTGCATAATCTAATTAGCTGCTTTTATTAAGATGAATCATGGGAAATGAATACCTTTCCTCATCAGAGCTGCTTGACTCACTCGGCTTCTCTGTTCAATCGACAGGCGATCCAAATCAGTCAATGCAATCATTTTCCACAAGAAAATGTCAGTAAATTAAAGACAGGGGTTTGATTTGAGTGTACTGGGAATTCTTCTGTAAACATTTAGACCTCTGCCACATGCTGATGTTGGAGATTATATGGCCGGGAAGGAGCCGCACACGATCAGCATTTCTACTTGGAATATCGTTTGGAGTGCAGGCCCAGTTAAGCTACCGAAAAGGATTTAAACCCAATGCAGTAGATGCTGAGGCAAAGAAATGTATCAAAAGGATCATATTTTGGCCATTATTTTGTCTTTCTTGACTTATTACTAGAACCACAAGGAATCTGCACTTATACAGAACTCTTCAAGTGTTCTTTAAATCGAGGTAAAATCTTAAAAAGTGCACTTAAAAAAGAACTTTCTAAATCGTTTTAATAATATTTTATCAACCTTTAACGTACACTTATTTTGATGTGTTAACTAACTACTAAAACATATTTAAAGTACTTAATTTGGAACTGTACTGTGGTTTTCAATATTACATTTAAAGTTAATGTATTAAATTGTAACTTCATCACCACACGTGTAATTACATATGTTTAAATAAGACACAAATCTCAGTATGACATTAAAGTATATTTTAATTTACTTTAAGTGCTTGTCTATATTAGTATTACACTTGAACTAATAAAAGTAATAATACAATTATATATGAAGATGTACTTAAAGGGATAGCTCACCCAAAAATAATATTCTGTCAGAATTTACTCACTTTCAGGTTGTTCAAAGTTTCTTCTTCTGTAGAACATTAAAGGAATAAAGGGAATTAAAATTCATACTCAATTCAAAGTGAGCAAAAAATTGCACAATTTTCATTTATAAGTGCTGTCCCTTTAAGTTCTACTTGCACCCCTTAAGAGATAGTTCACCCAAAAATGAAAATCCTGTCATCATTTACTCACCCTCAAGTTCTTTTAACCCTGTAAGTTTATTTCCTGTATAAGTTTTATTTCTTCTTCAAAACATCTTTTGTGTTCAACAGAGAAGAAGAAGAAGAAGAAGAAGAAGAAGAAGAAGAAGAAGAAGAAGAAGAAGAAAGAAGAAAGAAACTCTTACAGGTTCGGAATAACCTGAGGTAAAATACATAAGTAAATTATGACAGAATTTTCATTTTTGGGTGAACTATCCCTTTAAGTTCAGCTAATTGCATTTAATATAAATTTAAACATAATACATTTTAAATGAAGTGCAATTAACATCATGTTTAAAAGTTTGTAAGTACATATCATTTTTTACAATCTATTTAATGAAAAACTTATTGAATAAGAAAAAAAAAGATGACTGAGACTTAAATTTATTTATCTTTTGCTCATTGGATTGTGAAAATTGAGCATTGTATCACTGAATAGTGGCTTATCTAAATGTGACTGACTTAACTCTGCAGTGCTGCTTTGCATACATCAGCAGAGAGAAGACATATCACAGGAAGAATAGGTTATGACATTCTGAATAATAAAAAAAAAGATTGCATGATTTAAAAAAAGTTTTTTTTTTACAGTATAAACCATAACATGCATTAAGAAAATAAGTTCAGTTCTGAACTTACTGAAAAAATACTGATCGACCACTAATGTGAATATAGGTCAGTGCTTCAATTTGAACATGAACTGTATACAACTTATTTTTCCAGAAATGCAGCATTGAATATACATTTGGGGGGAGTCTGCAGATTATCTGAATGCTTGTGACCTATTGAAATGTATATGAGAAATAAGAGAGCAAAAGGGTGACCATAGAGACAAAAAAAAAAGGAGAGAAGGAGAGATTTCCTCCTTGGCTGAGTGTATTGATTGCACACTGGCTCTTTCAGTAATCAGAGGTAATTTGCTGAGAGGTAGCAATGCTGGACCAAGGCCACAGCGACGTCTGTGTATGTGTGTGAGAAAAGAACCAGAAAATAGAAAAATAAAGATAGACAAGATGGAGCGGGGGAGGCTAGGCAGGGTGCATTTCAGTCATTTGAAAACAGAAGGAAGTGGAAGAGGTTTAATTTTGGAGCTAGTGTTTCGTATGTGCAAGTGTGTGTGTGGGTTTAATTTGGACTTCAAGAAATAGATGTTAGACTTGATCTCTCTGTCTTATAAAGTACACAAGACAACGGTAATTTGAACCATTTTCGTTCAAGTGCTGATTTGGGCTGTTTTGATGGAATGTTCAGCCTTGTTGTGCTGACAATTTCTTCAGTTTTTAGGCAGCTAAATACAGCAGTCATTATTAAATACAAAAATTTAGTTTATAATGACTCCAGATAAATGAGGTCTTCAATCTATTTCAGACATTGTGACAGGTAAAGTCAAGGGTCAAGGTGTGCCTGGTTAGCATGTCCCAGTTAGCCACTGTTGGTAGATGCACTGAACACCATCTGTGAGTGCAGAACAGATACAGCCATGTATGAAAGCCATGCATGCTCATGCCATCACACTGCTCCACCATGTTTCACATATGATGTTGTATGCTTTGGATCACAAGCTGTTACAAGCCTTCTCCATACTTGTTTCTTCCCATCATTCTAGTACAGGTTGATTTTAATTTCAGTCATCCAAAGAATGTTTTTCCAGAAGTGGTCTGGCTTTTTTTTTTTTTTTTTTTTTTTTTTAGATATTTTTGGCGAAGTCTAATCTGGCCTTGTTTGCACCTTGTGATGAACCCTCAGTATTTGCTCTTGTGAAGTCTTCTTTTGATTGTAGACTAAAACACCTACTTCCAGGAGAGTGTTCTTCACTTGACTGGATGTTGTGAAAGGGTTTTTCTTTACCATGGAGAGGGTCCTCTGATCATCCACCATTATTGTCCTCTGTGGACGTCCAGGCATTTTTATGTTGCTGAACTCACCAGTGCATTTTTTTTTTCTCAGAATATACCAAATTGTTGATTTGGCCACTCCTAAGGTTCCTGCTATCTCTCTGAAGGATTTGTTTCATTTTGAAGCCTAAAAATTGTCTCTTTCTGTGAGATCCTTTGACTGCATGATGTGGGTTCACAGCAACAGCTTTCAAATGCAAACTCCAGACCTTTTACCTGCTAAACTGATGTAGAAATAATAAAGGAATATCCCACACCTGTCTATGAAACAGCTTTTGAATCAACTGTCCAATTACTCATGGTCCCTTGAAAAAGGGGGGAGGTACATATTAAAGAGCTTTAATTCCTTAACCTTTCCTCCAGTAGTGATTAGATAGAATATAATCAAATTACATATCAAATTAAAGTTCCCCTAAAGCTCCCAATCCCATGTACATTATACTGTAACTTGACTATGTTTTGGTCAGCACTAAAATAATAAATATTTTGCCTGTGTCCAAATATATATGACTGTGTGTATGTGTGTGTGTGTGTGTGTGTGTGTGTGTGTGTGTGTGTGTGTGTGTGTGAAGACAATACTTTACAGTATCAGCCCTTGTGGAAAAGAAGTGTGCTTAACTGTATTGAATGTTCACTTGTATTTTGTTGTTTAAATATACTTGCAGATAATATAATATTAATGGAATAAAAGGCCACATAAGTGTAGGTAAGTGAGAGGATGTTAAAATTCATATTTCATTAAAAATCATAAAAATGATATAAAGCTTGTTTTTCGTTGAGATAAAAGGTGCATTTTCTGCTCCTAAGGTCCCATTAACCAAGATACCTACTTCTTTACCCCCACTCTTGAATTTATACATTTAATTTAACGATGAATAAAGTCCTGCCCTTTAATTTTTCACATTCTAAAACCTGTTTCACTCTGAAATATGTCACAGTACATAAATCAATTCAGCCATGACTTCTGTTACATGACTTTAAGTTTGCTATGCAAAGCAGGACACTAATTATTAATAAAAAAATCAAAATGGCAAGATGCAATAGAGGTTTGCTTTTGTTACATTTAAATGGACATTGCGTTTTTCTAAAGGTTAAAACAATGTTAAGATACTAATAAATGATAGAGTTTCGTTGGACTCAGATTCGACTCGGACTCGGCTGTTTGGGACTCGGACTTGAGCATCTTTTGCATATCTGAACCCTTTCAGTAACTGTATGATTTTGAGATTCATCTTTTCACACTGCAACTGATGGACTCAAACACAACTATTAAAAAAGGTTCAAACATTTACTGATGCTCCAGAAGGAAACTGTCACGACACGCACACAAACAGGTAGATCCAATTGCAGTATGTTTTATTAGGATAATCCAAATCTCATGGTCAGCCAGGCAAAGGTCACAATCCAGGTAAGCAGTCCAGAAACAAGAAACATAACCACCGCAAGGGAACACGAGAAAACACGGTGACATTAAACAAGGACTCCGTGACAATGACAGAACAACCGGGGTATTTATACACAGGGAAATGACAATGCTAACGGGGAATTGGCTGAGTGCAATGATTGATAACCACGGACAGCTGAGTGCAATGAGCAGTGAAGAAACAGACAAGACTATGGGAAAATGCAGTTCTAAAGTGGGGTGACGCTAAGGGGAAGTGAGACCTCTAGTGGCCACCCAGGGAGACACAGAACAGACACCGTGACACTACCCCCCCTCTAAGGAGCAGCTAACCAGATGCTCCTCAGAACAAAATAACCACAAAACAAAGAGACCAGGAGGGAGGTGGACTGGTGGAGGCAGAACAGGGGGAGGGATGGGCGGCCCAGGCCCGTGTAGGGGAACTGGGACCGGCAGTGATGGCTCCCCTGGTAGCCCAGGTGGCTTGGTCAGATCAGGGGGCCATGGTGGACCCGAAAGTTCAGGGGACCACGAGGGACCAGGCAGTTCAGGTGGCCACGGTGGACCCGAAAGTTCAGGGGACCACGAGGGGCCAGGCAGTTCAGGTGGCCACGGTGAATCAGTCCATTCTCGTTGTGCAGACGTCCAGGGAGGAATTCGCCATTTGAGTGGCCCGAACGGAACCTGCCAATCGGGGAGCCAGTAAGGAGCAGGCTGTGGCGATGGCCAGGTCACGGCATTGGGAACGGCATCGGGAACGGCCTCAGACAAGGGCACCGCCTCGGTAACGGCCTTGGACACGGGTATCGCCTCCGGAACCATCTCGGGCCCCGCATCGGCCTCCGGAACAGCATCGGGCACCGCCTCGGGAATGGCATCGGACAAGGACACCGCCTCGGGAACAACCTCGGCATCGGGCACCGCCTCGGGAACGGTCTCAGGAACAGCCTCAGGAATGGCCTCAGGAACGGCATTGGACAAGGACCCCGCCTCGGGAACGGCCTCGGCATCGGGCACCGCCTCGGGAACGGTCTCAGGAACGGCCTCAGGAATGGCATCGGACAAGGACACCGCCTCGGGAACGGCCTCAGGAACGGCATCGGACAAGGACACCGCCTCGGGAACGGTCTCAGGAACGGCATTGGACAAGGACACCGCCTCGGGAACGGCCTCGGCCACGACCTCAGGCTCCGCCTCGGAACGGCCTCGGGCTCGACATCGGACAAAGACACCGCCTCGGGAACGACCTCTGGCATCGGGCACCGCCTCGGGAACGGTCTCAGGAACGGCATTGGACAAGGACCCCGCCTCGGGAACGACCTCGGCATCGGGCACCGCCTCGGGAATGGCCTCAGGAACGGCATCGGACATTGCATCGGGAACCGCCTCGGGCACCGCCTCGGCATCGGACATTGCATCGGGAACCGCCTCGGGCACCGCCTCGGCATCGGGCACCGCCTCGGCATCGGACATTGCATCAGGAACCGCCTCGGGCACCGCCTCGGCCTCGGGCACGGCGCCTCGGCAACGGGCACCGCCTCGGCACCGCCGGGGCACCACCGCCTCGGGCACCGCCTCGGCATCGGGCACCGCCTCGCATCGGCACCGCCTCGCCATCGGACATTGCATCGGGAACCACTCGGCCGATGCGGGGGCACCGCCTCGGCATCGGGCACCGCCTCGGCATCGGGCACCGCCTCGGCCATCGCATCGGGAACCGCCTCTGGCACACCGCCTCGGCATCGGGGACCGCCTCGGCATCGGGCACCGCCTCGGCATCGGGCACCGCCTCGGCATCGGGCACCGCCTCGGCATCGGACACTGCATCGGGAACGGCCTCGGCATCGGGCACCGCCTCGGGCACCGCCTCGGCAACGGGCACCGCCTCGGGCACCGCCTCGGCATCGGGCACCGCCTCGGCATCGGACACCGCCTCGGGAACCTTGGACACCTCCACCTGGACGGCAGCGGCCTGCTCGGGAACGTCCTCCTGGATGCGGCAGCGGCCTGCTCGGGAACGTCCTCCTGGACGGCAGCGGCCTGCTCGGGAACGTCCTCCTGGACGGCAGCGGCCTGCTCGGGAACGTCCTCCTGGACGGCAGCGGCCTGCTCGGGAACGTCCTCCTGGACGGCAGCGGCCTGCTCGGGAACGTCCTCCTGGACGGCAGCGGCCTGCTCGGGAACGTCCTCCTGGACGGCAGCAGCCTGCTCGGGAACGTCCTCCGGGCTTTGAGGAACGGCTGACGCCTGTCTCCTCCTCCTGCGGCCTCTATGATGACGTGCCGGTGGCTCCTTGACGGAAGACTCAGGCGTTGAGTCAACCATCTTGTCTGCCAACACAGGTGTAGATTCGACCCTCCTGTGCAGTGGTGCTGGGCTGGTGGTCATCTCGTGCTGTGGTGCTGGGCTGGCGGCCATCTTGTGCTGTGGCGCTGGGCTGGTGGCCATCTTGTGCTGTGGTGCTGAACTGGCGGCCATCTTGTGCTGTGGCGCCGGGCTGGCGGCCATCTTGTGCTGTGGCGCTGGGCTGGCGGCCCTCTTCTCTGGAGACACAGGGGTGGTCGAAGTATCCCATTGAGCACGATGGCACAGGTAATGGGTAAATCCCCAAAAGTCTAGGATCTCCAGCCCCTTCATCTCCCATTGAGGTAAAGGGTCATCCAGACAGTTGTTAAAAAAGTCCTTCAGTGCTGCATCATTATAACCCATCCCGACCGCCATGGTCCAAAACAACTGCGCCAGGCCACCCACCTCACTCCCCCTTTGACGAAACCTCTTTAAGTTCCGGAATCTCCCCCTCCGTTCCTCCATGGTGGCTGGAGAACCGATTCGAAATCCCACACCGCTGGATCTAGGCATGACGGAGTCCTTCTGTCACGACACGCACACAAACAGATAGATCCAATTGCAGTATGTTTTATTAGGATAATCCAAATCTCATGGTCAGCCAGGCAAAGGTCACAATCCAGGTAAGCAGTCCAGAAACAAGAAACATAACCACCGCAAGGGAACACGAGAAAACACGGTGACATTAAACAAGGACTCCGTGACAATGACAGAACAACCGGGGTATTTATACACAGGGAAATGACAACGCTAACGGGGAATTGGCTGAGTGCAATGATTGATAACCACGGACAGCTGAGTGCAATGAGCAGTGAAGAAACAGACAAGACTATGGGAAATGCAGTTCTAAAGTGGGGTGACGCTAAGGGGAAGTGAGACCTCTAGTGGCCACCCAGGGAGACACAGAACAGACACCGTGACAGAAACACAGTGCATTAAGAGCTGGCGGGGTGAAAACCTTTTGAATTTGAAGATCAAGGTAAATTGTACTTAATTTGTTTTCCAGAAAACATGCAAGTATCTTCTGTTGCTTCCAAAGGGCAGTACTAAATGTGAAAAAAATAGATTAATAATAATAATAATAATAATAAATAAATAAATAAATAAATAAATAAAAATAAATTAAAAAAAAGAAAAATTTAGATATCTTCATCCTGTTCAAAAGTTTTCACCCCTGGCTCCCCACAAGGGTTCCCAAATTTTTGAAGGGGGTTATTTTAATAATTTCAGCTATTTTTTATTTTATTTTGTGGACTATATAAAACATATTTTGTGTAGAATATCTTACTCAGGACAGTACTAAATAAAAAATAACATGCATTTCGTATGATCTCTCTTATTTTAATCAAATTATTCACATTTTCACAGATTCTACAAGGGTTTCCCAAACTTTCGCATGCTAGTGTACATACATATATATGTAAGTACACTTGTATGCGAAAGTTCAAATACACAATGTGCACTTACAACACGCTCACAAAATCATGAAAGCATACTCTAACTTACCTACACTTATGTGGCCTTTTATTCCATTAATATTATATTATCTGCAAGTATATTTAAACAACAACAACAAAATACAAGTGCACATTCAATACAGTTAAGCACACTTCTTTTCTACTATGGTTGTCATTGTAAAGTATTGTTTTCTGTGTTACTGGACTTTTTATGTATGTATGTATGTATTTATTTATTGTTCATTCATTTATTCATTTAAAATAAAATACTCTAAACTATGGGGGGTGGGGGGTGGGGTGGGGTCGGGGATGTACTAATCTCCTAAAGAAAACTCTATGGGTTAAGGATTATTTATATATATATATATATATATATATATATATATATATATATATATATATATATATATATATATATATATATATATATATTATATCAAAGACGGTCAAAAAACATGTTTACTGTGTTTTTTTGTTAATTTAATCTTTTTACACATCTTCATTTGTTCTAGCCACTCTGCCCTCTCAAGAACTGACATCAGATATCGCACCTTTGCCATTAGGAGAGAATATTAGCAAACATTAAAGTTATCTTGTGTCAGTTAAAAAGGGCACAAAGATCTCAAAACCTAAAGAGATCACAGCGAGCCAAACATAGACAAATCAATAGTAAGCCATCTGATGCCACAGGTCACCAGCCAATGCAAAGCAGAGAGAGAATAGATTTTGAAGAAGGCATGCAGCCTAATTTATCAGGAAATTAATATATTGCTTTTACTAATACCATAATTTACTAATATCTGATAATAGCTAAAATATTTGGACCCACTTTAAGTGTCTTTAACTATTATGTATTTACATTTAAATGGATCATTTAATACAATGTACGTATTGTGTGTGTGTATATATATATATATATATATATATATATATATATATATATATATATGTGTGTGTGTGTGTGTGTGTGTGTGTGTGTGTGTGTGTGTGTGTGTGTGTGTGTGTGTGTGTGTGTGTGTTTATATCATAATTATAAAAATACCTTCCTGCAATTACTTCTGTAATTAATTTCTGTAGTTGTATATATAATTACGCTGTTGACCCCTATCCTAAACCCCCATTAAACCTACACATATAGCACCAAATCTGTCCCTAACCTTTACAATTGTTTTTATCCAACCTCAATAGCAGCAAAAGTGATTAGCAGTACTGCATGAACACAATAAGCACATTGTACAAAACAATTCATTGTTTCTGATTTAAGTACACAGTAGTTAAAGGAACTAAATATAAAGCAGGATTATTTTTGTACAATATTTAATATATAATAAGTCTGTATGAATATATATTTTTAAGTCTACCAATTTAACAACCCAATTTAGTATATATATATATATATATATATATATATATATATATAGTATATATTTAGTAATATAATTGTAATCATTTAATTATTTAATTACAAGCTTAATTAATCGTGCCACTTGACGTACTTAAAATCATTTTCTGATTTCCACATTATTTTAAGATGTCCTCGTTACAGTGTAATTATATAATTAAGTGTAATGTTAATTTAATACTTCTGAGTAAATGTTAATTAACAACATGTTCTTACCATAGTGATAGGGCTTGTTTTTAGTTGCATGTAATTTAATATATTTTATGGTAACACTTCAGACCAATTCTCACTATTAATTATTTGCTTATTAACATTCCTATTATTAAACATATTGGCTGTTTATTGGTGCTTATAAAGCACATATTCTGCAGGACCATATTCTGCATCCCTAATCCTACCCAATACCTTAACCTAACAATGACCTTACAAACTATTGAAGTTTTTCTCAAATGCTAATACTGCTCTATATCCAGGCTTTTGAACTAAAATTTCAAAACCATAACGCCGTTTTTAAAAAAGCACACTCCTTTGACTAAACTATAAACACTGTTCCCTTGCTTTGACACATGAGTCAGATTTGGTGAACTGTAAAACTGCAAAACTCTACACACAAATCCCTACATTTCTCAGTGCTTACAACATGTGGTCATTTAGAAAGCACTAGCATTCAGTATTGTTTGCAAAGTTTGAGCTCAATCAGTTACCCAAGTGGAAACTCTAGGAGTCCAAATTTATCACACACCAATCAGAACCTTCGATGGATCGATAAAAGTGCTAAAGTCAGCTTACAGTTTTTTTCAGTGGCTTTGGTGCATTTCTCAGATCAGAAATGAAATTCTCAAAACTACTTGTTCAACCTCCACATCATCAAGTCACATGTGCACATCATAAAAAGTTTCTCATTCTTTTGAACAAGTTGCAATTGCTTTGGTACATTCATGCAATTGATTATGTACATTTGTCTGCGGTTTCCTACATCATCATCAGTTGCTATTGTCATGTTGCTCAAAATGTATTATATACTTCTCTGTGTTAAGGTCTTATCCCTTAAAACCTCAAGTCATTAGTTCATCGTATAAGTCATTACGGTAAATGTAAAATGGTTGATCTAGTTGTCATACACTGTCGAACATATTTTCTACACATTTCTATTAGACATTTATAAATTAGCCATTAATTGTTCAAGTGAATCTTGACTTAAACTAATGAAGAGAATATAGATCAACCAATGAAAAAGCAGTTCCCTGAAATAGCTCAATTTTTTATTTTCGCCTTTGTGCCCATATTTCTTTTTCTTTTCTATTTCACAAAGACGTTGTAAGGGTTTTTTTCAATCAATATCCCACATATTGTACAGTAATATGTAAATTTGTACTTTTGAAATGGATATATGGCATACATAAGATGTGCAGCTTTCTGCATTTCAGTACAGTAACTGTCATCCAAACTGTTGCCATAGTTTACATCAGGTAATATTAACAGAATGCACTGTTATATTGACAACATGACTAAGCATTTTAACTATCTTGTTTGTGAACAATGGCACAAGGATTTTTCATTCTGATGGCAATGATATGTTCATTGACAAATACTTACTTTTACAGTAAGAGAGGAACTAACGATTTTGAGTAAGTTACAGGCTTTTGCAGGAAATCCATTGTGTGGTTCTGTTTGTGCAAATTGTTTTGAGAAATGCACATACTTTGCAAATATTACAGTAAGGATGATTAGAGAAATGCACCAAAGCGACTGAGAAAAACTGTATTCAGGTTTGAAACAATGGATTCATAGAGATGTGAAGGAAGAGGTCAAGGAGGAGAAGTAGTAGGGAGTAGAGAAAAAATAAAGAAAGACAAAGAGCAGGAGGTGGAGATGGAGTACGGAGAGGAAGAGGGGGAAGAGGAAAATGAGAAAGAGGAAGAGGAGGAGAAGGAGGATGACAACATGGAAGAGAAAGATGAAGGGCAAGGGCAAGAAGACATACAGTCTCATATATTTTAGTTGATGCGTGATGTTGAATAGGTTCTTTGGCCTGTCCCAGACCATGCCGGGGCAGAATAATTTATTTTTGTTGTTGTTTGCTGTATTGTACTGTACTCTACAGTACATTAAATTAAGGAATAAAACACTTGGGGAGTACCACAAGCAACACTTATTACTGTTTTTTGTAGTAGGAATTGAGTTAGAAATTATGGATTTGTGTTTAGAGTTTCACAAAAAATAGGCATAATTTCAAGAAATGTGTTTAAAGGGGTGGTTGATTGCGATTTCACTTTTTTAACATTAGTTAGTGTGTAATGTTGCCATTTGAGCATAAACAATATCTGCAAGGTTACAAAGCTGAAAGTTCAATGCAAACGGAGATCATCTTTTAAAATTCTGGAAGTTTAATGCTTACAAAAATGGCTCATAGGGACTACAACGAGCTACTTCCTAGGTTCGTGACGTAACAAACCCAGATAAACCCCACCCTCGGGAAAAGGCAGCGAAGGGGACGAGGCCATGCTGCGCTGCTTTAGAGAAGAGGAAGAGAAAACTAGAGGTGCATGTAAAAATCTATTCATATATGAATCATGATTCTGTCTTCTAACGATTCTAATGGATTCACAAGTTTCAAAATCAATGTTCTAAAGCAGTGGTTCTTAGTACTGTTCCTCGTGTCACCCTGCTCTGCACACACTCTGCCTCCCTCTCTCTCTCTCTCTCTCTCTCTCTCTCTCCCTCACTCTCTCTCACTCTCATTGAGCTCAGCTCCGACAACGAACGGTTTCAATTATACACTTATTTTCACATAGCTATGAGAAGCATTAAACATGGACGTGTGTGCAGTTGCCATACTGTATTAAAGCTTTAATCAGTATACAACTGTATATTAAAGGGGTCATATGATGCAATTTCAAATTTTCCTTTCTCTTTGGAGTGTTACAAGCTCTTGGTGCATAAAGAAGATCTGTAAAGTTGCAAAGACTAAAGTCTCAAATCCAAAGAGATATTCTTTATAAAAGTTAAGACTCATCCACGGCAACCTAAAACAGTTCGTTCTAACACACCCCCACATCTCTGCGTCACTATGTGGGAAGATTTGCATAACACCGCCCTTATATTCACGCAAAGAAAGAAGGCATACCTTTTATTCTCGTTGTAGTATTCGTGTTGCCGCCGCTGCCATGTCGTATAGACGCTGTGTGTTTCACTGTGAAAGCGAAACTACTTTGTTTGGCCTTCCAAAAGCTTCGTCATACCTGGAGCTGATCCGTTCTCATCGCTGAGGAAATACATCAACTTTGCATTGTGGATTGCCGAATCGGCTTTCACCATGGACGAAGCAGAGTCCAGCCCGGGGTCGTCACATATGGTTGCTGCAAGCCCAAGGTATGCTCCTTCATAGAATCCGCCTGCCACACCGTTCTCAATCCGCCTGCCTCTGCTCACTCAAGCCGGCCGCGGCTCACTCTAGGCCTCCGGCCTCTGCTCACTCAAGGCTGCGGTGTGTGACGCTGTTTCGTCGAGAAAGCGAAACTACTTTGTTTGGCCTTCCAAAAGAAGACACGACTAGAAATCATGTTTATATCACTTTTATAATGGGTTTTATGTGTATGTCTTGTCGCTCCGGCCGGACAAGGCATCACAATATGCTAAGGGTGTGTAACATTTCCGTCACACGCTTGAGGCATTCGGCCAATCACAACGCACTGGATAGCTTGGCCAATCAGAGCACACCTCGCACATTTCATTACACCAAATACGCAAAATAATGTTCTTTTTAGCAGCATCATATGACCCCTTTAAAAGCTAAAATAAGCAGTAACATTACAAATAACTGTGTATCTAAAAGTATGAGACAACAACAGACAAAAAACATAGGCCTATCATTAAACGCCATTAAACGCCTCTTCAATAATATCCTCTGCTTCACAATCGGGCTCAAACTGATAAGCGATATTAACGACGCTGTTGTTTACAATGCAACTGGAGCACATGCCGCTGAGGTGTTGGGCGCTAGAGGCCGTAGAGGCACACTTCTACATTTACATTTATGCATTTAACAGACGCTTTTATACAAAGCAACTTACAGTGCATTTAGGCTAACACTTTTTACCTAACATGTGTTCCCTGGGAATCAAACCCACAACCTTTTGTGCGGCTAACGCAATGCTCTACCACTGAGCCACAGGAACACAAATTTCTGAGGGAGGAGCTAGAGCAATTTTAAGCTTGTTATAACAAACCTCATTGGTTCTTGTGCATTGCACATGCATATTTATGCTTTCATGTTTATCCTAGGTGACGTGGTCTATTTATGTGTCAATTATTGCTTATATGTAAATAAAAGAGGTTTATCTAATTATCATAGAAAGTGATTATATCTCTTCACAAGATTAAGATTAAACCACTAAATTCATATGAATTCATTATACAATACATTTCCTAGCTTTTTAGATCTTCTGAGTTTTGGTTACCTGGACTCTCAGTGGACACACAGAGAGAGAAAGAAAAAGAATATTGATATTGTAAATTGTGTTTCGAAGATTAACCAAACGTCTATGGTTTTGCAACAACATAAAAGTGAGTAAACTGTAAGTTTTTGGGTGAACTAACCCTTTAAATGATTATCATTTGGGGGCTTTTTCAGCAAACATTAATATATGCAATTAATTAAAACTAATTTGCTGAATCAATTAGACTATAATGTAATACATTCTATTCTACATTCTGTTTAATTGTTTAATTGATTGACAACACTGATATTTATGTAGAAACACAGGAGGCTAACAGCAAGCTTATCCCACTGAGCTCCCACAGTCTGCTGAGTCCAATTGTGTGATACAAATGAGATCAGCAGTGAGAAACGACTGATAATGTTTTTATTAAAGATATCAAATGAAGCAGAAGGATATAGTATCATAAGACAGACAAGTACATAAAGCCATGTGTTTTACAGCTATCTTTATTGATCTTGCTATGACTAGATGTACAGAACCAAATTTTGCCTGGGGAGAATGTCTTCTTATGCTAAGGGTAAATCGCTTGAAAGGAGCACCATTCTGTGGCGCTCAATATCCTGAGGGGCCATTGGCACCAAAAATAGACATTATTTTCACAGCTGTACATGTGTGGTCCTGTGCACATGAGCATGGTACATACAGACACACACACACACAGATAAAAAAAATGTGAGTACATCCATATATAGGGTCATGTAGGCTCTCATATTCCAGACAAGCAGTTCCCTGCACACCCTTCCTCGTGAGAAGTTCTGATGCCCATCAACCTTCAAGAAACAATTGACCAGAAAATCCTCCGAGACATTATGAGAAATGACATTTATTAATGAGAGAGGTAGAAAGAAAAGACTGTAAACAAGGTCATGCACTAACTCTCTCTCTCTCACACACACACACACAATGCAAACCCAACAGGGGAAAGCATCATTCTGTTGGCCTTTTTTGTCATGCGATCATCTCATTTTAATTTTGAGCTTAAACACACACCCACACACACATACGCTACACAAGCGCAACGAGAAGCAAGTGCAAGGCTACAACATGCCAACTGGGATTAAACCAAGTGTTTCTCATAATTACTGATATTCATTAAGCGCCATTGACCGACAAGGGCATTATTACGCAAACACACGCGCAGACATACACTCATTATAAACAACACACCACAGACAGCTGTTTAACAGAGCTTGCCATTTTAATCAGTTTCCTTGTTTACAGTAAATGATCGATGCCCAAGTGCAAAGAGGGCGTAGGAAAATATTGATGTTATTGAAAGGAGAGAAAAGAGTGTTAAAATGTCACAATGTCTACAACGGCATCACTATATAAAACACATCTCCTGTTTTCGATTTGCATTTGTTAAGTTTATTGTCTAGGGGACGGGAGAGAGAGTGTGTGGTTGTCACATTTGTAAGCACATAAATAATTTTATTGGAATCAAACTGAATACACGTTTGCTAATTGTTTTTTGTGCATGTGTGTCTGAATGTGAGCTGGAGATTCCATACTTGACTTGATTCCATATTTGAAAGGTGTAGTCACAGAAAAAAAAAAAAAAGATGACAATATTGTAGAGATATATTAAGCACAGCTCACACACAAGTCACTTTAAAACCAAGAATCTTTCTGTTGGTGAACAAAATGAAATAGGCACCAGGTGAAGTATAATCATGGACCTAAAAACAGTATATGTCACGATTTAATAAGCAGATGGAATGTGAAATAGTATGCATCAATAAATGGTTAAAATAAATAGTATGCTATATTTGTTGTCATCTGACCTCCCTATGTTTATTTAAAAAGTGGCATCCTTTTGTATTACATCTATACTACTTTGTGTAAAAAATTAAATTAAATTAAATTAAAATAAAATAAAATAACTGCACATGCAGTGTACATAATACAGCCACAGCAATAATACTAGTAGTATGATGGTGTTACTGAACATCTGAACACTGCTGCATCTCTCTTTCTCTCTCTTTTACATCCCTTCATCTGTGTGTCAAAGGGCTTCTCTGTGGCTCAGAGATTAGGCTAATTTCTTACAGATACTGGTATCAGCTGCACAAGTTACATTAAGCAACACACACTCCCAAACACACATATCTCTGCAGTTCCATATTAAAATCCAGGCTGTCAGCCAATTAATCATGACTGATGTGTGTGCTAAAAGACATGAAATCTTTTCTGACAGCAACACTCAATTATATGAACTATGCCAAACTCAACAAACCAACTCCAACACGTACACAAACATCCAGTATATAAATCATGTCCAGTTTTAGCTAGCGAAGCTGACCATTCAGCCTGCAGTTCGACTAAGCTTTTTTAACTTTATAGAATATGATGATCTTCGAGAATAATTGTTGAATGATATACATGTTTGAGAACAAGATGCCATGCCATTTATACCAGAAAAATAACTTTTTTATTCTGAAAGTGATAAATCACCCAAATATGAACATTCTGACATCATTTACTAAACCTCAAATATCTTCTTTCATGTTCTGCAGAAGATACAAATTTGGAAGGACATGTGGTTGAGTACATGAAGCTAGAATGAATTGTATAGATCTGTTAGCTTGCTTATTTTGCAAAATAAGCTTGAACTGTTAATTTTAATTGTCATATTAACAATAATCTATGCTTCTAACCACTGGTCAAGTGCTGTACTTCCAAACACACAACTTTGCGATGCTGTTTTCAAGTGTTCATTGGAAGTATAGTTTCGGGAAGCACAAAACACATTGAAATATGTTGGTGATAATGGAACTTGTGACCATAGTTGGCTAACAATGCTTTAGAGAATTACACCCCAGATTGACCAAACAGGTTGTACAAGAATGTGTCCACGAAGGTCCAGAGAGAGCTGGGTAGATTGCATACAAATTGTAATCCATTTCTGATTCCAAACTGGACAACATGATGAAAACTGTATTTAGTAACATATTCCATTACGCATTTAAAATAATATGATCAGACTACTTTTTGATTACTTTTTACATTATCTTTGACCTAACTCGTTTATCACATTGATTTACAAATTTTGTGCCATATCGATATAAAACAAATGCAACTGACAAGTGGAATTGCATTAAATATTACATGTATTATCAAGGTTTCCCAAACTGGGGTTTGTAAAGGAACTGCAGGGGGGTTGTGAGTTTTATGAAAAGCAAATAATTAATTAAATCATAAACAATGTCAAATTAAAATAAATATTTTAAAAATAACATCACTCAAAATAAAACACTTTAATTTGTAACATTTATTTAAATATTGTATTTGTTTACCTGTAGGCCAAGTGACGATTAACCAGTGTCAGAGAGCCATGAACATGCAAATGAGATATCTCATTATTAAAATATGTATTTTAAAATCTCAGGGATGCTTCACAGGTAAATACATTACGTGAAAGAGGTTCGGCTGACAAAAAAAAAAAAAATAAATAATAATAATAATTCGGGAATTTTTGCATTACATGTAAATAAGAAATAACATGGATTTGTGCATTTTAATGTGTTTGAAAGGCAAAAGCAATTTTTTTTTAAATAAAAATGAATGTGTTCATCAGTAGTTGATGTAATGTTGACATGCTAAGAAAACACCTCTTAAAACTGAAATGATTTTTGTAAATCCAGTGGCCAAATGCTGGCCTCTCAAATTTCTGTGTAATTATATCAAACTGACTAGTGACTGGTTTTTGTGTGAATGTCCACAAAACAGGAAGACTTTCTGAGTGTATATAAGCAGTAGGCTATTTTAGAAAGTACCATTTAAAAGATAAAAAAAGAAGAATTACAGAGAATCAGTGAATTATGAATAAATGTATTGCTGTTGAGTGAATAACATGTAATCACATAATCAATAAAAAGTAACTGCAATCTGATTCTGAGTATTTTAAAATATAAATAATTCAAATTAGAATTCATTAAATAATACACACAACACTTTATAAATACCCAGCACTTAATCAGTTACTATACCCAGCCCTGGGTCCAGACTAGAATATGTTAGCATATTCAATTATAATTATCCATATTCACATCAAATATTTCTCTCGCAAACAAATTATATTCAAATTCAGAGTGTCCAGTTAGTTGTTTAAATATTACATTTCACTCAACGGAACTTATTTATCAGTTTTCAACTAAGGTGTAAGGTGCTGAGGAATGCACAGGGGGAAGTCTCCAGCCATTCATTTTGATATGGGGATTTGCGATGGGTACATGGGTTTGAATTGCTGATAGTCAGAGAGAGCTGAGAGCTCAGCAAATGCAAAATAAACTGTTATCAAAATTGAATGCTCCAGTAGTTTTTTTTATTAAAAGTTTTGATTAATTTTATACAAGCAGACAATGCCGTTTGAGCATGCAGTACAGGCACTTGTGGGGGAGCTGACAGAAATGAAGAATACATTAAGAAAGAGATGACAAAACACCCAGCGTTTACAACAATAAAGCGTTTGTGTGTCTTCATTATATGCGTGCTGTTGTGGGCTCTGACGAGGTGAGAGAACCCTCTGAGCTGGACATCATTTGACACTGTTGTCATGGCAACCATATGAAGCCCTTCAATCAATATGGAAGGACACCTGGAGTGCAGTGATAAGAGAAGATTAATCATCTGCAATTATTTCAAAAATTACTTAGAAATAAGTTCCTGAAATTAAACATCACATAATAAAGAAAATTGCTTTCAAAATATCATACTGTGAATGAACAAACATGTGAGCGGTATGTGCACATTTTCTCACAGAGAATCCATCCTCATTTGCACACTATCATGGAGGCCAGAGTGCTACCCTAAAGAAACACCCTGAAAACTATTGTTATGGCAACACAACTAAGGCAAGAGCAGAACTGCATATATGAACAACAGATGGGAAATATTAAAAATGGAGGTTTGGAGAACATAAAGTCGCAACAGAATAAACCAAAACATGCCAAATATATTCCTCAACATGATATAGCACTCATACCTATATTACTTTTCTCCATTTAAAGGAGAGCTATTAAGCCCCTTTTTACAATATGCACCTTATCAGGTGTCCCCAGAATTTGTCTATGAAGTTTCAGCTCAAATATCCCACGGATCATTTATTATATCATTCTGAAAATGCCTATTTATTATGTGGAAGAAGAAACACGCTGTTTTCATGCATGTCTCTTTAAATGCAAATGAGCTGCTCCCCGCCCCCTTTTCCAGAAAAGGACTGTGCCTTTAAAGCTCATATATCAGATATTCTGGTAAAATATATCTGTTTAGTTCTGATTGTCATGTCTATTGTGATGAAATCATGCATTTTAAACAATGTTAGTTTAGACTTCTGATATACGGTTTTCTGAGTGCACACATGTGCATAGAAAGCGGCTGACGCACAGCCTGTGAATGCTAACCTAAGTTCTCTTCCATGTCTTATTGCACTTAAACTGTCAAATACACACATTAAACACACGTTAAAAACACACACGAGTTACAAAAACAGTTGGTTATGTCTGTGAAGGTAAACAGCATGGGAAAGAAATTGCATGTTTATATTAGATCTGTGTGGCAGCAGCATAATATACAGTAAATAAATCAATAATTCCACTGCTCTTTTGTCTCCTCAGAGTCTGGGACTCTAAATAGTGTTCTGTGTTTGTCAGTGCAGCCAAAGAAAGAACAGTTAGCATGCTTTGTTTGAACCTTCGCCATGGTGTTAGAATTGGTACACCGTTGTTGCTTGCGAAAACACAATGGTTGTGACGTGGTCGGAAACGTACCTTATATTATAATAATATATAATATATTATAATAAGATCCTCTTTCTGCATCACGGGGGAAGCAAAATCTGAGCAGCTCTGGATTTTTTTTCACAAGCTTGCAGAAAAAGTCTTACCAAAAAAAATTACTGGGTTGTTCTTTTTCACGCTTTCTGGGCTGATTAAACATTAACATTGACTTAAACATGGAAAAAGTCAGATTTTCATGATATGTCACTTTTAAGATTTTCCTTGCCAACTCACAATTTTCACACATTTGTTCATGTATACTAAAACATGATTGACCGACATGATCCACTGAGAAACCTGCAAGTGAGGTGTCACAACAGTCTATAGTAAATTGAAATCAATGGCAGATTGATTTAAAGGTGTCATATGATGCAATTTCAAGTTTTCCTTTCTCTTTGGAGTGTTACAAGTTGTTTGTCAATATTTAAGATCCCTAAAGTTGCAAAGACTAAAGTCTCAAACCCAAAGAGATATTCTTTATAGAGGTTAAGACTCGTTCACGCCCTCCTAAAACGTCTCGTTCAAACACACCCCCACATGTCTACGCCATGATGTGGAAAGATTTGCATAATACTGTAATGATGTACATTGTGATCACTTTGTCACTTTGGAGAAAAAAAATTGTCAAATAGAATTTATAAATACAAATATTGTGGTATATAATCATTTGGTAAAATGTTATCATCTGATATATATATTACCTCATTAAAACAGCAACATGCTTTAAAATTAATTAACGAGCAATAAAACCATGAGTGTGCTATATTTTAGCTGAGATGAGGTAAATTTATGGGCAGCGATGTGTAATAGAGGTCCAGCTCCAGAGAAGGCCCAGAGAATTGTGGAAATATTCTTTATAGTGGTTAAGACTCGTTCACGCCCTCCTAAAACGTCTCGTTCAAACACGCCCCCACATGTCTACGCCACGATGTGAAAAGATTTGCATAATACTGTAATGATGTACATTGTGATCATAGCAAGTACAGATGAGGTATGGATGAATTGTCTATAACCATACTTTTTGGTTGCCAACATGCTTCAATATATATTAGTTTTTGACTAAAAAAGAGGGTCCTAGAGGTTTGAAACGACATAAGGGTGAATATGATTATTTTAGGAGAATCATCCAAAATATCCTGTACTTTGTATAGCGGTATATGTGATCAAAGATAATTGTATAAATTTTTTCTGATAAAGTTCAGGCTAATAACGTATTAGCACCCATTTTCGATAAAGCATGACAACTTACAGTAAATTTCAATTCAATTCAAGTTTATTTGTATAGCGCTTTTTACGATACAAATCATTGCAAAGCAACTTTACAGAAAATTAAGTGTCTACAATATTTAGTAGTAGCTTATAAGTGATGACTGTCAGTTTATGTGCATACGGCAGAAATGTTCAGAAAAATAAAAAAAAGACGTAAACAAACAGATGATTAACACTATTAACAGCAATTATGCAATCAAACTTATAGCAAAATGTGGTAGTTCTGTATGTTGTCTCTGGGTTAGCATCATCTGAGGTCCTCTGATGGGCTGGCATCATCTCTTCTCAGGTGTTCTGGATGAAATAGAATATACTGTTATTTTGGAAAGAGGTATAGAATTGTAACAGCTCTCCTCTAGTCACTTTGGAGAAAAAAAATGTTTGTCAAATAGAATTTATAAATACAAATATTCTGGTATATAATCATTTGGTAAAATGTTATCATCTGATACCACCACAATGCTTTGTAAGTAAAAAAATAATATATATATATATATATATATATATATATATATATATATATATATATATATAGTATATATATACCTCATTAAAACAGCAACATGCTTTAAAATTAATTAACGAGCAATAAAACCATGAGTGTGCTATATTTTAGCTGAGATGAGGTTAATATGCACTGCCTTATCCTTCTGTTGTATATGGCTAATTAAACTGATGAACACCTTGGCAGTACTGTGTGTGTGCCTGTGAAAAAATAAAGCCAGTAAGGCCAGATAAGTTGTGCATGCATTTACTCTACTTTAGTGTATAGTGCATTTGTTGTATGTGTATGCATGTGTGTGTAAATGTGTGTCTCTGTACACTTATTGTATAACTACTAGGTTTGTCCAGCGAGAACTCATTAGTGAGCACAGTCTTCGTTGTTCCTCTGATTAGCTGTGAGTGTGTGTGTGTGTGTGTGTGTGTGTGTGTGTGTGTGTGTGTGTGTAGGAGTGTGTTCATTTCCATGCTTGTATGTCTCATTATGTCACTCAGCTATTGTCCCCTTATGTGATTGACTGAACAGAGATGCGAAACATGAGAGTCTGAAAAGTCGGCCAAAAATAGTCAGTTTTAAGAGACACATAGGAAATAGCAAACAGATAAATTCAATAAACAACTGCCCCAGTTTGTGCAAGATATTTTAGTTCAAATACCTGCATCTTATTTACCTCCACCCAACAGGATTTGTTTGTTATATGATAGTTTTAGGACTTTACAGGTATCAGACATTATTCATGGCTATTGCAAGAACAGAAAAGCAGCTTTACATTGGTTATTTGTTGATAAAGGTAATATATAAAAAAAGAATGTACTTTCCATCTGGGTGTTTATGGAAATCTAAGAAATGACATTTAAAGAAAAAAAAAACAGATGGAAAGGAAGGAAATATTAGTATGGATTTATGAATGGATTTTTTTTATGAATTCTGTGGTGCTTTGTGGTGTTCATTGTTTTGTTTCCACTTTAAAACCTTCAATAAAAGTTCAAATAATGGTATGATACTGTTAAAATTTCAAAATATACTTCTTAAATATCAAAATTAACTTCAATTTGACAACCTACTGTAGGCTTACTGCCAAACCCCCTATGGCTAACTTTAGCTTTTTCCTGTATGCTTCCATTCTATCACTTCTTGCCATAAATTGTATAAATATTCAATTAAATATTAAAGTGCCTGAGCTCGACCAAAATATATTAATGAAAGCCTGATATAATCTTTTATAAAAAAAAAAAAAAAAAAAAAAAAAAAAAAAACCTACTTACCTTGAAACAAAGTCACATTCAAAAGGTAATTTATAACCAGAATGAGGCACATCATTCATAGTGAATTCCCTCCTTTGTCTCTATTGGAGATTTGAGAATATCAATTGAAAATTCAAAAACCTACTGACTTCACAGCTCAACATATTAAAAAGTTATACCTAGCCCAAAACTGACGATTTAATGAAAAACAGCAGCGAAGGCAGTATGAACAGAAAGCTGACAAGAGAGAAACATAGGGAAGCTAAACACTCCGAGTAGATATTTACACAGGATTTTTTGACATACTGGCATTAACCTGAACGACTGCCAGGCCATTTATGGGCAGCGATGTGTAATAGAGGTCCAGCTCCACCAAGGCCCAGAGAAGTGTGGACTGAGCCAAATGTAGAGACTTTAAGAACTTTAAAATTAAACTAGAAAAAAGTGGTTACGAGTGCAAATTTGTTTAAAAGTGTTGATGCAATGTTAAAATGCAAATTTAAAAATTAAATAATGAATCACCAACACACTTTCCTTTAGCTCTGCCTCTCAGACTTCTTGGCTTTCTCATTTGTTCAACACCAGCCAATACATGATGTTGTGTTAAGTGACTATTAGTAATTAAATGCTAGAGTAGGGCTGCAGAAACAGTGAGCCTGAGGCATAACAGCATTACAACTATTAAAATAACATCTGTAGGGTAATTCTGATGGTTACACAAGCTTTCATTTCCCTCCCTCTGACAAGAACTCCATACTGCCTCAGAAAAGAAGCATGCCAGTGTTTGTGTCACTTTTCAGTCTATAATCCACACTAGGTTTTGCCATCTAAGACAAATTTTCTGGAATTGTGAAAAAGATTGACTGTCTTGGATCCTTCAGGTCTTTTAGTGTGACATGCTTACTGCTGCCCACTTAATTGTCCTTGATATAAATCTTGGCCCTAGAAGTCTAAAATTATATATATATATATATATATATATATATATATATATATATATAATATATATATATATATTATATATATATATATATATATATAGAATGTTAAAGTAATGAATACAGTACCAAAAATATATTTATATAAAATTATATAAATATAAATTTAAACATATCATTAAATTTTTTTTTAAAATATTGTGATTGCATAATGTTGTGTATAATTGCATATTACGTAATTATAATTATTATTTAATTAATTAATCATGAAAACATTCAGATGGCGAAATAGTTTCCATCCATTTTGTCCCATTCTGTTGTGAAAATGCATTTTTTTTAAAAAGAGATAAAATTCTTGTCTCCTCATTGTTTCAATAAGGCCTACCCTTGAGCCATTTCCATAAATAATATTATATATATCAAATTCTATAACGTCCTGAATTGTTTCTTGCTATGTGAAAATGTAGCTGTCCACCTGTTTCTCTACTAAGGACACTTCTCTGTCATACAGCAGATGGATCTTTTCTGAATCATCACTTTCGCAAACATACACACACACATACATACCAATGTAAGCTTGGAAGTCTTCATTACTGTTTCAGTCATTCATAAAAGCATATGCTCTGTAAGATAAATGTTCAGAGTCAAATAAGTAATATTGTTATGAGGCATATTGTTATTGTCTTATTGCGTATGGTTATGAGGCCTATGCTTAACTTTTCCTCAAAGGCGAGCATGGCAGCTATCAGCATAGCGATAAACACTAGTTTCAGTGTAGTGAACACATCTACCTGCATCAAGCACCCTGACACCTTTTCAGGACCCGTGCCAGGTGCTTGACATCTCCTGAAGCTCTTTCATCAACTGGGACTGATCTGCAATCAAGCACCTGAAGGGCACTTCTTCTGTCTCACTCTCTGCACTGCTTTAGCAGGGGCTCATCTGAGCTCTACCTGGAAAAGACTTCAGCACCTAGCCTACCTACAATGTCTGATTAGTTTGTCACTGGGTTTGAATACCTGACTTTCCACAGGAACTGTTATAATTTGAGATAAATGATTAGATGTTTGAATTTGCTTTATGTACTTTATTTCTTTTTTTTTTTTTTTTTTTGATTGCACATATCCCATATTGTCATTTGAAGAAAACGCCAGCAGCTTTTTTTTTATTTCTTGACAATAAAAATTATAAAAATGAAGAAATAAAATGACATTATTATTATTGTTGTTGTTGTTGTTGTTGTTGTTGTTGTTGTTGTTGTTGTTGTTGTTATTCATGCTTCATCCTATACTGTTTTGTGTATGCATTGCCTAAAGCCATTTTCTTCTTATATTTAATAGTTAGAAATTAGTAATTATTTTATTATGAATGAATAATAACACATAATAATAATTAATTAGTAATAATACATATTTTAATGTTGTTGTTATTGTTATTCATGCTTCACTTCTTACTGTCCTCTGAAGAGTATTCCCTAAAGAAGTCATTTTTATTCTTCTTATATGTGACTCTGGACCACAAAACCAGTCATAAGGGTCTTTTTTTTTTTCTTTTTTTTTTAAATAGAGATTTATACATCATCTGAAAGCTGAATAAATAAGCTTTATAAATAAGCTTCCATTGATGTATGGTTTGTTAGTATAGGACAATATTTAGCTGAGATTCAGCTATTAGAAAATCTGGAATCTGAGGATGCCAAAAAAAAAAAAAAAATCGAAATATTGAGAAAATCACCTTTAAAGTTGTCCAAATTAAGTTCTTAGCAATGCATACTACTAATTATAAATTACGTTTTTATATATTTCCGTAGTAAATTTACAAAATATCTTTATTTTAATTCTTTATTTAATATCCTAATGATTTTTGGCATAAAAGAAAAATCAATCATTTTGACCCATACAATGTATTTTTGCCCATTGCTACAAATATACTCGTGATTCTTAAGACTGGGTTTGTGGTCCAGGGTCGCATATACTAATAATAATAATAATAATTATTATTATTATTATTATTATTATTATTATTGTTGTTGTTGTTGTTGTTTTTGTTGCTTTGTTTTTGTTTTGTGAAGAATGAAAAATAATAATATTATAATAATGTTTACTGTTATTATTTTACGTTACCTATCACATATTGTGCAAATCATACTCTAATATGGATGACCCAGAAGAATTAGTGTTATCTCTGTAAACAAAAGTACTGTGAAGTACAGTGTGTGAAAGTGTTTTCCCTCTTTTACTTGAGTTGGAGTGTTTTGTAGATGAAAGAAAGATCAAAGTCTTTGCATAAAATTCTGTGAAACGGAACAAGGAAGCAAGAATGCAAAGGAGGTAACAGAGCAGAGAGATGATTAGAAGTATAGAATACAATGCATTTTTCATTCTAATGCCAGCGACAGCACAGTTGAAAGATATCCTTTGTATTCTGCCTGCTCTGTTTATGTGTGACTGACAAAGAGTTCCTCTCTGGTCTACCCAATTTCTTGTGCTTTGGACTCAGAGTCTAGCCAGACATCACACATCAGATAATCTTTTGATAGAGAGCTGAAATTCCATCTGATTCAGGTTTAGTTGCTGAGGGAGACTTTTTTTTTTTTTTTTTTTTTTTTTTAATCTCTGGCACTCATTCTGACAAAAAAAAACAGCAAGAAGAAAGGAAGAAAAATCACTAAAGAGCTAAGCACTCACCTAGGTTGTTTTGTGAAACTAATTCACAGAGGAATCATATTCCAGGCTCACTGATATATATCATTGAGGAATGGAGACTTTATTTATTTGTGGACAAATTTTACTCAATGTTTTGTCATACTAAAGCAGCAAAGGCTCCTATTAACAATTCCCACAAAGTCTAAGAGGTCAAAAAGTAATATGCAGGTCGTCTTCAGCCTGTCAGTTATAGGCGCACCAAGGGAACACAGGGCCCACACTGTTTCACACAGATTAGCCTGCAACCCACAGGTGTCTCATTGCCATGGGAACAGCTTAGTCGATCAAGAAGAGGTTACCCACGATTGGCTCACCCACCCTAAACTGGCCAACAATCTTTGTGTTGAACAATACCACAATTAATAATGAACAATATTTTTATTAGTAGTATTTTATTTATTTATTTATTGTAAAATTTACTCATGTTTCCCATAGTGAGCCTACGGGAACATCAGCATCAAAAGGCATTGTATTTGACATGAGTAATTGAACTCAGTGTGCTCATTCACAAAGCGCTTCAGCTCTAATCATTGTGATTGTCATCAGATCAGACTGTTCACCTTCATGTGGTCATCCGGTGTGATCTATGACAGGGAAGGACAAAAGAGATTTCATCCTGCCATGTCAAACACACATCAACTGTTCTATGTTGACATGCACCTCATATCAGTCACAAACTTAGTTTTTACAGAAATTCCCGTCGTCTGTCATAATCAAATAATCCCGCCAAAAAAAATCATGACATTGTTTGAGCTAATGTGTCTATATATGCAAAAACAAACAACAGTAATGTTTTCTACCAAGGTGAAAAATAAATATAATAAAATGTATTTGTAATTCAGTTATTTAATGCTAAGTATACTACAAATACATTTTAGGTGCTTGATAAAAATATGAATAAACTGGTATACTTAAAGTCTGCTTAACTGGAACAACTCATTTTGTACTTAATGCACTTAAGTAGTGTGCAGAAATCCAACTAAAGATATATACTGAAATATAAAGTGGAACTATTGCAAGTATATTTAAAGGGTTAGTTCACCCAAAAGTTTTCATAAGTTTACATATGTTCATTTATATGTATACGTGGTTTTATTTTATATGTAATAATTTGTCAAAATTTACTCACCTTCATCCAAACTTGCACTTTCTTTCTACTGTTTTTTTATTTATTTTTTTTTAATTAATGATTTTTTTTTCTCCATACATTGGAAGACAATGGTAACTATATCTATTTTGTCTTCTGCAGAAGAATACAGGTCATACAGGTTTAGCATGACATAAGTGAGCAAATTATGACAATTATTTATTTATTTATTTATTATATTCTTTTCATTTTTCAGTGAACTGTTCTTTTAACACAGACACTTAAATTCAGGCTCAATCTAGAACTCTTAAAACAAGAACTTAAACCTGATAACCTTTTAAAGCCAAATGTGGAATGGAATAGAGAGCAATGACTCACAAAATAGGTAAATTCTTGTTTCCTGGCCAGGTTATCTGCCTGTAACCCTAAACTTAATTTATTTTGAACTGTGAAATCTCACTGTTTTCTCTAGTTCACTGTTTACAGTCTGTGGTAGTGAGTCAGTAATGACTTCCATAGACTGAGCTGAGGGCGTCCAATTTAAATGTCACAATGGTAAGCCAAAACAACCCACTTCTTCTGCCCCTTAGTCAAATTTTACTCATTTGCCAATTGAGTATAATATGTGCATGTGTGTGTGTGTGTGTGTGTGTGTGTGTGTGTGTGTGTAGAGAGAGAGAGAGAGAGAGAGAGAGAGAGAGAGAGACGTGAAGAGTGAGAAAGAGAATGGGAAAACAGAAATGGAGAAAAAGTTCAGTAAACAGCTGAACTCCAGGAATAAATATTACATTTAGGCCCTCATAGATTCTTGTCACCCACACACACATGCATGTGTTGAGAGAGATAAATTGCAAATAAGTTTCTTCTATAAATTCACATAACCTAGCTTTTTATAGCAATTAATGTTACGCTACAGTGTTTCTTTCTTTTTCTTTTTTATCACACACAAACACAAAAGATTTGCACTTCAACTGTGACTGTAACATTTTTAGGATCTCAGTGAGCTAAGTACAACAAAGAAATGCTTGAGTTAAAAAGGTACCTGGAATTTCCATAAGTTGTTGTCTGAGAAATGACTAGGAAATCAGTGTCTCATGAGAAAGATTCAATAAAACATAAACAATAAACCTTGTTGTCAGAATGGCAGAAGCACTTGGTCTGATCTTAGGTGATCGCTTATTGGAAAACACTGTTATGATGTTATGAAAAGGACCATTTGTTTGACTAAATGTGTAGTTATTGCTTTTTTTCTAAGCGTGCACAACCTTAGCGACACATTTGAGGTGACTGTACTGTCTTGCTTTAATTAGTTTGATTAGACATTTTTAAAAGAATCCCACTGGCTTAAAATGAAAGCGAGCATTGCTTTGACAGAAAGAAGGTTTAATGTCTCTAAGCGGTGCAGTGGAAATTGCTTGATATCAAGGTAGCAGGAAAATGTCTCACTGTGAACTTGATTTTTCTCCTTTTAATGGAGCAGACGAATGCTGTGGTTGTTGCAGCACCATTTTCTGAAAGTTAAATGTTATTATTTTAATGATTAGTACACATCCACCATAGACAGCTTTGCCTGTTTTGTTTAATTCTAAGAAAAGTGTCATGTTTATATGTATAATAATCGTCTACAAGCAAAACCTGAGATCTGTGTATTAGAGTCTCACCATGCAGAGTCAAAATTCTAATTAATTACAATCTAAAGGTCGCTGAATGCACACACACGCACTCCCTCTCTCACTCCACTCAATTGTCTTGTGTTGAAATCTTTCCCGCTACACTATATATACCTCAGCGCTAGAATTATTGTCATGACAACACATCAGGGTGAGGCTTCTGTGCTCAGAATGTCTATTTACTTATCAGGCTTTTCTCGGGGGGGGGGGGGGGGGGGATATAGGCATAAAGCATGTTAACATCTGTCCAGTCAACCTGTTGGAATGCCTTAATTTTATCATTGTAACTCAGTTGCTGCAGAAGGTGATGCTAATGCCTTGATTGACGTCTCTTAATCCCACTCTTTAGAGCCGAGGACTCTTACACACTCTTTGTCCCCTCAGTGCTAATAGCTAGATTAATTCAGCACTTCCCCTTGCTGTGTAAAAGGGATCTCATTCTTCATTCAGGTTTCATTGGCATGTGAGGCACATGGAACGCTCAACAAAAACATTCAAGATTGCAGAGTCATTGACGGGATTAGCAGGCATGCTTAGCAGGAGTGCTGGGAAATTCTGGCACACTAAACGATTCCATTGTAAGGATGGGCTATCCGGCTCTCACACGTTGGCAATGTGCTCGATGTTTCAGTACGTTTGAGATTTGTAATCCATATTTAGTGTGACCAAAACCAATTGTTTCTCCATTTAAAAGCAGAATGGATGAGCATGTTTGTAGTCTATGAATCAACATAATTGGCTGAATAGGGCTTCTGGGGAGGTTTGGTTCTAAAACGTCACAAGTCTGTGTTTTTTTTTTTTTTTTTTTTTTTTTTTTTTTTTTTTGGCTGGGCATGACTATTGTCTTGTTTTGCAGAGGCAGAAAATTACATTTTTTCCACCAAAATGGTGTTGGTTCTCCTGCCAGAGTCACTGCTTGGCTGGAGAATCTATAAACCTTTCTCAGAAATGGGCAGCATTTACAATTCCGCTGTCTTAGTGTCAGTGCCAAATGATGAGTATGTTAGCCTGCCTACAAATACACATCTTCTTACGAGTTTTCAGAGCATATTTTAATATCCAAAGTCATGTGATTGAGCTTTTTTTTCCCATTACAAACTGGTTTTTTTATTATTTATTTCTTTGCTGGATTTTTCCAAGTGCACAGATTCACCACAAATTGAAATTCTGTAATATTATTAACCCAAATAACAAACCCCCAAACAATAAAGCAGGATAAAAAAAATTAAAAATACCCAGCACTAAAATTTGATTTGAGCAGAATCATACATTTAAACACAAATACAGAATTTCAAAATAAATAATAAAATGAAACAAATTTTAAAAACATAAAAACAAAAGAGGTGCTCAGCTTAACTAAATATAGAGTCAGCCATTACTTATTAAAAATCTTTAACGAGCCAATGAATTAGAATTAGATTTTTTTCCAAGCTTTATACAACACCTCTTTAATCCACATGTCGAAGGTAGGGAGTACAAACTGCCTTTGATACAGTTGTTGAGGGTTATAAGCCTAATGAAACTCAAAGCCGTCATTTCATGCATACAATTAGTTTATTTTAAATAGAAAGGGGAACAGGAAAGTGACAGTGTTCTTGAAGCTTTTTTTTTTTTTTTAGTTAACATTCTTATGGGAGTGTTCTTTTTTATTTTGCATTAGTCTTGCCAGACTGATATACTGTTGTTCTAAAAACTTTACTTTGTTGCATCTCATTATTCTGTTTGTGGTTTCTTCTTGGAGACCAGAAGGTTGTAAGCTTCTGCTCTAGCGTTAGGGTGCTGTCCGTGGTTCTGAATTATCCACAGTCTTTCCACACTGCTGAATTGCACACATTGCAGACAACACTATTAATTCTTACATGTTAAAAATAGGTCCTCTTGAAACTCTCCATGTTTCTTTGTCAAAGAACAAGACCAAACCAAAACTGTTTCTGTATTTTTGAGGTTTTTTTCGAAATCCATGACAAACAAAGTTACACTAATGCCTTTTATAACAGGAGACAAAGTGGCTCAATACTCCAACATAACAAGAAAACTGCATTATGGAGCACCCCCAACACTTCACAACATGACCAGAAATTGCCTCAGTCTGAATACTTTTGTCCACACAAATTAGTTTTCTCAGCAGATGGATTTCATGCCAAAATCTATTCCACTCTGTTAAATTCTCGCCTAAATTGCTAAAGTGTCAATGGGTCATCCATCAATGAAAGTCTTTTCAGCACAAAGCCTCTGACATTTTCTCTTTGATCACATACTTTCACCTTGACTCTCTCACACTCTCAGACCAGGGCAAACTGTTCTCACACTCAATGCATTTAGAAAAGGGAGACAAAGCCACTGTCTCGCCTGCTATGGAAGCTATGCATGCATTTGTCCGGGGATTGAGAGTATTGATCTGTGGAGGGGTTATCTTGAGGCGAGGATGTGTTGGTGGTATAGCAGCTGTATAGGGACCTTTTGAGCAGACAAAGGACAGGCATGGAGAAAAGAAAGGAAGTTGGGCTTTGATTTATGGGTCTCATTGGCTAGTGGGTGTCTCTGGTGTCAATGTCGGTATACGAGGATAAATGTACAAACATGCATATGTGTGCACATACATAAGCCTACTTATGCTATATCTCACTTCTCTCTCTGTGTAAAGCTCACACACATATTTTATATACAAATTATATATCACATTTCAAAACACATTCACACCCCCAAAAAAAAAAAAAATCATCCCCTCCAACAAAAAAAAACGACCATATAGGTCGTTTGTGCAAGCACCTTATTACGACCTATTTTTACGTTTTAACGTTAAGCGGCCTCTAGTGGGCGTAAAAATAATGACAGTATCGCGTTGCGTCTGTCGTCATGAAATGACGTATAACGTCATTACCAATCAAAACGCACGTTTATTTAAATGCAATGTGTGGACTTTTTTTACACCGATCTCACAGTAATTCGTACATATTTTACTAGGAGGCTTATTCGTTCGAATGACCACACCTAACCCCACCCCCTAAACCTAACCCTCACAGAAATCATGCTAAATTATGATTTTTTGAGCATATACATTTTACGTGCACGTCCATTCTCGGGGATCGAACCCATGATAGCATGATTGCATATCAAGGTATAACGCAATAATCTACCAACTGAGCTACACGAAACGCAAATCACGGTGCAAATAAAAGAGTACAAAACATTAATATGAACACGACCTTTTGCCGATAGGGGCGCAATTGTAGTATACGCTCTGATGGGTCGTATTTCAGGGATTTGGACAAACGACCTATACGAGCGTATTAGTTGGAGGACAGGTTGGAACAAATATATTCTGGTAGTTCATATTTTCAGGATGCTCTCACACTCTCAAAAGCTTAATTCATTGGTGTGGCATTCTAAAAAAAAAGCATTAGATAACCATAAGTCATAAGGACCACTTTATCCCTATAGAGCTGTTCTCTTTGCATGGCTGCTTCTGTAATGATGCATAATGATACATCCACATTATTGCGGATGCAGATTATATGGTCAGAATGAAGGCTGTTTGTGTGTGCGTGTGTGCTCAAAACTGTACGGTTCCTGTAAAACCTCAAAGCAGTGTTTTCAGCATGTTTTCCAATCATTCAAGTATGATCCATATAAAAAATGTGTATGTGTGTGTGTGTGTGTGTGTGTGTGTGTGTGTGTGTGTGTGTGTGTGTGTGTATGTGTGTGTGTGTGTGTGTGTGTGTGTGTGTGTGTCAACACTTTTCACTTTCCCTAATTGCCCATGGCATGCTGGGACTGTTTAAATGAAACCCCACCACATTCGTTGCACACCGCTCAATATAGGAGATTAGGATCTTTCACACTGCTCCGTGATCAGCACTTACCAGTCAAACATGGCCTACAGCACAATGAGAGGAGGTGCAAAACAGATCTGGAATCAGAAGAGGGTAGTTCCTTCTGACTTGGAGGGATTACAGCTTTACCGGAAGAGGGAAGGAAAGAAAGGTTAAGCCACTGCTGGTTGCCAGATTCAGCACCTCTGCTTTTGCAGAGTTCATGTGTGCCTCACGCAGAGGGTCTGGTCCTTTATATTAGAGCACAGTGCCAACAGGACCCAGAGGGGAAACAGCACAGCTATTGTCGAGAACAGTAAGTTACTTATTTTAACTAACAATATATCTTAACTAATCTCATGTTTGATTAAATAACCATGTTTTTGGTTAAACACACTTGTTCTTTTTTAGGTTTGATTTTGAAGCCATAACAGGATTATGACTTTTTGCGGATTGCAAAAGAAAGTTACTTCATGTATTTTAATTGCATTTGACCTGTGGTTGTATTGTAGACTCCTGTGGGGACAGATGACTTTCAGTTATTTATCTTATTTTTGTCAACAAGCAAGGCATTTCCACAATTCATTTTTTTAACATCTGGTTGCAGTCAGCAGCAGGCTTGTATGTTAGCCTTATGATAAATCTCTGCTCTGCGTGATAAGCTACTTGCAGTGTGTCTATAAGCAGAGCGCATCAGATCACCTTGATGAAGAAAACTGCCAAAACTGCTTGTCTTAGCTGGGTTAAGCTGGCCTTCAAGCCTCACCGGAGCCCTTCTAAAATCAGCCAGCTGACCAATTTTGACCAGGCTGGAAGACGAGCAAAAAAGGGATACTGCAGTCTGTTTTAGGCTGTTTTTTCAGTAGGGCGGTCAATAAGCTCCAAGAACGCATTTGTTTTATAAGAATCGTGTAGTATGTGTTATTTCTGAGCACTTTGTATCTGGAAAAAAAGACGAAACTATAGCATATTTGTCTATCTTTGCGAAGAAAATAGGCGAGGTTTGAGCATTTCCCCGAGCGCGAGCAGCAATGCAGTCCAATCAATTACGTTTAATTCAATTCACTTAAACTTCCAGCGCGCTGCGAAAGAGAAGCATTTATTGATAATGAATTCAGAGCGCTCCTCCTCCTCCTCTCGTACTCCTGCTCGCCGCTGCGCATTAAGAGACAGCTGGCGATGAGAGGAATATCCCTCCACTCTCACTCTCCTCTCTGTCACCTCACTTGTGTTTTCCTCAAGCACTGCGGACAGAATACGCTGTGCGCAGAGCTTTATAAGACACGGCACAAGGAGGATGCGGACCGCCGGGGTTTGGCCAGCGACCGTCACTCACCCGGTCCCCCGGGACTGATTTTCGGTCAAAGATATTTAATAGGCGTATGTTTCGCCGTCTCCGCTGATTTCCGTGGATACCTGCTCGGATATTGTGTGATACGGCTCCAGGATGAAGAGGATGAACGTAAGCACTCCAAGTGTGTTACTGTGCAAGCATGCTGCCTGCATTCGTTGTGCGTTGAACCGCAGCTGAGTTTATTTTGTTTGGAATTGGCTTTACTGTACGATGAACGCGCAACTTTGTCGTCTTCGAATGTGTTTAGCATTTTGGCAGGTGTGATATTATAGCATGAAACGCAACTAAGACAAGTGATCTTCAAGTCTCTTCAATATAAGATTCGTCGTTCGCTGAGACAGAAAATTGTCCATTGATCGTTGCGTTTGTGCGGAGATGCAGTTCGTGACCGGTTGCATTTACGCGTTTTATCTTGATTACACCAATATTACTGAAAAATGGTATAAAGTGATAAAGTAGACATGATGTAGTGTGTTTTCTTTTCAGTTAACTCTTTATTGCGTGCGGATCTTGCGTTATGGTAATTCCAGGCATTCCTCAAGCAATAAGTCATTTACAACTAGAGATGTGAATCGATTCTGGTTGCGATTCTGATTTCTTTTAACGATTCCTCGACGGTTCCACTAGTAACTCCTTCAGTAAAAAAGAAAAATCCCATTTTTAGGGGGAAAGAAATGCAATAGTGTAATTACATTCGCTGCCCTCATCAGTATTTTTCATTTTGATAATAAATCAAAGGTAATATAATTATTAAAAAAGAATGTTTGCACAGACCTTTGATTACTTTAACCAAACAATACATTATACTTGCAGTATAAGTAAATTACTGTGAGAAAAAAAAACAAATATGATAATATTTCATTCATTCATTCACATATTTATACAAAATATGTCTTATATCTTTAAATACATGTTGCCATATGGTAAATCTCATGTGCCTTTGTTACAACATTTAGGTGGAATTCTTTTACCTTGACAGCATTCTAAAAATGCATCTCTCATGTGAGGGACACTGCAAAGAAGAAACAAGATGCAAGCGCAATAAAACTATCAAGTAAAAGGGTCATAAGAACCATTTGTTCAAAAAGTGGAATACACCATTTTCTCCAGAAAAAAAACTGTAAATTCTTAAGGGAGTGCTCGGTAAAGTTTTACTTAAACAATTCCAAGATTAACCACAGCAACAATCTCATTTTAAAACCTTTTAATTGCCAACTTTTAATTTTCAGGATCTACTTTTAGGTAAACATGTGCTTTGTAAATGGAAAAATACTGGGGTGCAATTCCCAAAATCAACTATGGTAGCAAGTTTCTTCATACCAATAGAGTTAGCTAATGCTTTTGGGAAATGCACCCCATGACAATTAGTTTGTTGCTTCATGTAGTACAATTTATGGGTATTTACCTGTTTATTAAATAGCGTTGTGTAAGTAAGCCTTTTGATTGTTGTGGACATGCCATCTTGAATATTCACTGCCTTAATTTGCAATAGCATACTACTATTTAGTATAGTATGAATAGTATGCTTGAAAATCATACACAGTGATTATTTAATAATAGCGATGAATCTATTCCAAGTTCACTCACTGTTACTATGGTTACAACTAAGGTGAGAATAGAAAACAATATAAATGATAAAGGCTGTATAAACAATAACTTCTGAGTCACACTTATTAATGAATATATGTGTTAATTCCAAACATTTGAAAGTGTGAGTGCAATCTTTTATCCATTAAAATGAAGTGGCTCATAAGAGTCAGTGTTTTGGGAGTCACGCGTTATTTATTTATTTATTTGATTCACTAAAAAGAACCAACTCGTAAGAGTCATTTGTGCAGGAATCAGACTACACTGGCCGTTGTATATTATGAGCAGTATATTCAGTAGCGGTAATAAAATGGAACTGCTTTTGAATTGGAACTAGTTCACATTTGCCATCACATTTACCAAGATGGTTAACCAGATTTGCTTCACTGACAAAAAGAAAGCTGCTTGATTTGAAAGTAATGTTTGTTTGAGGCAAACATCATAGATCAATACACTACTGACTATAGAAAAAGGACCTTTTTGCTCACTAAATTTTGTTTATGCAACTACTTCTCAGTCCTTACGAGTTTCAACCAAACTATGTGCGTAAAAATGCTGCATCCGTCCATCCATTCATTCCCTTCAGTATTTCAAAACCATAATCTTGAGTTCCAAAACATGTTAAATTCTGTTTGCAGCCACGTTGGAAGTCGCCACCCATGTGGCCGTCCGGAGTGGGCAGCAGGCAGCCCTGTCCCCGTGACTCTGCTCTGCGCAGAGCAGCCATCAGTGGCAACGTCCTTGCGCTCCCACCGTTCCATGTCCCCACGGGCAGGAGTGTCCGCGTCTTCATCTGTGCCAACCCTGATGGTAAGAGCATGCAGTAGCTTTTTTCCACATTGTAAATTGAAAAAAAAAATATATATACTGTATATTTGGGGTTCTTTACTGCACCCTTTTGAAGGTGCTTCAAAAAATCTATCTTTTACTCATGATAGATACATGAACGTGTGTGTATGTGAACTCTGGAATCACCCAAACCCAAGGTCCATACTATTTGCAGAGAACAAACACAGTGTTCTGTCAACTAGACTGACACCTGTTAATGCACAAGCGATGTGCAAGACATGCTTTATCATCCACTGTGTTAATGAACCAGATTTTACTGTAATGAATTCAGATGGCAGCGACAGTTCCACATCATGTCGTTTCATAACACATGCTGCCATCCTCAGAGATATGGCCGTTGCTAATGTCTGCAGGACCGCTGTACCATGTGCTTTGACAAGAGCAGCAGTGACAGCAGTTAGTGGAGCCGTCTGTCTCAGCACTGAACATGGGTTTCAACGTTCCACAAAAACACAGGCCAAGCAACCATGACACAAAATATTGTGCTGCTCTACAGTTATACAGTCTCTAATATTAAAATAGGGGAGCTCTCAGTGTTCTACTTGCTCATGGCTGTGGGAAAGTGGTTAACGGAGTGGGAATTTCTTGCTGCTATCCTGAGAAATCTTTGAGAGGTCATCATTCCCACCATCGATTGCTCATTTTTACATCTTAAGCCTTAAACCCAGTGCTGCTAAGAATTGACCTTAGATTTAATGAGTGCCAGGGGAACTAGACGGCACATATGCAGTCATAGATTTAAATATGGGCTGCAGGGAGACCTTAAAATAGTACTTCTAATCTAGGAGTAAACAAGCCAAGGGAAAGTATAAAATGGGTTAGGAGGGAGAAAGAGAAATGGAGAAATGAGTGCAGAGAATTGAGGATGAAGTGAAAGGAGGGAAGATACCGGTGAATAAATTAGATCTGCGCAAGGACGTCTGAAATAAAATGATGACCTTTCAGGCTGGAGGATTAATGATAAAGACTCTTTAAATTGCAGCTATAACATAGGTGCCCTTGTCGTGTATTCATGCATTATTCCTAAATAAAAATAAGAATAAAAACAGGCCATTGTTTATTGTTATTAAATTATAGTATAGAATATTATGTAAAACAAAATGTAAAAATTATTGGTCACACTTTATATTAGGTGGCCTTAACTACTATGTACTTACCAATTTTTGTACAATATAATTATTATGTATGGATATATTAGTGCTTTGTAATTACATTTAAAGCTCTTGCATTTAATGAACATCTGTAGTTACACTGTTAACTACAAACCCAACCCTTACCCCAAAACCAAACCATACCTCAAACTCATTTGCAGTAAATGTGGGAATTTTCCAGAAAAAAAAAAAAAAAAAAACATGTAGTTACACAACAAATCCATACTATAAAGTGTGACCAGTGGTAACACTTTAGTATAGGGACCAATTCTCATATAAAGTAGTTGCTTGTTAGCATGCATACTTATAATATTTTGGATGTTTAATAGTACTTATAAAGCACATATTCTGCATAACCATATTTTACATCCATAATTCTATCCAATACCTAAATTTAAATGAGCAGTTTATTGAGACAAATGTCATGGTTAATGGTTTGTTAATAGTGAGAATTGAACCTTAAAATAAAGTCTTACCTGACCAATTTATTTAAAAAAAAAAAAAAAAAAAAAAAATCATAATTATTTTTAATTATAAGGTAAAATGTGTCTTGTTAAATACTTTTTCATATCTCAATTAAATATGAAGAGACAGCTATAAATAAACCATTCAAGCATAAACACTGTGGCACTCTTGCTGTCAAAACATTCTTTATTTTGTTTGACTATCCTGACCAACCGACACAGCAACATTGGCTCAACCAATGTGTGAGTTTGGGGCAGGACTGACTGTTTGTTCAACCAGTGGCAGACAGAGCGAGTGTTTGGAAAACTAGTTTTAAATAGTCATTATGTTTGCAGTTTCATTTGGTGAAGCTGGCAGTATATAAACCACACATTTCAGCTTTAAATTTAATAGCTTTCTATTTATTTCTCCATAGGATTTCCGCATTTAAACATCATTGTGCATAAACTCATTTAACCATCAATGAATGCAGTACATGCTGGAATACTATAGAGTCCGAAGCCTACTGCAATAGAAAGATACTACAGGGATTTTGTCCGCAGTCAGCCCTGAAAAGCCAGCTGCTTGAAGATGCTTTAGTGAGAGGCAGAGGTGATTCTCTGTGCTGAGAGAGTGTGAGGTGGAGTGTGGAATCTGATGTACTGGACCTGTAGATGCACAACTCAGAGGTGATGTCAAGGTAGAATTAATGATACTTTCAGTGGCTGAACGAGCCAGCTGGGCTTTGGTGCAATGCTCTTTCTCCTTAAGCACTAGAGGGAGCAATTTATATGTCGCAGAATGACAAAAAGGGAGTTGGCCTTGCACACTTTGTTGTCCGACAGTCTTACACGTCTCACTCTCATACAAGCCTTGACTTGAAAGGAATGATTTCAATTTGTGTTATTGAGCTATTGTCGAAGTCAGCTCTGTGATTTAGGGGGTCTACCAGGGGCAGTTAGGCCAGCAGTTGCTGGAGTCTTGCTGAGCTTGAGATTGAGGCTTTGAGGAAATGAATGTGATAACATTTATACGCTCGTTTGGTTTTTTGGTCTCTCTGTAGGGTAACCAAGGGCGACTAGAGTTTTATGTGCAAGAGTTTTATTCTGCTTTAAGGACCTTGAATTTAATGCCGCTGTGTTGTAACAGTATGTGTGGAGTTAGTCAACATGATTTATTATAGTGCATTTACTGTGTTTTAAATGCTGGGCTAAATCAAGCCTTGATACTCCTTTTTTGTTCATAAAAGTAATTTTTTATGTCATTATAATTTTTTTTATTTATTTTTTATTTTTTTTTACTTGATATGATTATTCGGTAACCACTTAAATTTTCAACCCAGGCTCATTTACATTTCTGCAACACTGCTATTACGTACCTTACTGCACGTTCATAGAAGTTTCAAAGTGAAACGTCCAGTGAGTGGCGTTAAAATGCGGGTTCAATACGTGACCCTGGAACATATTTGTTACGATGATATAGGCACGTATTGCTGTGTTTGTATTACATTGCTTCAGGTACATATTGCGGTGGTTTGTAATTCAAATATCAGAGGAATCTCGCTAAATTAAATGCTCTATCGTGTTGGAAATATCCCCTACACCAAACCCAACCCTAAACCAATCTGATAGAGTTAACAAATGAAAAAGTGATATAAAAACATATTTGCTGATGCAGCCATGCTATTTTAAAGGTGGCATATCATGAAAATCTGACTTTTCCAGGTTTTAAGTGCTATAATCAGGTCCCCGGTGCATCTACCAACCAAGGAAACGTGAAAAAGATGAACCAACTAACTTTGTTTTGGTAAGCCTTTTTCTGCAAGCATCGGAAAAAACAAGCGCGTATGATTTCTTTCCGCTAGTGACGTTGCAAAGGGATCTCATTATAATATTACTGTGAAAGTTTGAGCAAAACATGCTAACTGTTCTGTCTTTGGCTGCACTGACTAGCACAGAACACTATTTAGAGTCCCAGCCTCAGAGGAGACAAGAGAGCAGTGGAATTATTGATTTATTTACTGTATATTGCTGCTGCCACACAGATCTAAAATAAATATGCAATTTATTTCACTGCTGTTTACCTTCAGAGACATATCCAACAAACTCATGTTTGTTTTTAATGTAAACTTGTGTGTGTGAATGAGAACTTAGTTTAGTACTCACATGCTGTGACCACTACTTTCTGTACGTGTGCACTCAGAAAAAATGTACAGTATATAAGAAGTTTAAACTCATATGGTTTAAAATGCATGATTTCAGCACGATAAACATGATAATCAGAACCAAAACAGATGTTTTTTAGCAGGTACAAGCTGTAACGGCACAGCTCTATTCTGGAAAAGGGGGCGGGGAGCAGCAGCTCATTTGCATTTAAAGAGACAGGCTTGAAAAACAGAGTGTTTCTGCTTCCATTCAATATAGCCATTTTCAAAATAACATAAATGATCTGTGGGGTATTTTGAGCTGAAACTTCACAGACACATTCTGGGGACACCAGAGACTTATATTACATATTGTAAAAAGGGGCATAGTATGTCTCCTTTAACTTCTTTGTGTGCATTTGAGCTGTTTTGTTGAACCGTAGTTTCACGGGGTTCGTACCGGAGCTCTTCATCAATCAAGTGCAACACCGTGTCGTGTGTGCTACCGAGCAAACCTACTGAATTAGGAAACTCATGCATATGAAACTGGATATGTGATGACATGTTTAAAAGTATCAGTTTTCAAATCTCGCAGCATGTTAACATTGTTATGAATTCATGGCCTAATATTCCTCTAGTAATTATGAAAAATTAGGCTTTATTAATCAAAAAGTTCCCTGTGTTTTACTGCCTCTAGTGTTCATTTCAACTGGAAACAGCGATTCGTATGTATAGGTACGTTTTTGACAGAAATGTAGGTAGAGGCACATACAGTATTTACAATGAGCCTATGTTGTAAATTTTAGATTCAATTAGGATTTTGACCAAACTGACTTGTTGGGATGGCCACGTTACTTTTTTGAGGAAATATCTGAATGATGTACCCTCAAATGAGATGAAGAAGATAGTTTTGTGTTTTAAATGCAAGTCACCGCCTCTATTTCACTGCAATGATTCACACTCATTGGTTGCCACCTCTGTAGATACACTACTAGCATAGTTTTGTTTAGTCATGAGAAAAGCAAAAATTAGACACACTTTTACTATTGTACTTTACACACAGACACAATCTGGAAATCCAATCAGTATCTGTATAAAGGGTGTAAATTACTTGGTAAAAAATAGAACCATACCATTCTCCACCCACGGTTCTGCGGTTCAACTTAAATCTGACAAGACATCTATAATATGGTTTGTTAAATATTATGGGTGCTCAGACTGATCGGCTACCGATCGCTATCAGCCAATAATCGGTTTGGGCTGTCTCTATAAAGGCCGATCTCATAAACCGATCCCAAGCTGATGACACACTTGCCATGAGAGGTTTGGCATTTCATGCTCATGTTAATGGATTTAAACATTTACACTACACCTGGCAGTGCGTTCCAGGATCGGTGCGTCTGCAGCAGCTCAGCGATAGTTTCTGCACCAAGTCTATTTTTGCTTTGCTGCAAGCGCTGAATTAATGTAACAGCGCATTGTTTGCGGTAAATATGAACATAGATTGACACAAAAATGTAGCAATTACACAATAAATGCATATAATTAAAGTCTACTGTGTTTTACAGTCAACACATATGGCTTTTTGGCTAGATTTAAAGGAAAAAAAACTTCAGATAAATAAAGCAATAATAGACAAAGTTCTTTATGAACTACAGGATTGCTTGTAATAAAGGTTTAAATGTAAAAGAAAAGGCAGTAGAGCTGACTGTTTCTGTCAGTGGTAAATTTTAATTTTGAATGTTTGTGATGACATTGGAAACATAGTTTAAATGTTTTGCCACTTGCTTGAGCAACTTAATGTATAAATCTAGAAGTAAAATGCATTGAATAATGTGTTGCTTATATTTATTGTATTTAAACACATCTATGAAAGACTGTATTACTGTACTGAGTAAAAAAAAAGAATCACAATTCTGAAAAAGCATTTTCAGTTACAATGGTTGGATTTGAATCAAAATAATGGATGAACAGATAACAGATGACTTGGCCGGGTTTTCTCAAAAACAATTCATCTTAGAGCTTAAGAGCATTTTCTACGAGTCATTTTGTGATCGTTCGTTATTGTTTCACGTCGGTTATTAAAATTTTAATCTAATGCTGTGTTCCAGACAACTCGGATTTAATATAATATAATATAATATAATATAATATAATATAATATAATAATATAATATAATATAATATAATATAATATAATATAATATTATAATTGTATTTTTTTACTTCAAACATGTTAAAAATATGTAAAAGAAAGGGGAAAAGGAAAAAAAAATACGAAAAATTGTATTTGTTGATTTGTTTTTGTTTTATTGGTACTCATTTGAATATTTATTATGTGTTTTTTTTCCCTTTTTTATTTTTAATAGTTCGAAATGGAAATGAATAAATGAATGAATGAATAATATAATATTTTTATTATATTATATTATATTTTATTATATTATATTATATTATATTATATTATAGGGCATTATACGTATAATATTATACTTTACATAATAATAATACCCCCCCCCCCCAGTATTTGAGGTATATTTCCTACATGATTTATTTTATTAATTTTTTTGTTCAGTCATTAAATTTAGATGTGTATTTCTATTTTTTCTCACCTTTTTAATTATTTTTCATGTATAAATTCATTTAAATCAACAACAAAAAACAAGTAATAGAATGTACAATAAAGTACAATCAAATCCTTATATTATAATCACATTGCACTTAAAAAAAGTTAAAGGTGCAATCTGCCAATTGTCCTGCATGTGACCGCATAAATCGGTCTTCTTACGATGCACTTAGGGCTAAATGATTACTCCAGAGCAGATCTACGATGATTTTCAAGTGCTACTTAAGTTATGCTGCTTTTGGGAAACCGACTGTAATATTAAGATCAATCGTACTATCGTTTTTATGAACTTCTTAGGCTTACGAAGCTTTTGGGAAACGCAGCCCAGATCAGAAGCAGATTCCTGTGTGAAAGTACAATAAGTCCACCCTGCTTCTGCACCATTTACGTACCGCAAATGGACTGCATACGTACTACAAACGGAGTATTTGTGAACTGGTGTAAAAGGCCACCTCGCATACGTACAGCTCACGAAATCAGGCTTGTGCTGTCTGTAAGTTATTGTACAACAATTACGCACTGCAAGATCAAACATTAAGGTGAGATAATAATATATATATTTTTTTAAATTTCTAAAAACTGCCCCTTCCACCCCTCAAATTAAAAAAATCCCCCTTCACAAGAGTCACCTAAGAGGGGAATTCCCCCCATTTTCAAAAATGAAACACATACACACAAAAAATAAAAAAAAACCCACAACACATAAAAACCACAAATAATTCCACATGATAAAAAGAAGACTTTAGATACTGCTTCCTGTGATCGACGATCGATGATCGGCCCTTAAAAAATTTGATCGGAGCACCCCTATTAAAAATAACAAAACGTAAAAGAGACAGAGTTCTAATGTATGTTTCTGTTGTTGGAAGCATTCTAGCCTCCCGATACATTACAACAACAGCGATTAAAAAAAAAAAAAAAACAAACATGTACAAACCCGTCACTCTTTGTAAACTTTGTTCAATGCGAGTGCCGTATGCTAGAATATGACCAGTCATATGCTGTCAGAACAGCAGTGCTAATGCTTGCTAAAGAACTACTGAGTGTACCTGTTTGGATTATTGGTGACATCAGCCAGTCAGCATTGTCATTACTTCATTTTCACAGGCTTCAAAATAAGTCACATGGCATTCACAGATCAGTTGACTGGCTCAGAAAAATGTGAACAAGATCAAAGATCAGCAGTTGAGCTATTGCATTGAGATGAATGGAAATGCTAACAGACAGCATTCTCCAGGTACTATAGACCTTCTCGGTTGAGTCAGTATTAGTATGGTTGGCTAATTGGCAATGTGTTATTAGCACATTTCGGGAGTATCATCCTATGAATGGCTAATTTAGAATCATCTCTGCATATTAAATTATCATAGTATTTCTAACAGAGAAAAGATTAACACACTTCAACCTTTAATGCAACATTGCTTCATAAGCAATGCATTCAAAAACCCTCAAATGGCGTATAATAATGATAGATAATTATGTGCTTTGAATATTCAGATAATATTTTTGCCTTTGAGCATTTGGTAATTAGTTTACTAATGCCATGGAGCTAATGGATTGCCAACAGGAATGTGTTTTAGTCACAGATGGGATTTCATTTAGTCGTTAAGCACACGCGGTCAGGCGCCTTTGATGGGGAGCAATTCTCATTCCATCGTCCTCCATCTTGCAACCTCACCTAATCCCTAAGAGTCTTGTGCTTCAGCATCAGACAGCTGTATCAATACTGAGCTCATCTATATGCGACCATCCGTTCAGAGCCCGTGCTGCTGGAAACACATGTGAAAGCCCCATGGGATACGACTGCACAAAAGCTTGGGATCGAAATGAAGCAGATATTCATAAAGTATTAAAGCATGTTTAGAACATGGTAAGTGACTGTAAAAAGCTTTTAGCTTAAAATGTTATTGATGGTAATGTGGTGTGGCATACTATACAGCTCTCAAATATGGGTCTATATATTCATATGCTTTTAAGAACCAGTTTGTGAGCGTGTTGTTGGATGTGCCATTCTGAAGCTCTTAAACATAAATCTGAAATAAACACATAAAGGAAAATCACTTTATCATGTCTGATTCCATTCACAACAAAATTTCATGGCCACACTTTGTTCATTTGTTCCATCATTTTCATTTACTTAAATCACATTGTACCAATTCATTCTCTAATTTTATTTTGTAAATCATGGCCATGCAGTACTAATTATTTTTTTTTTTTTTACTTATTTTAGTAAAAAAAAAAAAAAAGTGTGGTCATGATTTAACTACAACAAGAAAAATTTAAAAGGTATGGCAACAAATTCTGTGGCCACAGTATTTATTTATTTTTATTTAATTATTCATTTTTATTATTAATATTATTATGCTACGTTTTGTAAATTCAAGAATATTTAACAAGCAAGACATGATTTTATTAACTGTGAAGTGACTGGATCATAAAAAGCTAGACATAAATGCTAGAATCGAGCCAGGTGTTTAGATGGTAATTATTTGTGATGTTAGTTATTAATAAAATAAAATAAAATAAAAAAATAAAAACCTATGGGATGCATTATTGCATTTCAAAAATGCTAGACAGGAAGCAACAGAATGGAACAAAATACAGGTGTCATGAGACATGTTTTTTGAACTCAGATACAAAGAATAAGAGACACTTAAACAGCATAATATGTTATTATGGTCAAAAATGTAACATTAAGCATATGTCTACGTAGAAAAACAATAGAAAAACAACAGATGGATGCAAGAATGCATTCTGTGTGTGAAAGTCCTGGAACTGGCAACACTTTAAATTGATAGTTCACGTTAACTACATGTCTGCTACCAATAGAGTAGAGTATTAGTAGACTGCCTGCTTAAAATCTGCTAACAGCTAATTTAGATGATCTCTCAACAGACATTTGACTAACTGTAAGTAACTTTGCAACTGTAAGTAACGCATCAACTTATTCTACTAACCCTAAACTAATAGTCTACTCATATTCTAATAGTTGGCAATTAGTTGACATGTACAGTAGTTACTTATAGTTATTAGAATGTCTAAAGTGGCAAGGGCACTTAATGTAAATAGGGTCCAATTTGATTTCATGTTCAATTTTAATGTAGGAGACTGGAAAATCTCATTAGTCCATATATCTATTTAATGGCAGCCTTTCTGGGCTTTGATTGGGGCTACATGATTTTATTATAGAAATTATAAAGTCTCATTCAATTAATTTATTTCTCACACCCTTTCATAACTCCCGCCTTTGTCTTTCCTCACTTTCCTTCGTTCCTTCCTTCAATTCAGTCTGGTTCAATAATGCTTTATTGGCATTATTCCCTTTCCCCCCAACCTGTAGTGAATGAGCTTACTATTTTTTTTCCTTTTTCTCCCTGTTCTTTTTTTTTTTTTTTTTTCTATGTCAGTCATGTCAGACATTTCAAACATGCCACATGTAAATGTGGAGGCCAGCACAGCAGTTCATATAGCTGGTGGTTCTTTTATTCTTTTCTTTGCCTCTCTATTTTTCTTACTTTCTTTTTCTCCATACCTACAGTATATCTTTGCCTCAATTTGCAGATGGATACATTTTGAAAGCTTGAATCTGTTATGCAAATTCGCTGTCTAAAGCACTCTCCAGTGCGTGGCACGTTAATTCGTTTATGACTATATGAAGATATCTGTATTTCCCTGGTGTTTTGCCTGTCTGTAACGTGTCTTGTCTACTAACTTGACAATAATGTGGTCTAAAGGTTTCTTTTGTTCTGAGAATGGTTTGTTTGCATGCAAGGAGATTATTACAACATTGGACGTTGAATGATTAGACCACAACAAACCTTTTGAAATAAACCTTTACATTTTTTTTAAAGATCATGTGTTATGTTTTTTTTTTTTTTTGTTAATATGAAAGGGCAGTAATAATTTTGTTCAAAAGGTGCAATCACATTTCCTGCTGTTTGGTGAATGGTCATGGGCAAAATAAAGTAATTTCAGTAGGACCATTTGTGTATTTGTAAATTGTGAATTTTGCATGAGGATGACAGATTTGTCCATGTAGATTTCAGGGTGGGTTATAGTTGGTCAACCGAATGTGTCGTGTTGACAACAGAAAGCTGCTTGGCATGAAAGTGACATTTGTGTAAGCTGTCAGGGCTCGGAAAATTCCAAAATCGCTGGTAGCCCTTCAAGCAGACATTCTTCAGATTTTGGTAGCCCAAAATGAATCAGAATCAGAATGAGCTTTTATTGCCAGGTAAGTTTACACATACAAAGAATTTGTTTTGGTGACAGAAGCTTCCACAGTGTAACAGAATGACAGTGACAGAACAAAAAACAGATTAAAAAAAAATGGACCAGGTAAGTAAGGAATAAAAAAATATGCAAATTGACAATTGTATGTACAGATATATAACAATAGACAGTTGTATGTACTGGTATATTATGTGCAAACTGAAATGTAGACTAAGTATGTGTGTTAGATAAATAAGTGTATAAATAGTGTGTGTTCCACAATTATTGTCAGGTGTTCATGAGATGGATTGCCTGAGGGAAGAAACTGTTCCTGTGTCTGGTTGTTCTGGTGCTCAGAGCCGTTTTCTGTAATCGCTTTTCACAGAAATTGTGCTAATTCTCGTGCCGGTGTATCATCGAAATCTGAGCCGTTGAAAGGCTGCTGTTCGTGGGGAAACTGCTAACTTTAGACTGTGGCCTCACTTTACACTCGTAGCTCAAAGATGCTGTAACTGACTCCAAAACCTTCCCATAAACAAACAGTACTGAGTTTAGAGAACATAAATTAACATCAAATTAACTTAAACTCAGTACTATAACGAAAAAAATCAATTTATGTTATGCAAGACAAAAGGTGTTTCCATCATGTGAAGCGACCGCTGCTGACTGACATCTCGTCCTTATGTTGCGTTGCATAAAATAATACAATTTACAGCACAGTAAAGACATTATAAATGAAATAAAATTTATACAAACCTTTATTTCACTGAAGAAGTGCACCAAATCTGCAGTGCTGAGAACTGCTCTGTCCTGTAGAGGATTCAAAAAGGCTGACTGTAACTCAGCAGCTGGGTTGTTTAACCCAGTGGTTGGGTAGAAAAAAAAATAGACAAGCGTTAAAAATGACCCAACTTATTTACAGAAAAACTACCCAGCACCTGGGTAAAAATATTAAAAACAACCCAATAAAATGACCCAACGGCCAGAAGCCAGCATTTGGATAAAAAAAAATAACCCGGCATTTTTTAGAGTGTATGTACTTACATTTAGTGACGTGCCATGTGGCCAGGTATGGTGACCCATACTAGGAATTAGTGCTCTGCATTTATCCCATCCAAAGTGCACACACACACCGTGAACACACACCTGGAGCAGTGGGCAGCCATTTTTGCTGCGGCGCCCGGGGAGCAGTTGGGGGTTCGACGCCTTGCTCAGGGGCACCTCAGTCATGGTATTGAAGGTGGGAGAGAGCGCCGTACATAGACACAGGAAGTGCTCATAATACCAAGTTTCAAGCATTGTTCAAGTAAGTACAAGCTAGACAAAGAATGATTAAAGAAAGAAGTCAGATAGTGATGAAAGAGATGAGTTTTCAGCTGACGCTTGACATTTTTCAGTGAATCATCATTCCGGATAGGGGTTGGAAGATCATTCCACCAGCCAGGAATAGTGAACAAGAATGTTCTGGAAAGTGATTTTGTGCCACTCTGTGATGGTACCACGAGGTGTCGCTCACTCATAGATCTCAGACTTCTGGAGGAGATGTAGATTCTCAAAAGTGAGTGGAAGTAGAGGGTGCTGAGCCTGTGGCTGTTGTCGTGCCGCTGCATTCTGAATCATTTGTAGAGGCTTGATTGTGCATGATGTAAGTCCAGCCAGAAGAGCATTGCAGTAGTCCAGCCTAGAATTGACAAGGGCCTGGACAAGCAGCATGCTCTGTTAGGAAGGGCCTGATCTTTCTGATGTTGTGCAATGCAAACCTGCGAGATCAAGCAGTTTTTGCAATGGAAAGTCAGCTGGTCATCAAAGATTACACCAAGATTTCTGACCGAACTTGATGGGGTAATTGTTGATGAACCTTACTGGATGGTGAAATTTTGCTGTAGAGTTGGAGTGGCAGGGAAGACAAGGAGCTCATTCTTTGCCAGTTTGAGGTGATGTTCTTTCATCCATGCCGAGATGTCCGCCAGGCAGCCTGATATCCGTGCAGCTACCGTTGGATCATCTATGTATCCATGTTGTATCCATTGAGTGTTGTGATTCCAAGAAAACATCTGCACATAAAAACAAACAGAAGCATCAGGATAAAGTTAAGTATTGAATGAAACTAGCTCAATAAAATAAATGTCAAAATGCCACTTATACTGTACAATACAATCAGCATTTGCCAGTAATTAAAGGGTACTTCTGAACATAATTTAAGATAATTTGGATGAAAACCAGGAGGCTCAAGACTGTCCCATAGACTGCCAAATAAAAAACAGTTTCAAGGTCTAGGAAAGTATAAAAAGCATCGTCAGAATAGTCCATCTGCCATCAGTGATTCAACCGAAACGTTATGAAGCGACAAGAATACTTTTTGTACACAAAGAAAACAAAAATAATGGTTGAACCATTAATGGTAGATGGACTATTCTGACGATGCTTTTCATACTTTTCTGGGTTTTGGCAGTGTTAATTGTTTGGCAGTCAATGGGACAGTCACAAGCCTCCCGGTTTTCATCCAAAATATCTTAAATTGTGTTCCAAAGACGAACGAAGCTTTTACGGGTTTGGAAGGACATGGGGGTAAGTGATTAGTTAATAAATTTTCATTATGGGGTGGAGTAACCCTTTACACTAAATAAGTAACATTTTCTCAAATGAAATTACTCAAGTAAAACATGTTACCTTTGAAAAAATTCAAGTGTGCAAAAGATGCCTGCTCCCGGAATGCCAGACTGAAGTTGTAATAAGACTGCAAATCCAGCCCCAAAGTTGAGGTATGAATTTGCAACCATCTGACCCTCAAATAGTCAAAAGCCACTGGGTGCACCTGAAATGAATAAATATAAACAATAATGTAACCTACAATGCAGTATTTCAATATAAAATGTAATCTAAATTACAAGTTTATCAAATGATTTAAATAATTAATACATTACCTAATATAATCAGCTTCAGAGTCTTGGAGCATTTCTCCACATCAGCTGCTATTCTTTGAACCTACAAGAAATAAAGGAAATTATCTTGTGATTTTTTTAAAATGTATTTACATAAATGAGACCAAAATGAACACCCAAAAAAAGGCATATATTTTAAAATAAACAAACTCTTGCATTTTATCAATAAATTAAATTATAATAATACACTGTAGAACTGTACCACCAATCAAATTAAATGATTTACAATGCAAAATTACAACTGTGTTATGACATTAATGTTTTACATTCATTTTTGAAAATACAATTAAGAAATGTTGGAAAAATGCAATGATACTTTTTAAACGTAATACTAAACGTGGAACTATTTTCGTTGGTGAAATACAACAACAGTCAATATTGTGTCTAAAAAAAGTAAGTAACTTGTTAACTAATTGTTTATTGAACTATGTATTTGCAATCGTGATACTCAGCAAAACAGCTCACTTGTTATGCTACTTAACAATATCATATGTTATAAATAAACTCACCAGATAAACATTTAAACTCATGTATATTCCGTGAGTTTATGTGCACCGTTAAACTTGTTTTGATGTTGAATGTAACGATAATATAATCAGAATCAGTCTCGTGTTTCGATGCTTCCTTAGTTATTGTTTTTTTCCACTCAAATTTTTATCAGGGTAACTTGTCCAGTCGGGCATATAAAGTTGTCTTTCACTTAAAAAATGGCTCAGACCAGCTTTAATGTTGAGTACAACTACAGAATATACATAATTTTTCATTAACGTGTAGTTATTAATTATAGTAAGGTGTCACGTCAATATGGGACAGTTGAACACATATAAACAAATGAAATTTCACATATTTTGCTGTTCGTCAGTTATTTCAACAGATAGTAGTTACTATGACAATGGTTTGCATTGGGCTTTACGTTAAAAGTTAGGTAAACACTACTTTAAATGCTCTCAATAAGAAAATGTAACTGCCAAAATGAGAAAAATGCAGAATTTAACCCTAACTATGCTGTGATAGCAATTTCCATCTTACTGCACATAAGTACCCAAGGCCACTTGTCTAAATGTCATGATAGGAGGCTATTGTGACATTACTGTATATTGCTTTTACATTAACTTAAATAAATATAAAAGGATATATTTCTTAAGTAAAATTAAGTGAACTTACCAGGAATTATGAGTAAAGCCTCTAAACTTCAATCATTCTCGCGCTGCTCCATTCGGCTGGATTTCAGATTTGAATGATGCGTGTGCAATCCCATAATGCCACACTACAGTAAGATAGTGTAAAAAGCAGGAGCTACAGAGACAACACCTGCTTCTTGTAAATGAATTACAGTTGACATGGAAATATACTGTTAACAACTGTAAAACCTTATTTGACCCATAATGCATTGCTAATTACAGCTACATCTTGTAAAATGTTTAAACAGTATAATATTAATATTAATATTAATAATAATATTAATATTTAATATTCTGTAAAAAAAATTACAGTGTGGGTTAAGGTGTATGGGATGGGTCAACAGTGTAATTATAATGTAATTACAGAATTTAATAATTGTATGTATTTACATGCAGGTAGTTTTTTTAATATAAGTTCAATGTAAAAAAAAAAAAAAAAAAAACGTACACAATATGATTAATTTCAATGTAGGTATAGTAATTATGGCCACCTACAGTAATATAGAGTGGCACCATTTTGGATAGACTACCTAGATATACACTATTTAATATGTCTGTAATATTACTGTGCAAATAATCACGCTTTTGGAGTTATTCATGGTCTGTTAAAGTAATCTGTTAATACTTTTAAACTTTTAAATTTATTTTAATGTTCAGGGCTTGAAGAATGAATAGAATAATGTCTCCTCGTTATACTCAGTTTTTGAAAATGTTTATTTTTACGTTCACTGGGTGAACCTTTGGCTGTCAAACATGAATATAAATATGACCTTTACTTTAATATGACCACATCTTAAAGTTACAATGAAATAGAAGTAGCGGTAAATATTTACTTTCGTACTGTGAAATTTAAGATGTGGGTGTTGCACTCAAAACTCATGGCCAAATGTGAATTTGCATGTGTGGGTGGTGGAAGGTCCATCAGAAGGTCCAGATATGATATTTTGATTAAACATTAAAAGGTCAATACATTAAACAAATAAAACATATGCACAGGTGAATTGTTCACAATATTTTCACAACATACACATTTTTATTTAATGCCAATTTAAAGAAAAGTGCTTGTCTTGCTTGGATAATCATGTTTTAGTTTTGTTGGGGTGAGAAAAAAGTTAAAAGAGTACAGGAAGACATGAAAAGAGAAGGGAAAGTTATCAAGGTAGCCAGTTCAAAAGATTGTGGGTGGGAAACAAAAACTCTAAATAGTTTCACCACAGCATTTATTACTGACAAAAAAACAAAACTGGCACAGGAAAACAGTATGAGGGAAAAGTAACAAGCTGAGACTAGATACTTTATAGGACAGCCCAAAAAAGATCAGAATGGACAGTTATAAAAGATTTAAAACATGAAAGGCGCACGAGCTGTTCAACCCGCCAAAAATCTGAAATAGGTTGACACAGATAGAGATGCTGTAGCGAGCTGTGACACGCTGTCTTGGCTGACTGTATCTAGAGGGTTCAGAGCGCATGATTGGCCTCATCTTCCACAGAGAGCTATCCAGCCAGATTTTCCTGTTCTCTGTCGCAATATCGACTATCAGTGGAGAGCCTGCATAATAGCAAACTGATACAGACAAGTAGAAGAGGAAATGTCTCAGTTACATACGTAACCCTCATTCCCTGATGGTGGGAACGGAGACATTATGTTGTGACAACATAGGGGGTTTACTTGAGAGCCCCAATCTGCTCTGACTTTCAAAGAAAACACCAATGAATTTTGGCTAGTGCATTTTGCATGCCTGAGCCACTCCCCTTGCATACGGGTATAAATAGGCGACAGGTGCATACACTCATTAGGTTTTATACTGAGGAGCCGAGAACATGTCCCTGGCAACCAGCGATGGTTCAAGGTTGTGGCATAGGGACATAACATCTCTGTTCCCTCCATCATACGTAACCGAGACGTTCCCTATGTGTCGGTCACTACGAGTTATGTCGTGACGACAGGTGGTCCATGGAAAGCGCCACAACTTGAACCCCGTCACAACCCTGTAGCACTGCAAATGTTGAAAAGCAGCCACGTTGTCAGACAAATGCTGTAACCTTCCCAAAGCCCCAGCGCAAATTCGCTGACCTTGGCGCAAGCAGGCATCAAAAGGTGAGTACATCGCTGCTGGAGAAAGCCAGGGTGCTGTTCCTATGACAGAATTTTTTTTCTCAAGAAAAGGGATTTCGACCTTCATGAAAGGTGCTTCACGCCTTTCCTGTTTGTTGTTTACAGCTTGGCAGTAATGAAGGGGAAGCGAACCTTCCAGAGAAGGGCGTTATGGAGAGACCACATCCTGCCCGTAGGGAGGTATCATGTGGAGACACTGATATGGACTGACCCAGGCCTGGGGCAGTACTACATATAGAATGGGTCTCTGAGGCAGGTCCTACGTAGAAGTACAGAGGAATGGCTGCCAGCTGAGACTGACAGAGTGGTCTGTCAAAGGGAAGACACGGGTTCACAGAGAGGGAAACCTGGATGGCATAAAAGGCATCGCGTCCTGGCTCATCACATCACAGAGAGAATGGCCATAGATGCGTGGAGAGGCAGCACATCTCCGAGCCACGATCTCTTGGCTGCTGACGATAGGGGGCGTCGTGGGTGAGAGTGAGGAGGCAGCACGTCACTCACTGTCAACCCACAAGCCTGATAACCCGGAGGAAAAGGAAACTGCTCTTTTTTCGAGTTGCTGGACCAGTGGCGGAACAGAAACAAAATGGAACAAAGGATTCTCCCCCTGGCCCTCCTCCGGGGGAAGGAGTGGCACTGTTCTCGCCATCTCCTGAAAAAGAGCAGCTTCCCACATTAGGGGCTGGCTGGGACACGGAGGACGCCGCAGTCCTCTGGGAGGCTCGACGCACCAGCCTCGACGTGTTGGATGCCCAGACACTGATGGCAACACTCATGGCCATTGACAGAGGACAGGTAACAACCGCAACCAAGAGAACACGGACAGAACAGCATCTTTAAAAAGACATGAGCCATCCGTGCTGAGAAACAGCTTTTTTAGTTGAAGCACCCAGGAGAATCACTGAATCAACAGGGACACCACTGGTTGTGCCTTCACGCCAACCAGGGCTTCTTTCTTCCAGTCAGAATAAAAAGGCTTTGTGGAGAAGAAATCATTCACCCACTTGGCTCCGAAGCAAAAATCTGATGAGTGGATGCACCTGTCAACTATTTATACCTGTATGCACAGGGAGTGGCTCTGGTATGCAAAATCCACTAGCCAAAAGTCATTGGCATTTTCTCTGAAAGCCAGAGCGGATTGGGGCTCTCAAGTAAACCTCCTATGTTGCCACGACATAACTCGTAGTGACTGACAGATTGCTTTGGTAGGGTTGAAATGTGCGTAAAAATAGCAATCAAGTTCAGCTACCTTTTGTTGTCATTCCAAGGTAAATCAAAGCTTAGCAGAAAGATGCAAAGATAGATGTTTGACTACGCATCACCTATACGTAACGTGACCTTGACATTAGACTGTTGTGATAACAAAACGAATCTTTTCATATTCATATATGAGAATATTTTAGGTACTGTATCAAAGGTTTGTAAATGTAGGTTTAATTGTTTTGTGAATAGGGCGCTGGTGGTGTTTGTTTTCGCCTTGCTACTAGCAGCTGTGTACAGTAGTAAATACAGTAAGGATGACTATCCTCAATGTGTCAACTCTCATGCTTCACATTGCCCTGACTGTCTGTGACAAAGGGCATCATGGAATATTCAACAATATGCACTGCTGCTGTGTGCAAGATTCTGAGGCCACTAGTAAATGCTGCTATTTTTGCATTTTGGATTTTAATTTAACTCATTTTATTCACCACAAATTAATTCATAAGTGAATAATTTAAATTAATTTCAGAATGTTTTTGCTTTAATGGCAGCAGCACACAAGCTGCATGAACTGTACCAATTAGTTTCAAACCTGACAATCATCTTCTCATATTCTCATTTATCTTTAATATTTCTTATTTGATGTCATATTATTGCTATTTTTTACATTTTCAAAATAATGCAACTTTGTGTTTATTTCCAGGTTTTGAATCCAAGATTGTCAGTGTGATCTCAGACACTGTGTTTGTTTTTGCTCTGTTACTAGCAGCAGAGAACAGAAGTGACTACAATGTAAGCCGGGGTATCTCTGTTTTCAAGCCTTGCTGGCAGCTATCCCCCGAGAAAATACAGTGTATGAAAGAACGGGTTGAAGAGAGAACAAAAGACAGTTACTGAAAGAGAGATGTTTGTAGGTGTTTGTATGTGATTTGCTCGTAAACACTTATGTATATGATGTAAAGTACCTTAGAGGGAAAGACCTTCAACCCACATTGACATTGTTGTTGTTATTTGGACATGTATCACAGAAACACCATAGTATTCTTTGAAGTACCATGAAATACCACATTTATACCATGATGCATGAGTTTGGTAATCTTTGAGTGTTGTTGTTGTTAACTAAAAATAATATTGGTTGAAAAAAAAATTAATAAATGTAAAAAAAAAAAAAAAAAAAAAATTATTTGGCAACTAGTTAAAATATAAGTTTATGTTGAAGTACTAAATGACTTAATAAAAAACACTGAAATAAAAACAAAACAGGGTCACACTTTATTTTAAGGTCCGATTCTCATTATTATCAAACCATAAACTATGATGTTTGCCTCAATAAACTCATAATTTTCTGCTTATTAGTAGTTAGTAAGGTAGTTGTTAAATTCAGGTATTGGGTGAGATTAGGGATGTAGAATATGATCATGTAGAATATGTGCTTTATAACTACTAATAAACAGCCAATGTGTTAAAGGCATGCTGATAAGCAACTAGTTAATAGTGAGAATTGGTCCCTATACTAAAGTGTTACTCAAACCAGTAGAAACATAAAAAACATTTTTTTTTTTTTTTAAATACATTTTTAAATGACAAAAGCACATAAATTGACGAAAAAATTAAAATAAATGTAAAATGCAACCTGAAAATATAAAAATAAATTCAAAATATTAATAAATATACCAACACAGTACTTTTTTGTAATTACAACCTGTTAAAAATCTGAATAAATGGATTTACAGACATTTACAGGCAAAGATTTATGAATATTTACAGATAAATGTTTAAAATTCTGTCCTCTGAGTATCCTCTCTTAATATTCATAATTGTTTGTGTTTCCTGTCACAGATACAGAAGCAGAGAGAAATGCTCTGAAAGAACATGTCTATCCTAAACTCCGAGACTTCTGCAGGGAGAACTATGGCATTGAATTCCAGGTAACACAGTTGTCTTTTTTTCTCTCTCTCTCTTTCTTTCCTAACCTTCTGCTTTCTTCTTCTCACTCTTTTGGCTGGGAAGATAAAGTTTCTTAGGAACTATTATGTGATCTCAACACTGATATGCCCATGCAAGACGAAAGTATGTGTCTTTTATATTTGCCCTCGGGAGCATGGCCAGAAATAATCCCTTTTTCTCTTCCTCTCCTCTAGAGTGGTATTTACAATGCAAATGGTTTGTTGTCTGAGAGAATGGAGCAGTGGGGAGATTTTTATCGTGCAATTTGATAAACAAATGCAGTGCCTAGAAGAGGTACCATGGCCATTGGCGCTGACAGTGCGCTGAGATTTAACTGAGGCTACAAGGGTGTGGGGCTTGACCTGATTTCAAGAGCATCCCCTCAAGTAACAGATCTTTATGTAACAAGACTATGCCTTGTTAAACGCAAGCCTGCTCAGTGATTTTTCAGTGTCACTAAAAACATAAGTGACACTGATAATCATGATAGTATCTTTTTTTTTTATTTTTTTATTTACTGAACATTGCATTTAACAGTGTAATTTAAATTATTAGTAATGAAGAGGAAGTAACCGATGTTTGCTTCCGAAATGTGACGTACATCTGAAATGGATGGACGTGAAATTGATTATCAAATCTGATTTAGAATTTTGGATTGGATGGGTTAGGTGAATCCCTAAGCCCCATTCATGCTGTCAGAGACATGCAAAGTCAAAACGACATGATCCCATTCACATTCAGCAGAGAACTGCCAACTTCCAGTGACCGCTGGAGACAGAATGCAAGTGTGTCCAGTGATGGAACAAAGTAGCAAAAAGTTTAACTCTATGCAAATGAACAGCACATTTCAGGAGCAACTACAAAATGGGAGTGAAGTCAGTGTGAGCAGGTCTTTAGTCATAATCCCAAAATTGTTTTTCTAAAGATTAAATGTTACCAAATGTAAATTTAAATCCTAAACTTATAAAATATGTACCAGTAAACAGTTAAACAGTTAAAACAAGTAAACAGTCAGTAATAAAATGAAGAACAAAGAAACAAATTGCAAGCAATATAACAAAGGCATTAATGAGGTAAAAAGTGCTTGTTTTTCTGAAGTACCTAGCTGCAGCATTCGACAATAGGCATTTTTCAAGTAAACAAAGAAAGTAGCAAAACAAAGAAAGTAAGCAAAAGTACAATAAAACTACTTAAATTATTGGCAGTCTATACAATAATACTGATTAGGACTGTAAATAAAATCAGTAAAATTTTGCTTCACTATGAATTTCTTTAGTTCAACTTGCTTTAATCTAACAAGTTATCCACCAATTGCAGTTGTCAATATTGTTTAATATATTGTGTTTTTACTGTGTTTACATTTCTGTGGAATAGATTTTTGGTGCCATTAACTGACATACTCCAGTTTTAAGATACCTCTTCTTGAGTCCTGGTGTAATCTTCTCCTCATCCATCATTATAGATGAGCCATTATATCACTGCTTATCTTTTCATGAGTATGTCAGTTTATGCACATCAGGTGTGACTGATTTGAGAGTTGTATGTGACATCAAGGTCAGGCAGGAATAATGGGTTAAATAAAAATTTCTTCAAATATGAGATTTGGGGATGGAAACTAGTCATGTCCTATTGCTCAGACCTATTGTGATTGCATTGCTTATAAATTAAATGATTATAAGTCAAGTGGGCTCATAACAGCGCATACCTGTGATGAATCATTCCTTTCAGAAAATCAAGTGTTTTGAATCACAGAAGTGGACATTTAGAGCACTATTTCACTGAAAAACAAAAAACACACGTTCTTAATATGCATCAGTACTTGTTTTATTTTCAAGTATAAATATTGAAACATTCTTTTTAATTAATTTAAATTAGAGATATTTAGGCTTAAACTTACAACAATAAATGAATTCATTTATCAGGTCTAATTTTGCATCTGAAGTAAACGTGTCTTGTTTTAAGAATGTTTTTAATATCTTACTGGATATGTTGGTTAATAAATTTCCTTTTTAAATTACATTTATCTCATTATTGTTTAAGCTAAACTGAGAAGAAAACAAAGTTAGTTTAAGAGAGAAAGCAGAAAACTGAAAGAATTCGGGTGTGAGAGAGAGAAGGTGAGAAAGAAAAGTGAGAGACAGACAGAAAAAGAAGGGAGTTCTCTCAACCAGAAAATATGATGTGGCAAATTGCGATTCGTTCTGGTCACTGTTATTTGATTCTATTTCCTGTGGCGTCCCTGAGAGAATGGGTGCTGGATAGAGTGTGTCTGTGTACATGCGTGTGTGAGGCTACATTTCTCTGCCCAAGGCTTCATCCCAGTCCAGTCACAGCACACACACACACACACACACACACACAACTCAATCCTCTTAGCAGTGGTGGGATCAGGCCTGGAAGCGCTGTAACATGACAGTGTGGGACTCTGATAGGCTTTCACAGTGTGGGGAGTGAATTACGGCATATACCATAATCTGCTTTATATGAAAAGTTATAATGATAAGACTTTCTTTTTATTGAGTTGCAGTCGATTTTTGAAATTATTTTTACACATAATATGCTATATTGTGTTTACTGTTGATGTCAGATTATATTTTAATCAGTCATTCTTACAATTGGTTATATATTATGAGATTTGACCATCCCCTTCTTCTATTTCCTGATATTGAAATATCTTACTGCAAAATATAGCCTAATCATTTATATTAGAGGATGTCTGATAGTGGATTTTTGCAGATATGGAAAACTAAAATTGGAAAATAAGGCTGATAACTGATTAATTGAAAACCCCAAAGTCTTGTTTTTTCAGTCTTTCAAAATCTTTCATGTCCATTCAAACAAAACAAAGCTCAAAGAGATCAAAAATGGATGATCTCTTCTCCTCACATGACCCCCACATAGTCTCACTGTCGCCACAGACCATAGAGGTTCACACTTAAACCTCAGCAGACCATTTCAACAACTGTGTAATCTGTTCACTATCTCCCGATGAGCTTCCAGTCAGCTTGATCACATCAACACAGGCCCAGTCTTCACGCATCACACACATAAGTCCTGTTTTCATACCAACACCACTTCTTAATGATGGGCTTAATAATGAAATGAGAGCACAAGAGAGTTGCTGTAGGCACTTGTAGATCACTGGTAATGCTGTTTGGCTGCCATGACGACCGCAGCAGAGGCAAAGTTTGATTACAGGGCTGGAGTCGAGTCTAAATTTGTCAGGTAGCCTACTGAATTGACTAATTTGCATATAAACACATTTTTATAAATGTTTATTAATTATTGAGTTTGGTACGACTAAGTTGGTTTTCACAGGAGTTAAGCAATTGTGATTAAATGTCGCCCTGCACAATATACACACACAGTAATAATGATTTCTGACAAAATACTGTTGTCACTGCTGAAAAAAAAAAAATGAAATTCAAGATGTTAATATATCTTCTAATTAATTGATAATGAGTTTAATAACTAAATAATGTATCTCCTTCAAGCTATGTAAAATGATTTCAGTTTTTTTTTTTCTTTAAATGACAGTATTGGAATTTTTAATTAGAATGTTCAGTCACACTTTATTTTAAGGTCCAATTCTTGCTATTAACAAGCCATTAATTATGACTTTTGCCTCAATAAACTCCTAATTTGCTGCTTAGTAAGTATGGTAGTTGTTAAGTTTAGGTATTGGGTAGGATTAGGCATGTAAAATATGGTCATGCAGAATATATGTATATTTTTAAGTACAAATAAACAGGCAAAATGTTAATAATAGGCATAGTTATTAACATAGTTAACTAGTTAATAGTGAGAATTGGTCCCTATACAAAAGTGCTACCGAATGTTCTTGTACAATAAGATCATCTCCAGGTATAAAGAAATATTTTAAAATTAAATGGCCAGTCACAGACTTTTGACAGATTTTAATTCTCATAGATTTAGAGGGCTGATTAACTGATTAAGCATTTAGTCTGGGGCTTGTTGTTACACCACATGGTGTAATATGGAGAGTCACAATGGAACCTTCCATTCAATAGCTTATTATAGACATTTCAAGAAAATCTAAACAGATTAAAAAAAAAAATGCAAAACACAAAAATATAAAATTTCTGAAACCAACAAATTAATATAAAATATACAGATAATAATGTATGGCTAACAATTACTATAACTAAATAATAAACTCTAATAGTGCTCCTGTAGCTCAAGTGGTAGAGCATTGCGTTACCAAGCGCAAGGTTGGGGGTTTGATTCCCTGGGAACACATGATAGGTAAAAATTGCTAGCCTGAATGCACTGTAAGTCGCTTTGGATAAAAGCATCTGCTAAATGCATAAATTTAATTTAATGTATTCATTTAATTTTGAGTGCAATGCCCTCATCTCAAAAATCCAGTTACCAAACCAGTGGACAGAAGTCTTAAGGTCTTTGCACACTGAGTCTGAAATTTTCAAACTGTAAAAAATAAATACAACCTTATGTTGTGTCAATCACGTTTACACACTGCCTGTGAAACTTTTGTCCGTCATAAAAAAAAAAAAAACGGACCAGGTTCAATTTTCTGCGTTTTCGCATCCAAGCAATTTTCAAGCATTTTGATAGGAAAGGATGACAAATATGAAAAAAAAGAAAAAAAAAACAGACTCAGTGAGCAAAGAGCTTTAGTCCTTTTTTGAACAAGATACAAAACTACTGCTGGACTTTCGACTCAAATTGTGATTGTGCTCAGTCTCTTCTACATCTTTTGTTCTGTTATTGTGATCAAATGAATGTCCTTCAGAGTTTTCCTGTGGAACTAATGGATTTTGTGACATCCAAAGGGTCGTTAAAAAAAGAAAGTGTATCTGTGGAGAAAAAGGATATTAGCAGTTTGTGCCTGGGTTAATTGCCTTTCTTAAGGTCATAAAGGTGGTAGAGTGGGATTATGACCTATGTTACCATCATTTGGTGGCTCGTTCGCACTCCTCAGCAGGCTATGAATCTAACCCCAACCCCTACAGTCACCCTGGAAATTCATGGCCTGTTGTGTAAGTGCTTTGTGCTGGCGAGAGCACATTGGATCTGTCAGCACTCATTGGAGCTTCAGCAGATGAGAAGGTGAGAAAAAAGGATGGAAAACAGCCGAAGGGTAAACAGAAAGAGACAGAGAGAGATGAAAAGATAGAAGGACTGAAATACAAGCGCTCATTCCTCATGGGGTTTGGAGGTTATGCCTCGCTGTTGGTGCGTTTATCCATGGGCTTGTGTGGAATTGAGGTGGCTTCTACATTTTCAGCTGGAGCGCATCGATTATCCATTTGCAGAAAAAAAACCCCGGCCATTTTCATTCCAGGCATAGACATGATTGATGTAAAGGTTTTATGGTTTTAACATTTGGCTGCTCTCTCCTCACGTCTCTCTCTCTCTCTCTCTCTCTCTCTCTCTCTCTCTCTCTCTCTCTCTCTCTCTCTCTCTCTCTAAATTGAAAAGGCAAGCAGGCAAGGCAGCTGGTTGCCATAGCAGTAGTCTAATCGCAGAGGCACTCAAGAGCAGTGCATTGTGGGTAGTTTGTGAGATGAGATGAAGGCATGGAGATTGGTGACTGCTCCGAGGGGTTGAGGAACACGGTTCTCTCTGCAGGGTGGGTGAGCTAACAGCCTCTTAAATCAGTGGACTTCTGACAGGCCTTTTTATTCCTTGCTTTCTACCTTTTGCTATCTTATGGTTTTCATCTCCCACTGTGCCTCTGTTTCGCTCCTACTTTTGCTCTTGTAGATGCTTGTGTTGTCTTATTCTCTTATTCTCTTCTTGTTTTCGATAAATGAATGGTGTTAGCGTAAGATATAGTGTTCGACCAATGTACACGTTGGAGAATCATATTTCTCTTCTAATTGGCCCTTAATGGGGGTCATCAGTTGACTCATTTGTCTTCTCTTAAAGTGATACATTCATGTAGAGACAGGTGTCAGAAGGATGATAAATCATAACTCGTCTCCGGAGAATCTGTGGGCCTTTTCATTGGGCTGAAACTGGCAACTGCATTGTAAATGATGTTTGTAGCCTCCGCTCAATCGTTTTGGATCTCATCATAAAATCTGCTCATAACGCTGCGATTTCTAACCATTTGACTCTTGTGCTGTTTACCATTTAGATGATCGTTTTCTGTTTAGCAGAAGTAGGGATCACTGCAGGCAGCCAAAACAAGCTGAATCTTAGATTACGATTTCTGTTTACTGATACAGTATAGCTGTTTGTAGATATGTGTAATTATATATGGGTTGTTATACTAGTTAAGAATAAAGAGCAACATTTTTGTTTTGTTAAATATATCATACCCCATGTACAGTGTACATCTAATATAGGCTGTGAAATTTCGGTCACACTTTATTTTATGGTCCTGTTCTTGCTATTAACAAACCATTAACTATGACTTTTGCCTCAATAAACTCATCATTTGCTGTTTATTATTACTTAGTAAGGTAGTTGTTAAGTTTAGGTATTGGGTAGGATTAAGGATGTAGAATATAGTAATGCAGAATATGTATTTTATAATAAAAAGCCAATATGTTAATAATACGCATTCTAATAAGCAACTAGTTAATAGTGAGAGTTGGTCCCTATACTAGAGTGTTACTCAAACCAGTAGAAACATAAAAAAAAACATAAAAAATAAAAAAATGATGAAAGGCAAGCGCATAAATTGACTTTATAAAAGATTTCATAAAATTTCATATACAGTATATATAAATTTTTATATATGTATGTATATATATATATATATATATATATATATATATATATATATATATGCCTTGATTATATTGCATAATTTAGTCTGATAATTATTTTAAATATCCAGTATTCACTCATATGTATACACACAATATGGACAGATACTATCAATGAATGTAAAAAAATCTGTCATAGAGGCCTGAATGGTTCCAATATATGTGCTTCTCTTTATGAATAATCATGTCACCATCAAGTAATTGACAGCATGTCACCTATATATTTTCATTACAAAACAAGACTGTTCCTCAAAAAAACAGATTTTTATTTTTTTTATTTCTTCAGTCGCATACAAAGATTTGCCTCTGTTCTTTAATTCAGGGGTGTTCTGTGGGCTGTTTTTTAGGATAGTTTTCTACATGATTTCATTCCCTTTCGTTCCATATTCAAGGCATCGTCTGAAAGTTCTCGGAATAATCATGAAAACCGAGGAGAATAGAGAAGAAGCGTGAGACGTTGTCCTTTGAAGACAGATTATAGATGCAGTAAAGCCTGAAAGTATTAAAACCTGTCAACAACAGTGCTTGAGTTGTTTTGTCTATGATTTTTTTTTTTTTGGTGAAATTTTCCATTGATTTGGTTTATGGCTACCTACTTTGATGTCACCTCAAATGTCTTCAGGGTAAGTTTTGAATTTAAATGAAGAACTTTTCCAGCACTGACATTGACCAGTTTGACACACTTTCACCCTTTATCACCAGCCGTTTGGGATTTATGAAGCATTATGTTTGCAAATCCTCAGTTTGAGCTGTGTAATTATGTAAATACAGTCATATTTGCCTCGTGTTATGAAATTTTATGGCCAGAGCCCTCAGTAGCTGAGTAAACCTCATCATCATTTCTGTGGAGGCACTATTAGTGGAAAATGACAGCGTTTCAGTCTCTTTTACTCCAAGTCGGGGTGCAATATGTGCTGTGTTTAATGGTAATCACTGCATATGCATGTGATTGTGTAGCCCTGTGTGGTTTAAATGTGGGCTGTAATGCATTAAAGAAAGCAAGGAAACAGAATTCAAAATTTGTAATAGTTCTTTGCTCATGATACCAGTTAAATTGAGCTGTTTTCATAGTTCATAACAATGTGATTAGGTTGTCATTTACAAATATGGGCATCATTAAAATAGATGACAGCTTCTGTAATTTGAGGAATCAGTTGCAGACTCTGTGTTCATAAAAACTTGTTTTAGCATACGGGGAATAGGCTAAGCCATTAATTTCCCTCATATGGTTGACTCTGCTAACTCATCCAACTATTACAAATCTCATGGCTTTGTGGCTTGAGTTCCTCAAAATATCATTGTTTTGCTGAACATCACAGCTTTTTATACTGTCTTTCAGCTCCTTGATTAATTTTCTCAGGTTTGTTTTTTGTGTAAAGCATCAGATGCATGCTAATTGTCTCCTTGTGTCCCTCTCTCAGTTGTTCAGTGAAATCTAAGGAGGGTCTGTTTGTCATCTGTGTTGTCGTGTCCAGATGTTTGGGCTTCTTAACTGTCTATATATCTTGTTATCAGTCTTTCCCAGGGGCTGTGCTGTCACACTCTAATTGCTTGGTTAGTTAATAGTTCAGATCCATCAAGCTCAATGTGTGTAAGTGTTTGTGCACGAGTGTCAGCGTGTGCATGTGAAAGCATGACTGATTGCACTCATTCTGTTTGAGTGAAAACAGTTCTCCCACCACTTGCTCCACTGCTAGCAGCCAAAACGCAGTCCAGCCAATAAGAAAACTTCTTGCCAGTCTTTGCTGTGATCTACCAATCACAAAGAATGATCAAACCTGATTATCACACTTGAAGCCTGTTATTTGTCATTTCTGGACTAAACAGGCCTGTCATGTACCACTCCTGATGACAATGTAGAATGTCAATGAGTGTGTTTACATGCATGATCTTACAGTACATTGAGTACTTAATAAACATGTAAAGTCATGTAAACACGGTTTAAGCAAAACCTGATGTTTGCCCTTTATCCTGATTTCACTCCGTATGTAAACATCTGTAATGGCTTTCTGGCGGCTTACTCGTGTCTAGGTGCACGTGTTTTGACATCAAGACCAGTATATACCAGTTTTATTTTGCATCATGGGGACTGATGGATTGACTGATTGGTTCATTAATTGATTTTTAGATAGATCAGCAATAGTGTATATGGAAAACCTTTCAAAACCTGTTAATTGCAATGTGAAAATTAATGCACTGGTAACACCTTCCGTTAAGGCTCAATTTGTTAATCCATTAGCTATAATAAACAATAAACAGTGCTTTTAATAATAAAGATTCATTTTAATATTTACATATACTGATACATTATTATGAATTATTATGAATAAACATCATTATCAATGAAAAATGTGAATTGAAAACAAAATAAATGCCTATATATTTTCCAGTTTATGGGAGCTTTTGAGAAACAAATACTAAGAAACATATATTACTGTATTAGGATCCTTGTTTTTGCTGTGTGATGGTTTTATTTAAAATTTTGCTGTTTTGTCATTTTTGTTGTGTTGTGATGTTAAGAGCTCATCTTTTTACATTTGTTGATTGTCACCATTCTTGAAGTTTGTGTGTCAGTTATTGAGATATTGAGATCTGTGTTAAACCTTTTAAAGGGGTGGTTGCGATTCCACTTAGTTAGTTTTGTAATGTTGCTGTTTGAGCATAAACAATATCTGCAAAGTTACAATGCTGAAAGGTTCAATGAAACCGGTCTTTTAAAATTAAGTCAGTTTAATGCCTACAAAAACGGCTCATATAGGGACTACAACGAGCTACTTCCCGGGTTTGTGACATCATAAACCCTGATAAACCCCGCCCCCGGGAACATGCAACGAAGGGGGCGAGGACATGTTGCACTGCTTTAGAGAAGAGGAAGAGTTGTTGCCATGCCGTCAAAACTAGGGGTGCATGAAAAAAAATATATATTTTTTTTTTTTCTTACAGCCAATTCGGCATGGATTTTCCTTTTCAGCATTATAACGTATACATAAAAAGCTGCACATTTTTCATATGAAGTATTTCTCTCTTCTTAGAAGTTTGATTAGCATAGAGAGGTTGAGTGTAGAGCTCACATTATGTAGGCAGTCTCTTGTGCTTTATGTGCTGTTGGATGGAAGCCATGATTGTATTTGTTAAATGAAGTCTGGGAGGATGGCAGGACTCACAGTGGCTTGGTTTTTGCCAGCTGAGCAAAAGAAATGTGTTTGGGGTCCTAAAGAGCTACCACAATGTGAATGACATCAGAATTTTATTGGACTTGCTTGAGATTGCGAGAAAGAGAAAGACGTGACCAGCATAGACACATTAAATCAACATCAAATTAAACTAATCACACTCATACTCACACACTGAACAGATGTGATCAGCACACACACGCACACACACGCACACACAGAAACACATACTTGATTACGGAGCCCCAGTCCTTCAGCATATACACGCTCGCATGCGTGCAGCAGAAAGAGATTCCCCCTGCAGCGTGTTTGCCGTTTGAATTATCTGCACCAGTGACACTGATTCTGACAAATGTGTCCAGGGATATTCCTGTGTCCTGCCATACTGGTACTGAGGAAATGTCCTGTCTCTCTTCATTAAGTCCGTTACACACACACACACACACACACACACAAAGACACAAGCAATTTCATTCCCTCAGTCTTTTGTTCTTCTGTCATTTTACCACCAGTGGAGGTGAACCATTTTTGGTTTGAGGGTGCAAGAGTGTGTATATGTTTAAATGTATCTGTCTGTGTGTGTGTTTTAAGCTGATAGAAAGACCAAATACAGTGTATTAGAAAGGGCAAGGATGGGATTTCTTAAATTCTCTCATTTCTTTTCTGCCCAACTACCATCTCAAATTAATCTGGAATTTAGTATCTGCTCACATTAGAGAATGCACAGCATTTAGTCTTTTTAATAATAAAGCGTAGTGTCAGTTCAGGCAGGCCACATCGGTCAAGCTGGCATCGGCTGAAGGCCAGCTGATCCATGTTTGCCTATAAGAAATCAACACATGGCAGTCTGCATTCTATTTAAGTTGCCTTTTCAGCTACACTTCAGCTGCTCCTATCGTGCCGCATTGCGCTCATTACTGCTCTCCATCCCCAGCTCCTCCACAATCAGACAGTTATCACTTCAGCTCCATCCATTCAGCAAATCTGGAATTGTATTATTTTCCTTCTTGACATATGATTGTTCCTCATTTTAAATATAGTCTCTTGTATAATCAAGTACAGTTGTTATTCATTATTGTATATCATAAATCAGTGTTTGCAATGCAATGATCTGATTTAGCGTATGGTAAAAATAATTCTGCTGAAGCTGTTCTGTAACACTGTGGGGGGAAACAGTGTTGCTGCACTCCCTGCTCTAATGTATGGACAGTTGGAGAGTTTTTGCTCAGAACTGAATCATACTGAAAATCTTAATTATTGCTATTTGTCAATAAATCCTTTGATGAAAGTGGTCCTGAGTAAACAAATTAAAATAAGGTTTAAGACAAATCAATTATGTGATCAGTGATCTCAGGGGTGGTCAGTGTCTGTCCTGTAGAGCCATAATCTGGGTGAGTTTTTTTTTTTTTTTTATTGTATTGTACTGCTGTACTTTTATGTTGTATTGCCCAGGGAGTGCAGAAAGCAAATTAGCTTTATAGCAAACTCTGGCACAACAGCTGTGTTGTGCATGGTCCCTGTTGAGTAAACTAAATAAACTAAACTAACCTAAACTCAGACATGCTCCCAGATATAATGTACATACAATCTGTTGGTTTTCTGATTTAATATATTCTAAATTTTAATTTATTCAGGTGAAAAGGTGAATTTTCAGCAGTCATTACTTCAGTCTTCAGAGTCACATGATCCTTCAGAAAGCATACTAATATGCCGATTTGGTGCTCAAAAAACATTTCTTATTCTTAACAGTGTTGAATACAATTGTGCTTATTATTGTGAAGACTGTGGAGATATTTTTCAGGATTTTTTGATGAATAGAAAGTTCAAAAGAATGGTAGTTTAATATTTAATGTCACTTTTTATCAATTTAAACTTAATTTAAATTTTAACTTTTAAACAGTACCATAATTATAATAAGGAAAATTCTGTTGGACTGTTTGCCAAATAGTGACCAAAAAGAATGTGCACCAGAAATCACTTTGCTTGTTATTAATATGACATGGGGTCCTTAAAGAAGGAGTATTACAAGTTTCATGGCATCTGTTACAAATTTTATCAAAATGATGTATGGTATTTAAAATGAATAATGAGCTGGGTGTTGAATTCCCCCCTCAAATATCCTTCTAACTTGGTTTGTTGGGTGGGTGATTGCATGTGGAGAAATTTTCAACTAACTTAATCAAAACAGTAAGGCAGATGGCATATTCTTCATAACAATCAATATACAAGATAACCTTTTTTAATGTCTCTGTGTGAGGTAATTATGCTGTTGCTGTACATACATATGTGCAGTCAGACTCAAACTATTGTAGTGATTCTGAAAACACACTCAAAATTATTAGAGACTCTTAATTGAGAGCAGTAAGCAGTTTAATGTGTCCCAGCGTGAGTGCAGCATTTAGCTGACTGCAGGAACACAGCCTCAGCATTGCTCTTCTTGTTACATTCCTCCCTTCTTTTCTCTCATTCTCTCTGTCTCTCTCTGTCTCTTCCCTCATCCCTCTCCCTGCGGTTCCCTTTAAAGTGCTAATGTGTGCTGAAAGAGTGTGGAAATTCATACTCTCCCAGGCATTCATTACTCCCTAGATCTTCCTTACTTAGTAATAAAAAGGAATTAGGCTTTAGTTAAGGGTGTTGATATATAGGTCTTATAAAATTTTATTCTTGAAGTGCCTCTATGAATCCTGTGCCAGTTCTCTTTTCATTGTAAAAAAAAAAAAAAAAAAGTAACCGGAACATTCCACTAAACTGTAAGCGCCGACTCGCAGGGAGCATGCCAACATGTTACGCTTTGGGCATCCCGAGTTCCAGTTCATGGACTTTTCCCAATCGTCCCACTTTGCTTCCTGTCAACTTACTGTCTTATCATAATAATGGCATAAAGCAGCAAAAATACATCTTTTAGGACCCAAGCAAGCAAGAAAGAAAGAACATTCCACTAAACTTCTTCTTTGAGTTGAATAAAGAATGTATTAAAAGCAAATTTATTTAAATATTATAAGTTGCAACTGGAAGTTGTGCATCAGTGTTTGTATATATTTCAGTGGTGTGTTAAATATTTGTGTATGTGTGTTTTCCAGGTCGTGGACCTTTACTGGGGAATTGACCCAGAGGAGTGGGACAGTCCAGAGCTGCAGAGACTACGGATGAAATTACTGGAAGAATGTCTGAAGACTTCAGCCGGTCCATGCTTTGTTGTGGGTATATATGACATTTCATCAAACCATTAAAAGCAACTCTGCTGTAAACTACAATTATGTTGTAAATACCAAATATT